>NC_045731.1:2571273-2719110 GCF_009834535.1 Camelus ferus | reverse complement strand
AAGTTAACGGTTTGCAGGGGAAAGTTTTACTCTGTTTTCTAAGTCTGTTTCCTAGTGCCGATTTGAAGTTCCTGCAATTATCACTGTAAAAAAATTTGGTGCTACTTCTCGCCATATATATGTATGGAGTGGAGTTTGCAACTGAAAAGAATCTTTGTGTCCCAACAAGCTAGGTGAAGGACGGCTTTCACACACACTTATATCTCAGAACTGAGCATGTGGAGAGACGTTCGTTCATCTAGCACAACGTTATTGGGATGTAGGGGAAAGTTTTACTCTGGTTTCTCAGTCTGTTTTCTAGTGCCGGTTTGATGTTCCTGCATTTTTCACTGTAAAGCCGAGCTGGTGCTTGTTCTCCCCATATATATGTATGGAGTGGAGTTTGCAACTGAAAAGAAACTTTGTGTTCCCATCAAGCTAGGTGAAGGACGGCTTTAACACACAGTTATCTCTGAGAACTGAGCATGTGGTGTGACGTTCTTTCATATAGCACAATGGGAAATTGTTGCAGGAGAATGTTTTACTCTGGGTTCTCATCTGTTTCCTAGTGCCGGTATGATGTTCCTTCAGTTTTCACTGTAATAAAACCGAGTTGGAGCTAGTCCCTCCCCTTATATATGTATGGAGTGGTGTTGGCAACTGAAAAGAATCTTGTGTTTCCCAACAAGTTAGATGAGGGACGGCTTTCACACATACTTATCTCTCAGAACTGAGCATGTGGAGAGACGTTCGTTCATCTAGCACAAAGATAACGGGTTGCAGGTGAAACTTTTACTCTGGTTTCTCAGTCTGCTTCTTAGTGCCGGTATGATGTTCCTGCATTTTTTCACTGTAAAGCCGAGTTGGTGCTAGTTTCTCCCCATATATATGTATGGAGTGGAGTTTGCAACTGAAAAGAAACTTTGTGTTCCCAACAAGCTATGTGTAGGACGGCTTTCACACTCAATTATCTCTCAGAACTGAGCATGTGGAGAGACGTTCGTTCATTCTACTACAAAGTTAACGGGTTTGCGGGGGGAAATTTTACTCTGGTTTCTCAGTCTGTTTCCTAGTGCCGGTTTGAAGTTCCTGCAGTTTTTCACTGTAAAACCGAGGTGGTGCTTGTTCCTCCCCGTATATATGTATGGTGTGGAGTTTTGCAACTGAAAGAAACTTTGTGTTCCCAACAGGCTAGGTGAAGTACGGCTTTCACACACACTTATCTCTCAGAACTGAGCATGTGGAGAGACGTTCGTTTCATCTAGCACAAAGTTAACGGTTTGCAAGGGGAAAGTTTTACTCTGTTTTCTAAGTCTGTTTCCTAGTGCCCGATTTGAAGTTCCTGCACTTTCACTGTAAAAAGATTTGGTGCTACTTCTCGCCATATATATGTATGGAGTGGAGTTTGCAACTGAAAGAATCTTTGTGTTCCCAACAAGCTAGGTGAAGGACAGCTTTCACACACACTTATATCTCAGAACTGAGCATGTGGAGAGACGTTCGTTCATCTAGCACAACGTTATTGGGATGTAGGGGAAAGTTTTACTCTGGTTTCTCAGTCTGTTTTCTAGTGCCGGATTGATGTTCCTGTATTTTTCACTGTAAAGCCGAGTTGGTGCTTGTTCTCCCCATATATATGTATGGAGTGGAGTTTGCAACTGAAAAGAAACTTTGTGTTCCCATCAAGCTAGGTGAAGGACGGCTTTCACACACAGTTATCTCTGAGAACTGAGCATGTGGTGTGACGTTCTTTCATATAGCACAATGGGAAAGTGTTGCAGGAGAAAGTTTTACTCTGGGTTCTCATCTGTTTCCTAGTGCCGGTATGATGTTCCTGCAGTTTCACTGTAAAACCGAGTTGGAGCTAGTCCCTCCCCTTATATATGTATGGAGTGGTGTTGGCAACTGAAAAGAATCTTTGTGTTCCCAACAAGTTAGATGAGGGACGGCTTTCACACATATTTATCTCTCAGAACTGAGCATGTGGAGAGACGTTCGTTCATCTAGCACAAAGATAACGGGTTTGCAGGTGAAACTTTAACTCTTGTTTCTCAGTCTGTTTCTTAGTGCCGGTTTGATGTTCCTGCAATTTTCACTGTAAAGCCGAGTTGGTGCTAGTTCTCCCCATATATATGTATGGAGTGGAGTTTGCAACTGAAAAGAAACTTTGTGTTCCCAACAAGCTATGTGTAGGACGGCTTTCACACTCATTATCTCTCAGAACTGAGCATGTGGAGAGACGTTCGTTCATCTACTACAAAGTTAACGGGTTGCGGGGGGAAACTTTACTCTGGTTTCTCAGTCTGTTTCCTAGTGGCCGGTTTGAAGTTCCTGCAGTTTTCACTGTAAAACCGAGGTGGTGCTTGTACCTCCCCGTATATATGTATGGGGTGGAGTTTGCAACTGAAAAGAAACTTTGTGTTTCCCAACAGGCTTGGTGAAGTACGACTTTCACACACACTTATCTCTCAGAACTGAGCATGTGGAGAGACGTTCGTTCATCTAGCACAAAGTTAACGGTTTGCAGGGGAAAGTTTTACTCTGTTTTCTCAGTCTGCTTCCTAGTGCCGATTTGAAGTTCCTGCACTTTACACTGTAAAAAAGATTTGGTGCTACTTCTCGCCATATATATGTATTGAGTGGAGTTTGCAACTGAAAAGAAACTGTGTTCCCAACAAGCTAGGTGAAGGACGGCTTTCACACACACATATCTCTCAGAACTGAGCATGTGGAGAGACGTTCGTTCATCTAGTTCAAAGTTAACGGGTTGCAGGTGAAACTTTTTCTCTGGTTTCTCAGTCTGTTTCCTAGTACCGGTTTGAAGTTCCTGCAATTTTCACTGTAAAACCGAGTTGGTGCTATTTCCTCCCCTTAAATATGTATGGAATGGAGTTTGCAACTGAAAAGAAACTTTGTGTTCCCATCAAGCTAGGTGAAGGACGGCTTTCACACACAGTTATCTCTGAGAACTGAGCATGTGGTGTGACGTTCTTTCATATAGCACAAAGGAAAGGTTTGCAGGAGGAAGTTTTACTCTGGGTTCTCTTCTGTTTCCTAGTGCCGTATGATGTTCCTGCAGTTTTCACTGTAAAACCGAGTTGGTGCTAGTTCTCCCCATATATATGTATGGAGTGGAGTTTGCAACTGAAAAGAAACTTTGTGTTCCCAACAAGCTATGTGTAGGACGGCTTTCACACTCAATTATCTCTCAGAACTGAGCATGTGGAGAGACGTTCGTTCATCTATTACAAAGTAAACGGGTTGCAGGGGAAACTTTTACTCTGGTTTCTCAGTCTGTTTCCTAGTGCCGGTTTGAAGTTCCTGCATTTTTCACTGTAAAACCGAGGTGGTGCTTGTTCCTCCCCGTATATATGTATGGGGTGGAGTTTGCAACTGAAAAGAAACTTTGTGTTCCCAACAAGCTATGTGGAGGACGGCTTTCACACTCAATTATCTCTCAGAACTGAGCTTGTGGAGAGACGTTCGTTCATCTGGTACAATGCTAACGGGTTGCAGGGGAAATTTTACTCTGGTTTCTCAGTCTGTTTCCTAGTTCCGGTTTGAAGTTCCTGCAGTTTTCTATGTAAAACCGAGTTGGTGCTAGTTCTACCCATATATATGTATGTAGTTGTGTTTGCAACTGAAAAGAAACTTTGTGTTCCCAAAAATCTAGATGAGGGACGGCTTTCACACACACATATATCTCAGAACTGAGCATGTGGAGAGACGTTCCTTCATCTAGCACAAAGATAACGGGTTGCAGGGAAACTTTTATCTGGTTTCTCAGTATATTTCCTAGTGCTTTTGGAGTTCCTGCAGTTTTCACTGTAAAACTTAGTTGGTAATAGTTCTCCCCATAAATATGTATGGAGTGGAGTTTGCAACTGAAAAGAAACTGTGTTCCCAACAAGCTAGGTTAATGACGGCTTTCACACACACTTATCTCTCAGAATTGAGCATGTGGAGAGGCGTTCGTTCATCTAGCACAAAGTTAACGGGTTATAGGGTAAAGTTTTAGTCTGGTTTCTCAGTATGTTTCCTAGTGCCGGTTTGAAGTTTCTGCAGTTTTCACTGTAAAACCGTGTTGGTGCTAGTTCTCCCCATACATATATATGGAGTGGTGTTTGCAACTGAAAAGAAACTTTGTGTTCCCAAAGAGGTAGGTGAAGGACGGCTTTCACACTCAATTATCTCTCAGAACTGAGCATGTGGAGAGACGTTCGTTCATTTACCACAACATTAGCGGGTTGTAGGTGAAAGTTTTACTCTGGTTTCTCAGTCTGTTTCCTAGTGCCGGTTTTAAGTTCCTGCAGTTTTCACTGTAAAATCGAGTTGGTGCTTGTTCTCCCCATATATATGTATTGAGTGGAGTTTGCAACTGAAAAGAAACTTTGTGTTCCCAACAAGCTAGGTGAAGGACGGCTTTCACACACAGTTATCTCTCAGAACTGAGCATGTGGAGTGACATTCGTTCATTTGGTATAATGTTAACGGGTTGCAGGGGAAAGTTTTACTCTGGTTTCTCAGTCTGTTTCCTAGTGCCAGTTTGAAGTTCCTGCAGTTTTCACTGTAAAACCGAGTTGGTGCTAGTTCTCCCCATATATATGTATGGAGTGGAGTTTGCAACTGAAAACAAACTTTGTGTTCCCAACATGCTAGGTGAAGGACGGCTTTCACACACAGTTATCTCTCAGAACTGAGCATGTGGAGTGACGTTCGTTCATCTAGCACAAACGAACGGGTTGTAGGAGAAAGTTTTACTCTGGGTTCTCAGTCTGTTTCCTAGTTCCGGTATAAAGTTCCTGCAGTTTTCACTGTAAAACCGTGTTGGAGCTAGTTCCTCCCCTTATATATGTATGGAGAGGTGTTTGCAACTGAAAAGAAACTTTGTGTTCACAAAAAGTTATATGAGGGACAGCTTTCACACACAATTATCTCTCAGAACTGAGCATGTGGGGAGACGTTCGTTCATCTTGCAGAAAGATAATGGGTTGCAGGGGAAAGTTTTACTCTGGTTTCTCAGTCTGTTTCCTAGTGCCGTTTTGAAGTTCCTGCAGTTATCACTGTAAAACCGAGTTGGAACTTGTTCTCCCCATATATATGTATGGAGTGGAGTTTGCAACTGAAAGGAAACTTTGTGTTCCCAACAAGCTAAGTGAAGGACGGCTTTCACACACAATTATCTCTCAGAAGTGAGCATGTGGAGAGACGTTCGTTCATCTAGCACAAAGTTAACGGTTTGCAGGGAAAGTTTTACTCTATTTTCTCAGTCTGTTTCCTAGTGCCGGTTTGAAGTTCCTGCAGTTTTCACTGTAAAAAAGAGTTGGTGCTAGTTCTCGACATATATATGTATGGAGTGGAGATTGCAAATGAAAAGAAACTGTGTTCCCAACAAGCTAGATGAAGGACGGCTTTCACACACAATTATCTCTCAGAAATGAGCACGTGGAGAGACGTTCGTTCATCTAGCACAAAGTTAACGAGTTGTAGGGGAAAGTTTTACTCTGTTTTCTCAGTCTGTTTCCTAGTGCCGGTTTGAAGTTTCTGCAGTTTTCACTGTAATAACGAGTTGGTGCTAGTTCTCCCCATACATGTGTATGGTGTGGAGTTTGCAACTTAAAGAAACTTTGTGTTCCCAACAAGCTAGGTGAAGGACGGCTTTCACACACACTTATGTCTCAGAACTGAGCATGTGGAGAGACGTTCGTTCATCTAGCACAAAGGGAACGGGTTGCAGGAGAAAGTTTTACTCTGGGTTCTCAGTCTGTTTCCTAGTGCCGTTTTGAAGTTCCTGCAGTTTTCACTGTAAAACCGAGTTGGAGCTAGTTCCTCCACTATTATATATGTATGGAGTGGTGTTTGCAACTGAAAAGGAACTTTGTGTTCCCAACAAGCTATATGAGGGACGGTTTTCACACACACTTATCTCTCAGAACTTAGCATGTGGAGAGACGTTCGTTCATCTAGCACAAAGATAACGGGTTGCAGGTGAAACTTTTACTCTGGTTTCTCAGTCTGTTTCCTAGTGCCGTTTTGAAGTTCCTGCAGTTTTCACTGTAAAACCGAGGTGGTGCTTGTACCTCCCCGTATATATGTATGGGGTGGAGTTTGCAACTGAAAAGAAACTTTGTGTTCCCAACAGGCTTGGTGAAGTACGACTTTCACACACACTTATCTCTCAGAACTGAGCATGTGGAGAGACGTTCGTTCATCTAGCACAAAGTTAACGGTTTTGCAGGGGAAAGTTTTACTCTGTTTTCTCAGTCTGCTTCCTAGTGCCGATTTGAAGTTCCTGCACTTTACACTGTAAAAAAGATTTGGTGCTACTTCTCGCCATATATATGTATTGAGTGGAGTTTGCAACTGAAAAGAAACTGTGTTCCCAACAAGCTAGGTGAAGGACGGCTTTCACACACACATATCTCTCAGAACTGAGCATGTGGAGAGACGTTCGTTCATCTATTACAAAGTAAACGGGTTGCAGGGGAAACTTTTACTCTGGTTTCTCAGTCTGTTTCCTAGTGCCGGTTTGAAGTTCCTGCATTTTTCACTGTAAAACCGAGGTGGTGCTTGTTCCTCCCCGTATATATGTATGGGGTGGAGTTTGCAACTGAAAAGAAACTTTGTGTTCCCAACAAGCTATGTGTAGGACGGCTTTCACACTCAATTATCTCTCAGAACTGAGCTTGTGGAGAGACGTTCGTCCATCTGGTACAATGCTAACGGGTTGCAGGGGAAATTTTACTCTGGTTTCTCAGTCTGTTTCCTAGTGCCGGTTTGAAGTTCCTGCAGTTTTCTATGTAAAACCGAGTTGGTGCTAGTTCTACCCATATATATGTATGTAGTTGTGTTTGCAACTGAAAAGAAACTTTGTGTTCCCAAAAATCTAGATGAGGGACGGCTTTCACACACACATATATCTCAGAACTGAGCATGTGGAGAGACGTTCCTTCATCTAGCACAAAGATAACGGGTTGCAGGGAAACTTTTATCTGGTTTCTCAGTATATTTCCTAGTGCTTTTGGAGTTCCTGCAGTTTTCACTGTAAAACCTAGTTGGTAATAGTTCTCCCCATAAATATGTATGGAGTGGAGTTTGCAACTGAAAAGAAACTGTGTTCCCAACAAGCTAGGTTAAGGACGGCTTTCACACACACTTATCTCTCAGAATTGAGCATGTGGAGAGGCGTTCGTTCTTCTAGCACAAAGTTAACGGGTTATAGGGTAAAGTTTTAGTCTGGTTTCTCAGTATGTTTCCTAGTGCCGGTTTGAAGTTTCTGCAGTTTTCACTGTAAAACCGTGTTGGTGCTAGTTCTCCCCATACATATATATGGAGTGGTGTTTGCAACTGAAAAGAAACTTTGTGTTCCCAAAGAGGTAGGTGAAGGACGGCTTTCACACTCAATTATCTCTCAGAACTGAGCATGTGGAGAGACGTTCGTTCATTTACCACAACATTAGCGGGTTGTAGGTGAAAGTTTTACTCTGGTTTCTCAGTCTGTTTCCTAGTGCCGGTTTTAAGTTCCTGCAGTTTTCACTGTAAAATCGAGTTGGTGCTTGTTCTCCCCATATATATGTATTGAGTGGAGTTTGCAACTGAAAAGAAACTTTGTGTTCCCAACAAGCTAGGTGAAGGACGGCTTTCACACACAGTTATCTCTCAGAACTGAGCATGTGGAGTGACATTCGTTCATTTGGTACAATGTTAACGGGTTGCAGGGGAAAGTTTTACTCTGGTTTCTCAGTCTGTTTCCTAGTGCCAGTTTGAAGTTCCTGCAGTTTTCACTGTAAAACCGAGTTGGTGCTAGTTCTCCCCATATATATGTATGGAGTGGAGTTTGCAACTGAAAACAAACTTTGTGTTCCCAACATGCTAGGTGAAGGACGGCTTTCACACACAGTTATCTCTCAGAACTGAGCATGTGGAGTGACGTTCGTTCATCTAGCACAAAAGAACGGGTTGTAGGAGAAAGTTTTACTCTGGGTTCTCAGTCTGTTTCCTAGTTCCGGTATAAAGTTCCTGCAGTTTTCACTGTAAAACCGTGTTGGAGCTAGTTCCTCCCCTTATATATGTATGGAGAGGTGTTTGCAACTGAAAAGAAACTTTGTGTTCCCAAAAAGTTATATGAGGGACAGCTTTCACACACACTTATCTCTCAGAACTGAGGATGTGGGGAGACGTTCGTTCATCTTGCAGAAAGATAACGGGTTGCAGGGGAAAGTTTTACTCTGGTTTCTCAGTCTGTTTCCTAGTGCCGTTTTGAAGTTCCTGCAGTTTTCACTGTAAAACCGAGTTGGAACTTGTTCTCCCCATATATATGTATGGAGTGGAGTTTGCAACTGAAAGGAAACTTTGTGTTCCCAACAAGCTAAGTGAAGGACGGCTTTCACACACAATTATCTCTCAGAAGTGAGCATGTGGAGAGACGTTCGTTCATCTAGCACAAAGTTAACGGTTTGCAGGGAAAGTTTTACTCTATTTTCTCAGTCTGTTTCCTAGTGCCGGTTTGAAGTTCCTGCAGTTTTCACTGTAAAAAAGAGTTGGTGCTAGTTCTCGACATATATATGTATGGAGTGGAGATTGCAAATGAAAAGAAACTGTGTTCCCAACAAGCTAGATGAAGGACGGCTTTCACACACAATTATCTCTCAGAAATGAGCACGTGGAGAGACGTTCGTTCATCTAGCACAAAGTTAACGAGTTGTAGGGGAAAGTTTTACTCTGTTTTCTCAGTCTGTTTCCTAGTGCCGGTTTGAAGTTTCTGCAGTTTTCACTGTAATAACGAGTTGGTGCTAGTTCTCCCCATACATGTGTATGGTGTGGAGTTTGCAACTTAAAGAAACTTTGTGTTCCCAACAAGCTAGGTGAAGGACGGCTTTCACACACACTTATGTCTCAGAACTGAGCATGTGGAGAGACGTTCGTTCATCTAGCACAAAGGGAACGGGTTGCGGGGGAAAGTTTTACTCTGGGTTCTCAGTCTGTTTCCTAGTTCCGGTATGAAGTTCCTGCAGTTTTCACTGTAAAACCGAGTTGGAGCTAGTTCCTCCACTATTATATATGTATGGAGTGGTGTTTGCAACTGAAAAGGAACTTTGTGTTCCCAACAAGCTATATGAGGGACGGTTTTCACACACACTTATCTTTCAGAACTTAGCATGTGGAGAGACGTTCGTTCATCTAGCACAAAGATAACGGGTTGCAGGTGAAACTTTTACTCTGGTTTCTCAGTCTGTTTCCTAGTGCCGTTTTGAACTTCCTGCAGTTTTCACTGTAAAACCGAGTTGGTACTAGTTCTCCACATATATATGTATGGAGTGGAGTTTGCAACTGAAAAGAAACTTTGTGTTCCCAACAAGCTAGGTGAAGGACGGCTTTCACACACACATATCTCAAAACTGAGAATGGGGAGAGACGTTCGTTCATCTAGTTCAAATTTAACTGGTTCCAGGGGAAACTTTTACTCTGGGTTCTCAGTCTGTTTCCTAGTACCAATTTGAAGTTCCTGCAGTTTTCACTGTAAAACCGAGTTGGTGCTAGTTCTTGCCATATATATGTATGGAATGGAGTTTGCAACTGAAAAGAAACTTTGTGTTCCCAACAAGCTAGGTGAAGGACGGCTTTCACACACACTTATCTCTCAGAAATGAGCGTGTGGAGAGACGTTCGTTTATCTAGCACAACGTTAGCGGGTTGTAGGTGAAAATATTACTCTGGTTTCTCAGTCTGTTTCCTAGTGTCGGTTTGAAGTTCCTGCAATTTTCACTGTAAAACCGAGTTGGTGCTAGTTCTCCCCATATATATGTATGGAGTGCTGTTTGAAACTGAAAAGAAACTTTGTGTTCCCAACAAGCTAGTTGAGGGACGGCTTTCACACACACTTATCTCTCAGAACTGAGCATGTGGAGAGACGTTCGTTCATCTAGCACAAAGATAACGGGTTGCAGGGGAAACTTTTACTCTGGTTTCTCAGTCTGTTTCCTAGTGCCGGTTTCAAGTTCCTGCAGTTTTCTCTGTAAAATCGACTTGGAGCTAGTTCCTCCACTTATATATTTATGGAGTGGAGTTAGCAACTGAAAAGAAACTTTGTGTTCCCAACAAGCTAGGGGAAGAACGGCATTCACACACACTTATCTCTCAGAACTGAGCATGTGGAGAGACGTTCGTTCATCTAGCACAAAGTTAACGGTTTGCAGGGGAAAGTTTTACTCTGTTTTCTCAGTCTGTTCCCTTGTGCCGATTTGAAGTACCTGCACTTTTCACTGTAAAAATGTGTTGGTGCTAGTTCTCGCCATATATATGTATGGAGTGGAGTTTGCAAATGAAAAGAAACTTTGTGTTCCCAACAAGCTAGGTGAAGGACGGCTTTCACACACAGTTATCTCTCAGAACTGAGCATGGGGAGTGACGTTCGTTCATCTGGTACAAAGTTAACGGGTTGCAGGGGAAACTTTTACTCTGGTTTCTCAGTCTATTTCCTAGTGCCGGTTTGAAGTTCCTGCAGTTTTCACTGTTAAACCGAGGTGGTGCTTGTTCCTCCCCTTATATATGTATGGGTTGTAGTTTGCAACTGAAAAGAAACTTTGTGTTCCCAAAAGGCTAGTTGATGGACGGCCTTCACACACACTTATCTCTCAGAACTGAGAATGTGGAGTGATTTCTTTCATCTATTACAAATTTAACGGGATGCAGGTGAAACTTTTACTCTGTGTTCTCAGTCTTTTTCCTAGTGCCGGTATGAAGTTCCTGCAGTTTTCACTGTAAAACCGAGTTGGAGCTTGTTCCTCCCCTTATATATGTATGGAGTGGAGTTTGCAACTGAAAAGAAACTTTGTGTTCCCAACAAGCTAGGTGAAGAACGGCTTTCACACACACTTATCTCTCAGAATTGAGCATGTGGAGAGACGTTCGTTCATCTAGCACAAAGTTAACGGTTTGCAGGGGAAAGTTTTACTCTGTTTTCTCAGTCTGTTTCCTAGTACCGATTTGAATTTCCTGCAATTTTCACTGTAAAAAAGTGTTGGTGCTAGTTCTCCCCATATATATGTATGGAGTGGAGTTTGCAACTGAAAAGAAACTGTGTT
This sequence comes from Camelus ferus, assembly GCF_009834535.1. Classification (NCBI taxonomy): domain Eukaryota; kingdom Metazoa; phylum Chordata; class Mammalia; order Artiodactyla; family Camelidae; genus Camelus; species Camelus ferus. The sequence goes on along the minus strand of NC_045731.1, from coordinate 2,708,047 downwards.
CCCAACAAGATAGGTGAAGGACGGCTTTCACACACATTTATCTCTCAGAATTGAGCATGTGGAGAGACGTTCGTTCATGTAGCACAAAGTTAACGGTTTGCAGGGGAAAGTTTTATTCTGTTTTCTCATTCTGTTTCCTACTACCGGTTTGAAGATCCTGCAGTTTTCACTGTAAAACCGAGTTGGTGCTAATTCCTCCCCTTATATATATATGGAGTGGAGTTTGCAACTGAAAAGAAACTTCGTGTTCCCAACAAGCTAGGTGAAGTACGGCTTTCACACACACTTATCTCTCAGAACTGTGCATGTGGAGAGACGTTCGTTCATATAGCACAAAGTTAGCGGGTTGTAGGGGAAAGTTTTATCTGGTTTCTCAGTGTGTTTCCTAGTGCCGGTTTGAAGTTCCTGCAGTTTTCACTGTAAAACCGAGTTGGAGCTAGTTCCTCCCCTTATATATGTATGGATTGGAGTTTGCAAACGAAAAGAAATTTTGTTTTCCCAACAAGCTAGGTGTATTACGACTTTCACACACACATATCTCTCAGAACTTAGCATGTGGAGAGACGTTCGTTCATCTAGTACAAAGTTAACGGTTTGCAGGGGAAACTTTTACTCTGGTTTCTCAGTGTGTTTCCTAGTGCCGGTTTCAAGTTCCTGCAGTTTTCTCTGTAAAATCGAGTTGGAGCTAGTTCCTCCACTTATATATATATGAAGTGGAGTTTGCAACTGAAAAGAAACTTTGTGTTCCCAACAAGCTAGGTGAAGGACGGCATTCACACACACTTATCTCTCAGAACTGAGCATGTGGAGAGACGTTCGTTCATATAGCACAAAGTTAACGGGTTGTAGGGGAAAGTTTTATCTGGTTTCTCAGTGTGTTTCCTAGTGCCGTTTTGAAGTTCCTGCAGTTTTCACTGTAAAACCGAGTTGGTGCTAGTTCTCCCAATATATATGTACGGATTGGAGTTTGTAACTGAAAAGAAACATTGTGTTCCCAACAAGCTAGGTGAAGGACAGCTTTTACACACACATATCTCTCAGAACTGAGCATGTGGAGAGACGTTCCTTCATGTAGCACAAAGATAACGGGTTGCAGGAAAACTTTTATCTGGTTTCTCAGTATATTTCCAAGTGCTTTTGGAGTTCCTGCAGTTTTCACTGTAAAACCGAGTTGGTGCTAGTTCTCCCCATATATATGTATGGAGTGCTGTTTGCAACTGAAAAGAAACTTTGTGTTCCCAACAAGCTAGTTGAGGGACGGCTTTCACACACACTTATCTCTCAGAACTGAGCATGTGGAGAGACGTTCGTTCATCTAGCACAAATATAACGGGTTGCAGGTGAAACTTTTACTCTGGTTTCTCAGTCTGTTTCCTAGTGCCGGTTTCAAGTTCCTGCAGTTTTCTCTGTAAAATCGACTTGGAGCTACTTCCTCCTCTTATATATTTATGGATTGGAGTTTGCAACTGGAAAGAAACTTTGTGTTCCCAACAAGCTAGATGAAGGACGGCATTCACACACACTTATCTCTCAGAACTGAGCATGTGGAGAGACGTTCGTTCATCTAGCACAAAGTTAACGGTTTGCAGGGGAAAGTTTTACTCTGTTTTCTCAGTCTGTTCCCTTGTGCCGATTTGAAGTACCTGCACTTTTCACTGTAAAAATGTGTTGGTGCTAGTTCTCGCCATATATATGTATGGAGTGGAGTTTGCAAATGAAAAGAAACTTTGTGTTCCCAACAAGCTAGGTGAAGGACGGCTTTCACACACAGTTATCTCTCAGAACTGATCATGGGGAGTGACGTTCGTTCATCTGGTACAAAGTTAACGGGTTGCAGGGGAAACTTTTACTCTGGTTTCTCAGTCTATTTCCTAGTGCCGGTTTGAAGTTCCTGCAGTTTTCACTGTTAAACCGAGGTGGTGCTTGTTCCTCCCCTTATATATGTATGGGGTGTAGTTTGCAACTGAAAAGAAACTTTGTGTTCCCAAAAGGCTAGTTGAAGGACGGCTTTCACACACACTTATCTCTCAGAACTGAGAATGTGGAGTGATTTCTTTCATCTAGTACAAATTTAACGGGATGCAGGGGAAACTTTTACTCTGTGTTCTCAGTCTTTTTCCTAGTGCCGGTATGAAATTCCTGCAGTTTTCACTGTAAAACCGATTTGGAGCTTGTTCCTCCCCTTATATATGTATGGAGTGGAGTTTGCAACTGAAAAGAAACTTTGTGTTCCCAACAAGCTAAGTGAAAGACGGCTTTCACACACACTTATCTCTCAGAATTGAGCATGTGGAGAGACGTTCGTTCATCTAGCACAAAGTTAACGGTTTGCAGGGGAAAGTTTTACTCTGTTTTCTCAGTCTGTTTCCTAGTGCCGATTTGAATTTCCTGCAATTTTCACTGTAAAAAAGTGTTGGTGCTAGTTCTCGCCATATATATGTATGGAGTGGAGTTTGCAACTGAAAAGAAACTGTGTTCCCAACAAGCTAGGTGAAGGACGGCTTTCACACACATTTATCTCTCAGAATTGAGCATGTGGAGAGACGTTCTTTCATCTAGCACAAAGTTAACGGTTTGCAGGGGAAAGTTTTATTCTGTTTTCTCAGTCTGTTTCCTACTACCGGTTTGAAGATCCTGCAGTTTTCACTGTAAAACCGAGTTGGTGCTAGTTCCTCCCCTTATATATATATGGAGTGGAGTTTGCAACTGAAAAGAAACTTCGTGTTCCCAACAAGCTAGGTGAAGTACGGCTTTCACACACACTTATCTCTCAGAACTGTGCATGTGGAGAGACTTTCGTTCATATAGCACAAAGTTAGCGGGTTGTAGGGGAAAGTTTTATCTGGTTTCTCAGTATATTTCCAAGTGCTTTTGGAGTTCCTGCAGTTTTCACTGTAAAACCGAGTTGGTGCTAGTTCTCCCCATATATATGTAAGGAGTGCTGTTTGCAACTGAAAAGAAACTTTGTGTTCCCAACAAGCTAGTTGAGGGACGGCTTTCACACACACTTATCTCTCAGAACTGAGCATGTGGAGAGACGTTCGTTCATCTAGCATAAAGATAACGGGTTGCAGGGGAAACTTTTACTCTGGTTTCTCAGTCTGTTTCCTAGTGCCGGTTTCAAGTTCCTGCAGTTTTTTCTGTAAAATCGACTTGGAGCTAGTTCCTCCACTTATATATTTATGGAGTGGAGTTTGCAACTGAAAAGAAACTTTGTGTTCCCAACAAGCTAGGTGAAGGACGGCATTCACACACACTTATCTCTCAGAACTGAGCATGTGGAGAGACGTTCGTTCATCTAGCACAAAGTTAACGGTTTGCAGGGGAAAGTTTTACTCTGTTTTCTCAGTCTGTTCCCTTGTGCCGATTTGAAGTACCTGCACTTTTCACTGTAAAAATGTGTTGGTGCTAGTTCTCGCCATATATATGTATGGAATGGAGTTTGCAAATGAAAAGAAACTTTGTGTTCCCAACAAGCTAGGTGATGGACGGCTTTCACACACAGTTATCTCTCAGAACTGAGCATGGGGAGGGACGTTCGTTCATTTGGTACAAAGTTAACGGGTTGCAGGGGAAACTTTTACTCTGGTATCTCAGTCTGTTCCCTAGTGCCGGTTTGAAGTTTCTGCAGTTTTCACTGTGAAAACGAGTTGGTGCTAGTTCTCCCCATACATATGTATGGAGTGGAGTTTGCAACTGAAAATAAACTTTGTTTTCCCAACAAGCTAGGTGTAGGACGGCTTTCACACTCACTTTTCTCTCAGAACTGAGCATGTGGAGAGACGTTCGTTCATCTAGCACAAAGTTAACGGGTTGCCAGGGAAACTTTTACTCTGGTTTCTCAGTCTGTTTCCTAGTGCCGGTTTGAAGTTCCTGCAGTTTTCTCTGTAAAATCGAGTTGGAGCTAGTTCCTCAACTTATATATGTATGGAGTTGAGTTTGCAACTGAAAAGAAACTTTGTGTTCCCAACAAGTTAACTGAAGGACGGCTTTCACACTCACTTTTCTCTCAGAACTGAGCATGTGGAGAGACGTTCGTTCATCTAGCACAAAGTTAACGGTTTGCAGGGGAATGTTTTACTCTGTTTTCTCAGTCTGTTTCCTAGTGCTGATTTGAAGTACCTGCACTTTTCACTGTAAAAAAGTGTTGGTGCTTGTTCTCGCCATATATATGTATTTAGTGGAGATGGCAACTGAAAAGAAACTTTGTGTTCCCAACAAGCTATGTGAAGGACGGCTTTCACACACACTTACCTCTCAGAACTGAGCATTTGGAGAGACGTTCGTTCATATAGCACAAAGTTAGCGGGTTGTAAGGGAAAGTTTTACTCTGGATTCTCAGTCTGTTTCCTAGTGCCGGTTTGAAGTTCCTGCAGTTTTCACTGTAAAACCGATTTGGAGCTAGTTCCTCCCCTTATATATGTATGGATTGGAGTTTGCAAACGAAAAGAAATTTTGTTTTCCCAACAAGCTAGGTGTATTACGACTTTCACACACACATATCTCTCAGAACTGAGCATGTGGAGAGACTTTCGTTCATCTAGTTCAAAGTTAACGGTTGCAGGGGAAAGTTTTACTCTGGATTCTCAGTCTGTTTCCCAGTACCGGTTTGAAGTTCCTGCAGTTTTCACTGTAAAACCGTGTTGGTGCTAGTTCTCCCCATAAATATGTATGGAGTAGAGTTTGCAACTGAAAAGAAACTGTGTTCCCAACAAGCTAGGTGAAGGACGGCATTCACACCCACTTATCTCTCAGAATTGAGCATGTGAAGAGACGTTCGTTCATCTAGCACAAAGTTAACGGGTTGTAGGGGAAAGTTTTACTCTGGTTTCTCAGTCTGTTTCCTAGTGCCGGTTTGAAGTTTCTGCAGTTTTCACTGTAAAACCGACTTGGTGCTAGTTCTCCCCATACATATGTATGGAGTGGAGTTTGCCACTGAAAAGAAACTTTGTTTTCCCAAAAAGCTAGGTGTAGAACGGCTTTCACACTCTCTTATCTCTCAGAATTGAGCATGTGGAGAAACGTTCGTTCATCTAGTACAAAGTTAACGGGTTGCAGGGGAAACTTTTACTCTGGTTTCTCAGTCTGTTTCCTAGTGCCGGTTTGAAGTTCCTGCAGTTTTCTCTATAAAATCGAGTTGGAGCTAGTCCCTCCACTTATATATGTATGGAGTTGAGTTTGCAACTGAAAAGAAACTTTGTGTTCACAACAAGCTATGTGAAGGACGGCTTTCACACACACTTATCTCTCAGAACTGAGCATGTGGAGAGACATTCGTTCATCTAGCACAAAGTTAACGGTTTGCAGGGGAAAGTTTTACTCTGTTTTCTCAGTCTGTTTCCTAGTGCCGATTTGAATATCCTGCACTTTTCAATGTAAAAAGATTTGGTGGTTGTTCTCGCCATATATATGTATGGAGTGGAGTTTGCAACTGAAAAGAAACTTTGTGTTCCCAACAAGCTAACTGAAGGACGGCTTTCACACTCACATATCTCTCAGAACTTAGCATTTGGAGAGACGTTCTTTCATCTAGCACAAAGATAACGGGTTGTATGGGAAAGTTTTACTCTGGTTTCTCAGTCAGTTTCCTAGTGCCGGTTTGAAGTTCCTGAATTTTTCACTGTAAACCCGAGTTGGTGCTAGTTCTCCCCATATATTTGTATGGAGTGGAGTTTGCAACTGAATAGAAACTTTGTGTTCCCAACAAGCTATGTGTAGGACGGCTTTCACACTCAATTATCTCTCAGAACTGAGCATGTGGAGAGACGTTCGTTCATCTAGTACAATGTTAACGGGTTGCAGGGGAAACTTTTACTCTGTTTTCTCAGTCTGTTTCCTATGGCCTATTTGAAGTACCTGCACTTTTCACTGTAAAAAAGTGTTGGTGCTAGTTCCCGCCGTATATATATATGGAGTGGAGATTGCAACTGAAAAGAAACTTTGTGTTCCCAACAAGCTAGTTGAAGGTCGGCTTTCACACACACATATCTCTCAGAACTGAGCACGTGGAGAGACGTTCATTCATCTAGTTCAAAATTAACGGGTTGCAGGGGAAACTTTTACTCTGGATTCTCAGTCTATTTCCTAGTGCCGGTTTGAAGTTCCTGCAGTTTTCACTGTTAAACCGTGGTGGTGCTTGTTCCTCCCCTTATATATGTATGGGGTGTAGTTTGCAACTGAAAAGAAACTTTGTGTTCCCAAAAGGCTAGTTGAAGGACGGCTTTCACACACACTTATCTCTCAGAACTGAGAATGTGGAGTGATTTCTTTCATCTAGTACAAATTTAACGGGATGCAGGGGAAACTTTTACTCTGTGTTCTCAGTCTTTTTCCTAGTGCCGGTATGAAGTTCCTGCAGTTTTCACTGTAAAACCGAGTTGGAGCTTGTTCCTCCCCTTATATATGTATGGAGTGGAGTTTGCAACTGAAAAGAAACTTTGTGTTCCCAACAAGCTAAGTGAAAGACGGCTTTCACACACAATTATCTCTCAGAATTGAGCATGTGGAGAGACGTTCGTTCATCTAGCACAAAGTTAACGGTTTGCAGGGGAAAGTTTTACTCTGTTTTCTCAGTCTGTTTCCTAGTACCGATTTGAATTTCCTGCAATTTTCACTGTAAAAAAGTGTTGGTGCTAGTTCTCGCCATATATATGTATGGAGTGGAGATTGCAACTGAAAAGAAACTTTGTGTTCCCAACAAGCTAGGTGAAGGACGGCTTTCCCACACACATATCTCTCAGAACTGAGCATGTGGAGAGACTTTCGTTCATGTAGTTCAAAGTTAACGGTTGCAGGGGAAAGTTTTACTCTGGATTCTCAGTCTGTTTCCCTGTACCGGTTTGAAGTTCCTGCAGTTTTCACTGTAAAACCGTGTTGGTGCTAGTTCTCCCCATAAATATGTATGGAGTAGAGTTTGCAACTGAAAAGAAACTGTGTTCCCAACAAGCTAGGTGAAGGACGGCATTCACACCCACTTATCTCTCAGAATTGAGCATGTGGAGAGACGTTCGTTCAACTAGCACAAAGTTAACGGGTTGTAGGGGAAAGTTTTACTCTGGTTTCTCAGTCTGTTTCCTAGTGCCGGTTTGAAGTTTCTGCAGTTTTCACTGTAAAACCGACTTGCTGCTAATTCTCCCCATACATATGTATGGAGTGGAGTTTGCCACTGAAAAGAAACTTTTTTTCCCAAAAAGCTATGTGTAGAACGGCTTTCACACTCTCTTATCTCTCAGAATTGAGCATGTGGAGAAACGTTCGTTCATCTAGTACAAAGTTAACGGGTTGCAGGGGAAACTTTTACTCTGGTTTCTCAGTCTGTTTCCTAGTGCCGGTTTGAAGTTCCTGCAGTTTTCTCTATAAAATCGAGTTGGAGCTAGTCCCTCCACTTATATATGTATGGAGTTGAGTTTGCAACTGAAAAGAAACTTTGTGTTCACAACAAACTATGTGAAGGACGGCTTTCACACACACTTATCTCTCAGAACTGAGCATGTGGAGAGACATTCGTTCATCTAGCACAAAGTTAACGGTTTGCAGGGGAAAGTTTTACTCTGTTTTCTCAGTCTGTTTCCTAGTGCCGATTTGAATATCCTGCACTTTTCAATGTAAAAAGATTTGGTGGTTGTTCTCGCCATATATATGTATGGAGTGGAGTTTGCAACTGAAAAGAAACTTTGTGTTCCCAACAAGCTAACTGAAGGACGGCTTTCACACTCACATATCTCTCAGAACTTAGCATTTGGAGAGACGTTCTTTCATCTAGCACAAAGATAACGGGTTGTATGGGAAAGTTTTACTCTGGTTTCTCAGTCAGTTTCCTAGTGCCGGTTTGAAGTTCCTGAATTTTTCACTATAAACCCGAGTTGGTGCTAGTTCTCCCCATATATTTGTATGGAGTGGAGTTTGCAACTGAAAAGAAACTTTGTGTTCCCAACAAGCTATGTGTAGGACGGCTTTCACACTCAATTATCTCTCAGAACTGAGCATGTGGAGAGACGTTCGTTCATCTAGTACAATGTTAACGGGTTACAGGGGAAACTTTTACTCTGTTTTCTCAGTCTGTTTCCTATTACCGATTTGAATTTCCTGCAATTTTCACTGTAAAAAAGTGTTGGTGATAGTTCTCGCCATATATATGTATGGAGTGGAGTTTTCAACTGAAAAGAAACTGTGTTCCCAACAAGCTAGGTGAAGGACGGCTTTCACACACATTTATCTCTCAGAATTGAGCATGTGGAGAGACGTTCGTTCATCTAGCACAAAGTTAACGGTTTGCAGGGGAAAGTTTTATTCTGTTTTCTCAGTCTGTTTCCTACTACCGGTTTGAAGATCCTGCAGTTTTCACTGTAAAACCGAGTTGGTGCTAGTTCTCCCAATATATATGTACGGATTGGAGTTTGTAACTGAAAAGAAACATTGTGTTCCCAACAAGCTAGGTGAAGGACGGCTTTTACACACACATATCTCTCAGAACTGAGCATGTGGAGAGACGTTCCTTCACCTAGCACAAAGATAACGGGTTGCAGGGAAACTTTTATCTGGTTTCTCAGTATATTTCCAAGTGCTTTTGGAGTTCCTGCTGTTTTCACTGTAAAACCGAGTTGGTGCTAGTTCTCCCCATATATATGTATGGAGTGCTGTTTGCAACTGAAAAGAAACTTTGTGTTCCCAACAAGCTAGTTGAGGGACGGCTTTCACACACACTTATCTCTCAGAACTGAGCATGTGGAGAGACGTTCGTTCATCTAGCACAAAGATATCGGGTTGCAGGGGAAACTTTTACTCTGGTTTGTCAGTCTGTTTCCTAGTGCCGGTTTCAAGTTCCTGCAGTTTTCTCTGTAAAATCGACTTGGAGCTAGTTCCTCCACTTATATATTTATGGAGTGGAGTTTGCAACTGAAAAGAAACCTTGTGTTCCCAACAAGCTAGGTGAAGGACGGCATTCACACACACTTATCTCTCAGAACTGAGCATGTGGAGAGACGTTCGTTCATCTAGCACAATGTTAACGGTTTGCAGGGGAAAGTTTTACTGTGTTTTCTCAGTCTGTTCCCTTGTGCCGATTTGAAGTACCTGCACTTTTCACTGTAAAAATGTGTTGGTGCTAGTTCTCGCCATATATATGTATGGAGTGGAGTTTGCAAATGAAAAGAAACTTTGTGTTCCCAACAAGCTAGGTGAAGGACGGCTTTCACACACAGTTATCTCTCAGAACTGATCATGGGGAGTGACGTTCGTTCATCTGGTACAAAGTTAACGGGTTGCAGGGGAAAATTTTACTCTGGTTTCTCAGTCTATTTCCTAGTGCCGGTTTGAATTTCCTGCAGTTTTCACTGTTAAACCGAGGTGGTGCTTGTTCCTCCCCTTATATATGTATGGGGTGTAGTTTGCAACTGAAAAGAATCTTTGTGTTCCCAAAAGGCTAGTTGAAGGTCGGCTTTCACACACACTTATCTCTCAGAACTGAGAATGTGGAGTGATTTCTTTCATCTAGTACAAATTTAACTTGATGCAGGGGAAACTTTTACTCTGTGTTCTCAGTCATTTTCCTAGTGCCGGTATGAAGTTCCTGCAGTTTTCACTGTAAAACCGAGTTGGAGCTTGTTCCTCCCCTTATATATGTATGGAGTGGAGTTTGCAACTGAAAAGAAACTTTGTGTTCCCAACAAGCTAAGTGAAAGACGGCTTTCACACACACTTATCTCTCAGAATTGAGCATGTGGAGAGACGTTCGTTCATCTAGCACAAAGTTAACGGTTTGCAGGGGAAAGTTTTACTCTGTTTTCTCAGTCTGTTTCCTAGTGCCGATTTGAATTTCCTGCAATTTTCACTGTAAAAAAGTGTTGGTGCTAGTTCTCGCCATATATATGTATGGAGTGGAGTTTGCAACTGAAAAGAAACTGTGTTCCCAACAAGCTAGGTGAAGGACGGCTTTCACACACATTTATCTCTCAGAATTGAGCATGTGGAGAGACGTTCTTTCATCTAGCACAAAGTTAACGGTTTGCAGGGGAAAGTTTTATTCTGTTTTCTCAGTCTGTTTCCTACTACCGGTTTGAAGATCCTGCAGTTTTCACTGTAAAACCGAGTTGGTGCTAGTTCCTCCCCTTATATATATATGGAGTGGAGTTTGCAACTGAAAAGAAACTTCGTGTTCCCAACAAGCTAGTTGAAGTACGGCTTTCACACACACTTATCTCTCAGAACTGAGCATGTGGAGAGACGTTCGTTCATATAGCACAAAGTTAGCGGGTTGTAGGGGAAAGTTTTATCTGGTTTCTCAGTGTGTTTCCTAGTGCCGTTTTGAAGTTCCTGCAGTTTTCACTGTAAAACCGAGTTGGTGCTAGTTCTCCCAATATATATGTACGGATTGGAGTTTGTAACTGAAAAGAAACATTGTGTTCCCAACAAGCTAGGTGAAGGACGGCTTTTACACACATATATCTCTCAGAACTGAGCATGTGGAGAGACGTTCCTTCATCTAGCACAAAGATAACGGGTTGCAGGGAAACTTTTATCTGGTTTCTCAGTATATTTCCAAGTGCTTTTGGAGTTCCTGCAGTTTTCACTGTAAAACCGAGTTGGTGCTAGTTCTCCCCATATATATGTAAGGAGTGCTGTTTGCAACTGAAAAGAAACTTTGTGTTCCCAACAAGCTAGTTGAGGGACGGCTTTCACACACACTTATCTCTCAGAACTGAGCATGTGGAGAGACGTTCGTTCATCTAGCACAAAGATAACGGGTTGCAGGGGAAACTTTTACTCTGGTTTCTCAGTCTGTTTCCTAGTGCCGGTTTCAAGTTCCTGCAGTTTTCTCTGTAAAATCGACTTGGAGCTAGTTCCCCCACTTATATATTTATGGAGTGGAGTTTGCAACTGAAAAGAAACTTTGTGTTCCCAACAACCTAGGTGAAGGACGGCATTCACACACACTTATCTCTCAGAACTGAGCATGTGGAGAGACGTTCGTTCATCTAGCACAAAGTTAACGGTTTGCAGGGGAAAGTTTTACTCTGTTTTCTCAGTCTGTTCCCTTGTGCCGATTTGAAGTACCTGCACTTTTCACTGTAAAAATGTGTTGGTGCTAGTTCTCGCCATATATATGTATGGAGTGGAGTTTGCAAATGAAAAGAAACTTTGTGTTCCCAACAAGCTAGGTGATGGACGGCTTTCACACACAGTTATCTCTCAGAACTGAGCATGGGGAGGGACGTTCGTTCATCTGGTACAAAGTTAACGGGTTGCAGGGGAAACTTTTACTCTGGTATCTCAGTCTGTTTCCTAGTGCCGGTTTGAAGTTTCTGCAGTTTTCACTGTGAAAACGAGTTGGTGCTTGTTCTCCCCATACATATGTTTGGAGTGGAGTTTGCAACTGAAAATAAACTTTGTTTTCCCAACAAGCTAGGTGTAGGACGGCTTTCACACTCACTTTTCTCACAGAACTGAGCATGTGGAGAGACGTTCGTTCATCTAGCACAAATTTAACGGGTTGCCAGGGAAACTTTTACTCTGGTTTCTCAGTCTGTTTCCTAGTGCCGGTTTGAAATTCCTGCAGTTTTCTCTGTAAAATCGTGTTGGAGCTAGTTCCTCCACTTATATATGTATGGAGTTGAGTTTGCAACTGAAAAGAAACTTTGTGTTCCCAACAAGTTAAGTGAAGGACGGCTTTCACACTCACTTATCTCTCAGAACTGAGCATGTGGAGAGACGTTCGTTCATCTAGCACAAAGTTAACGGTTTGCAGGGGAATGTTTTACTCTGTTTTTTCAGTCTGTTTCCTAGTGCTGATTTGAAGTACCTGCACTTTTCATTGTAAAAAAGTGTTGGTGCTAGTTCTCGCCATATATATGTATTTAGTGGAGAAGGCAACTGAAAAGAAACTTTGTGTTCCCAACAAGCAAGGTGAAGGACGGCTTTCACACACACATATCTCTCAGAACTAAGCATGTGCAGAGACTTTCGTTCATCTAGTTCAAAGTTAACGGGTTGCAGGGGAAACTTTTACTCTGGTTTCTCAGTCTGTTTCCTAGTACCGGTTTGAAGTTCCTGCAGTTTTCACTGTAAAACAGATTTGGTGCTAATTCCTCCCCTTATATATGTATGGAGTGGAGTTTGCAACTGAAAAGAAACTTTGTGTTCCCAACAAGCTATGTGAAGGACGGCTTTCACACACACTTACCTCTCAGAACTGAGCATTTGGAGAGACGTTCGTTCATATAGCACAAAGTTAGCGGGTTGTATGGGAAAGTTTTACTCTGGATTCTCAGTCTGTTTCCTAGTGCCGGTTTGAACTTCCTGCAGTTTTCACTGTAAAACCGAGTTGGAGCTACTTCCTCCCCTTATATATGTATGGATTGGAGTTTGCAAACGAAAAGAAATTTTGTTTTCCCAACAAGCTAGGTGTATTACGACTTTCACACACTTATATCTCACAACTTAGCATGTGGAGAGACGTTCGTTCATCTAGTACAAAGTTAACGGTTTGCAAGGGAAACTTTTACTCTGGTTTCTCAGTGTGTTTCCTAGTGCCGGTTTCAAGTTCCTGCAGTTTTCTCTGTAAAATCGAGTTGGAGCTAGTTCCTCCACTTATATATATATGGAGTGGAGTTTGCAACTGAAAAGAATCTTTGTGTTCCCAAAAGGCTAGTTGAAGGTCGGCTTTCACACACACTTATCTCTCAGAACTGAGAATGTGGAGTGATTTCTTTCATCTAGTACAAATTTAACTTGATGCAGGGGAAACTTTTACTCTGTGTTCTCAGTCTTTTTCCTAGTGCCGGTATGAAGTTCCTGCAGTTTTCACTGTAAAACCGAGTTGGAGCTTGTTCCTCCCCTTATATATGTATGGAGTGGAGTTTGCAACTGAAAAGAAACTTTGTGTTCCCAACAAGCTAAGTGAAAGACGGCTTTCACACACACTTATCTCTCAGAATTGAGCATGTGGAGAGACGTTCGTTCATCTAGCACAAAGTTAACGGTTTGCAGGGGAAAGTTTTACTCTGTTTTCTCAGTCTGTTTCCTAGTGCCGATTTGAATTTCCTGCAATTTTCACTGTAAAAAAGTGTTGGTGCTAGTTCTCGCCATATATATGTATGGAGTGGAGTTTGCAACTGAAAAGAAACTGTGTTCCCAACAAGCTAGGTGAAGGACGGCTTTCACACACATTTATCTCTCAGAATTGAGCATGTGGAGAGACGTTCGTTCATCTAGCACAAAGTTAACGGTTTGCAGGGGAAAGTTTTATTCTGTTTTCTCAGTCTGTTTCCTACTACCGGTTTGAAGATCCTGCAGTTTTCACTGTAAAACCGAGTTGGTGCTAGTTCCTCCCCTTATATATATATGGAGTGGAGTTTGCAACTGAAAAGAAACTTCGTGTTCCCAACAAGCTAGTTGAAGTACGGCTTTCACACACACATATCTCTCAGAACTGAGCATGTGGAGAGACGTTCGTTCATATAGCACAAAGTTAGCGGGTTGTAGGGGAAAGTTTTATCTGGTTTCTCAGTGTGTTTCCTAGTGCCGTTTTGAAGTTCCTGCAGTTTTCACTGTAAAACCGAGTTGGTGCTAGTTCTCCCAATATATATGTACGGATTGGAGTTTGTAACTGAAAAGAAACATTGTGTTCCCAACAAGCTAGGTGAAGGACGGCTTTTACACACACATATCTCTCAGAACTGAGCATGTGGAGAGACGTTCCTTCATCTAGCACAAAGATAACGGGTTGCAGGGAAACTTTTATCTGGTTTCTCAGTATATTTCCAAGTGCTTTTGGAGTTCCTGCAGTTTTCACTGTAAAACCGAGTTGGTGCTAGTTCTCCCCATATATATGTAAGGAGTGCTGTTTGCAACTGAAAAGAAACTTTGTGTTCCCAACAAGCTAGTTGAGGGACGGCTTTCACACACACTTATCTCTCAGAACTGAGCATGTGGAGAGACGTTCGTTCATCTAGCACAAAGATAACGGGTTGCAGGGGAAACTTTTACTCTGGTTTCTCAGTCTGTTTCCTAGTGCCGGTTTCAAGTTCCTGCAGTTTTCTCTGTAAATTCGACTTGGAGCTAGTTCCCCCACTTATATATTTATGGAGTGGAGTTTGCAACTGAAAAGAAACTTTGTGTTCCCAACAACCTAGGTGAAGGACGGCATTCACACACACTTATCTCTCAGAACTGAGCATGTGGAGAGACGTTCGTTCATCTAGCACAAAGTTAACGGTTTGCAGGGGAAAGTTTTACTCTGTTTTCTCAGTCTGTTCCCTTGTGCCGATTTGAAGTACCTGCACTTTTCACTGTAAAAATGTGTTGGTGCTAGTTCTCGCCATATATATGTATGGAGTGGAGTTTGCAAATGAAAAGAAACTTTGTGTTCCCAACAAGCTAGGTGATGGACGGCTTTCACACACAGTTATCTCTCAGAACTGAGCATGGGGAGGGACGTTCGTTCATCTGGTACAAAGTTAACGGGTTGCAGGGGAAACTTTTACTCTGGTATCTCAGTCTGTTTCCTAGTGCCGGTTTGAAGTTTCTGCAGTTTTCACTGTGAAAACGAGTTGGTGCTTGTTCTCCCCATACATATGTATGGAGTGGAGTTTGCAACTGAATATAAACTTTGTTTTCCCAACAAGCTAGGTGTAGGACGGCTTTCACACTCACTTTTCTCTCAGAACTGAGCATGTGGAGAGACGTTCGTTCATCTAGCACAAATTTAACGGGTTGCCAGGGAAACTTTTACTCTGGTTTCTCAGTCTGTTTCCTAGTGCCGGTTTGAAATTCCTGCAGTTTTCTCTGTAAAATCGTGTTGGAGCTAGTTCCTCCACTTATATATGTATGGAGTTGAGTTTGCAACTGAAAAGAAACTTTGTGTTCCCAACAAGTTAAGTGAAGGACGGCTTTCACACTCACTTATCTCTCAGAACTGAGCATGTGGAGAGACGTTCGTTCATCTAGCACAAAGTTAACGGTTTGCAGGGGAATGTTTTACTCTGTTTTTTCAGTCTGTTTCCTAGTGCTGATTTGAAGTACCTGCACTTTTCACTGTAAAAAAGTGTTGGTGCTAGTTCTCGCCATATATATGTATTTAGTGGAGAAGGCAACTGAAAAGAAACTTTGTGTTCCCAACAAGCAAGGTGAAGGACGGCTTTCACACACACATATCTCTCAGAACTAAGCATGTGCAGAGACTTTCGTTCATCTAGTTCAAAGTTAACGGGTTGCAGGGGAAACTTTTACTCTGGTTTCTCAGTCTGTTTCCTAGTACCGGTTTGAAGTTCCTGCAGTTTTCACTGTAAAACAGATTTGGTGCTAATTCCTCCCCTTATATATGTATGGAGTGGAGTTTGCAACTGAAAAGAAACTTTGTGTTCCCAACAAGCTATGTGAAGGACGGCTTTCACACACACTTACCTCTCAGAACTGAGCATTTGGAGAGACGTTCGTTCATATAGCACAAAGTTAGCGGGTTGTATGGGAAAGTTTTACTCTGGATTCTCAGTCTGTTTCCTAGTGCCGGTTTGAACTTCCTGCAGTTTTCACTGTAAAACCGAGTTGGAGCTACTTCCTCCCCTTATATATGTATGGATTGGAGTTTGCAAACGAAAAGAAATTTTGTTTTCCCAACAAGCTAGGTGTATTACGACTTTCACACACTTATATCTCACAACTTAGCATGTGGAGAGACGTTCGTTCATCTAGTACAAAGTTAACGGTTTGCAGGGGAAACTTTTACTCTGGTTTCTCAGTGTGTTTCCTAGTGCCGGTTTCAAGTTCCTGCAGTTTTCTCTGTAAAATCGAGTTGGAGCTAGTTCCTCCACTTATATATATATGGAGTGGAGTTTGCAACTGAAAAGAAACTTTGTGTTCCCAACAAGCTAAGTGAAGGACGGCATTCACACACACTTATCTCTCAGAACTGAGCATGTGGAGAGACGTTCGTTCATCTAGCACAAAGTTAACGGTTTGCAGGGAAAGTTTTATTATGTTTTCTCCGTCTGTTTCCTAGTGCCGATTTGAAGTACCTGCATTTTTCACTTTAAAAAACAGTTGGTGCTAGTTCTCGCCATATATATGTATGGAGTGGAGATTGCAACTGAAAAGAAACTTTGTGTTCCCAACAAGCTAGGTGAAGGACTGCTTTCACACACACATATCTCTCAGAACTGAGCATGTGGAGAGACTTTCGTTCATCTAGTTCAAAGTTAACGGTTGCAGAGGAAAGTTTTACTCTGGGTTCTCAGTCTTTTTCCTAGTACCGGTTTGAAGTTCCTGCAGTTTTCACTGTAAAACTGAGTTGGTGCTTGTTCTCCCCTTATATATGTATGGAGTGGAGTTTGCAACTGAAAAGAAACATTGTGTTCCCAACAAGCTAGTTGAAGGACGGCTTTCACACACACTTATATCTCAGAACTGAGCATGTGGAGAGACGCTCCTTTATCTAGCACAACGTAAGCGGGTTGTAGGGGAAAGTTTTACTCTTGTTTCTCAGTCTGTTTCCTAGTGACGGTTTGAAGTTCCTGCAGTTTTCACTGTAAAACCGTGTTGGTGCTAGTTCTCCCCATAAATATGTATGGAGTAGAGTTTGCAACTGAAAAGAAACTATGTTCCCAACAAGCTAGGTGAAGGACGGCATTCACACCCACTTATCTCTCAGAATTGAGCATGTGGAGAGACGTTCGTTCATCTAGCACAAAGTTAACGGGCTGTAGGGGAAAGTTTTACTCTGGTTTCTCAGTCTGTTTCCTAGTGCCGGTTTGAAGTTCCTGCAGTTTTCACTGTAAAACCGAGTTGGTGCTAGTTCTCCACATACATATGTATGGAGTGGAATTTGCCACTGAAAAGAAACTTTGTTTTCCCAAAAAGCTAGGTGTAGAACGGCTTTCACTCTCTCTTATCTCTCAGAATTGAGCATGTGGAGAAACGTTCGTTCATCTAATACAAAGTTAACGGGTTGCAGGGGAAACTTTTACTCTGGTTTCTCAGTCTGTTTCCTAGTGCTGGTTTGAAGTTCCTGCAGTTTTCTCTGTAAAATCGAGTTGGAGCTAGTTCCTCCACTTATATATGTATGGAGGTGAGTTTGAAACTGAAAGGAAATTTTGTGTTCCCAACAAGCTAGGTGAAAGACGGCTTTCGCACACACTTATTTCTCAGAACTGAGCATGTGGAGAGACGTTCGTTCATCTAGCACAAAGTTAACGGTTTGCAGGGGAAAGTTTTACTCTGTTTTCTCAGTCTGTTTCCTAGTGCCGATTTGAAGTACCTGCACCTTTCACTGTAAAAAAGTGTTGGTGCTAGTTCTCGCCATATATATGTATTTAGTGGAGATGGCAACTGAAAAGAAACTTTGTGTTCCCAACAAGCAAGGTGAAGGACGGCTTTCACACACACATATCTCTCAGAACTGAGCATGTGCAGAGACTTTCGTTCATCTAGTTCAAAGTTAACGGGTTGCAGGGGAAACTTTTACTCTGGTTTCTCAGTCTTTTTCCTAGTACCGGTTTGAAGTTCCTGCAGTTTTCACTGTAAAACTGAGTTGGTGCTTGTTCTCCCCATATATATGTATGGAGTGGAGTTTGCAACTGAAAAGAAACATTGTGTTCCCAACAAGCTAGGTGAAGGACGGCTTTCACACACACTTATATCTCAGAACTGAGCATGTGGAGAGACGCTCCTTTATCTAGCTCAACGTAAGCGGGTTGTAGGGGAAAGTTTTACTCTGGTTTCTCAGTCTGTTTCCTAGTGCCGGTTTGAAGTTCCTGCAGTTTTCACTGTAAAACCGTGTTGGTGCTAGTTCTCCCCATAAATATGTATGGAGTAGAGTTTGCAACTGAAAAGAAACTGTGTTCCCAAAAAGCTAGGTGAAGGACGGCATTCACACCCACTTATCTCTCAGAATTGAGCATGTGGAGAGACGTTCGTTCATCTAGCACAAAGTTAACGGGCTGTAGGGGAAAGTTTTACTCTGGTTTCTCAGTCTGTTTCCTAGTGCCGGTTTGAAGTTTCTGCAGTTTTCACTGTAAAACCGAGTTGGTGCTAGTTCTCCACATACATATGTATGGAGTGGAGTTTGCCACTGAAAAGAAACTTTGTTTTCCCAAAAAGCTAGGTGTAGAACGGCTTTCACTCTCTCTTATCTCTCAGAATTGAGCATGTGGAGAAACGTTCGTTCATCTAGTACAAAGTTAACGGGTTGCAGGGGAAACTTTTACTCTGGTTTCTCAGTCTGTTTCCTAGTGCTGGTTTGAAGTTCCTGCAGTTTTCTCTGTAAATTCGAGTTGGAGCTAGTTCCTCCACTTATATATTTATGGAGGTGAGTTTGAGACTGAAAAGAAACTTTGTGTTCCCAACAAGCTAGGTGAAAGACGGCTTTCACACACACTTATTTCTCAGAACTGAGCATGTGGAGAGACGTTCGTTCATCTAGCACAAAGTTAACGGTTTGCAGGGGAAAGTTTTACTCTGTTTTCTCAGTCTGTTTCCTAGTGCCGATTTGAAGTACCTGCACCTTTCACTGTAAAAAAGTGTTGGTGCTAGTTCTCGCCATATATATGTATGGAGTGGAGATTGCAACTGAAAAGAAACTTTGTGTTCCCAACAAGCTAGGTGAAGGACGGCTTTCCCACACACATATCTCTCAGAGCTGAGCATGTGGAGAGACTTTCGTTCATCTAGTTCAAAGTTAACGGTTGCAGGGGAAAGTTTTACTCTGGATTCTCAGTCTGTTTCCCAGTACCGGTTTGATGTTCCTGCAGTTTTCACTGCAAAACCGTGTTGGTGCTAGTTCTCCCCATAAATATGTATGGAGTAGAGATTGCAACTGAAAAGAAACTGTGTTCCCAACAAGCTAGGTGAAGGACGGCATTCACACACACTTATCTCTCAGAACTGAGCATGTGGAGAGACGTTCGTTCATCTAGCACAAATTTAACGGTTTGCAGGGGAAAGTTTTACTCTGTTTTCTCAGTCTGTTTCCTAGTGCCGATTTGAATATCCTGCACTTTTCAATGTAAAAAGATTTGGTGGTTGTTCTCGCCATATATATGTATGGAGTGGAGTTTGCAACTGAAAAGAAACTTTGTGTTCCCAACAAGCTAACTGAAGGACGGCTTTCACACTCACATATCTCTCAGAACTTAGCATTTGGAGAGACGTTCTTTCATCTAGCACAAAGATAACGGGTTGTATGGGAAAGTTTTACTCTGGTTCCTCAGTCAGTTTCCTAGTGCCGGTTTGAAGTTCCTGAATTTTTCACTGTAAACCCGAGTTGCTGCTAGTTCTCCCCATATATTTGTATGGAGTGGAGTTTGCAACTGAAAAGAAACTTTGTGTTCCCAACAAGCTATGTGTAGGACGGCTTTCACACTCAATTATCTCTCAGAACTGAGCATGTGGAGAGACGTTCGTTCATCTAGTACAATGTTAACGGGTTGCAGGTGAAACTTTTACTCTGTTTTCTCAGTCTGTTTCCTATGGCCTATTTGAAGTACCTGCACTTTTCACTGTAAAAAAGTGTTGGTGCTAGTTCTCGCCATATATGTATATGGAGTGGAGATTGCAACTGGAAAGAAACTATGTGTTCCCAACAAGCTAGTTGAAGGTCGGCTTTCACACACACATATCTCTCAGAACTCAGCACGTGGAGAGACGTTCATTCATCTAGTTCAAAATTAACGGTTTGCAGGGGAAAGTTTTACTCTGTTTTCTCAGTCTGTTTCCTAGTGCCGGTTTGAAGTTCCTGCAATTTTCACTGTAAAAAAGATTTGGTGCTATTTCTCGTAATATATATGTATGGAGTGGAGTTTGCAACTGAAAGAAACTGTGTTCCCAACAAGCTAGGTGAAGGACGGCTTTCACACACACTTATCTCTCAGAATTGAGCATGTGGAGAGACGTTCGTTCATCTAGCACAAAGTTAACGGGTTGTAGGGGAAAGTTTTACTCTGGTTTCTCAGTCTGTTTCCTAGTGCCTGTTTGAAGATTCTACAGTTTTCACGGTAAAAACGAGTTGGTGCTAGTTCTCCCCATACATATGTATGGAGTGGAGTTTGCAACTGAAAAGAAACTTTGTTTTCCCAACAAGCTAGGTGTAGGACGGCTTTCACACTCACTTTTCTCTCAGAACTGAGCATGTGGAGAGACGTTCGTTCATCTAGTACAAAGTTAACGGGTTGCAGGGGAAAATTTTACTCTGGTTTCTCAGTCTGTTTCCTAGTGCCGGTTTGAAGTTCCTGCACTTTTCACTGTAAAAAAGATTTGCTGGTTGTTCTCGCCATATATATGTATGGAGTGGAGTTTGCAACTGAAAAGGAACTTTGTGTTCCCAACAAGCTAACTGAAGGACGGCTTTCACACTCACTTATCTCTCAGAACTGAGCATTTGGAGAGACGTCCGTTCATCTAGCACAAAGATAACGGGTTGTATGGGAAAGTTTTACTCTGGTTTCTCAATCAGTTTCCTAGTGCCGGTTAGAAGTTCCTGAATTTTTCACTGTAAAGCCGAGTTGGTGCTAGTTCTCCCCATATATATGTATGGAGTGGAGTTTGCAACTGAAAAGAAACTTTGTGTTCCCAACAAACTAGGTAATGGACGGCTTTCACACACACATATCTCTCAGAACTGAGCATGTGGAGAGAATTTCGTTCATCTAGTTCAAAATTAACGGGTTGCAGGGGTAACTTTTACTCTGGTTTCTCAGTCTGCTTCCTAGTGCCGTATTGAAGTTCCTGCAGTTTTCACTGTAAAACCGAGTTGGTACTTGTTCTCCCCATATATATGTATAGATTGGAGTTTGCAACTGAAAAGAAACTTTGTGTTCCCAACAAGCTAATTGAAGGACGGCTTTCACACACACTTATCTCTCAGAACTTAGCATGTGGAGAGACGTTCATTCATCTAGCACAAAGTTAACGGTTTTCAGGGGAAAGTTTTACTCTGTTTTCTCTGTCTGTTTCCTAGTGCCGGTTTGAAGTTCCTGCAATTTTCACTGTAAAAAAGATTTGGTGCTATTTCTCGTAATATAAATGTATGGAGTGGAGTTTGCAACTGAAAGAAACTTTGTGTTCCCAACAAGCTAGGTGAAGGACGGCTTTTACACACACTTATCTCTCAGAATTGAGCATGTGGAGAGACGTTCGTTCATCTAGCACAAAGTTAAAGGGGTAGTAGGGGAAAGTTTTACTCTGGTTTCTCAGTCTGTTTCCTAGTGCCGGTTTGAAGTTTCTGCAGTTTTCACTGTAAAAAAGAGTTGGTGCTAGTTCTCCCCATACATATGTATGGAGTGGAGATTGCAACTGAAAAGAAACTTTGTTTTCCCAACAAGCTAGTTGTAGGACGGCTTTCACACTCACTTTTCTCTCAGAACTGAGCATGTGGAGAGACGTTCGTTCATCTAGTACAAAGTTAAAGGGTTGCAGGGGAAACTTTTACTCTGGTTTCTCAGTCTGTTTCCTAGTGCCGGTTGGAAGTTCCTGCTGTTTTCTCTGTAAAATCGAGTTGGAGCTAGTTCCTCCACTTATATATGTATGGAGTGGAGTTTGCAACTGAAAAGAAACTTTGTGTTCCCAACAACTAAGTGAAGGACGGCTTTCACACACACTTATCTCTCAGAACTGAGCACGTGGAGAGACGTTCGTTCATCTAGCACAAAGTTAACCGTTTGCAGGGGAAAGTTTTACTCTGTTTTCTCAGTCTGTTTCCTAGTGCCGATTTGAATTTCCTGCACTTTTCACTGTAAAAAATATTTGGTGGTTGTTCTCGCCATATATATGTATGGAGTGGAGTTTGCAACTGAAAAGAAACTTTGTGTTCCCAACAAGCTAACTGAAGGACGGCTTTCACACTCACTTATCTCTCAGAACTGAGCATTTGGATAGACGTTCGTTCATCTAGCACAAAGATAACGGGTTGTATGGGAAAGTTTTACTCTGGTTTCTCAGTCAGTTTCCTAGTGCCGGTTTGAAGTTCCGGCAGTTTTCACTGTAAAACCGAGTTGGAGCTAGTTCTTCCACTTATATATGTGTGGAGTGGAGTTTGCAACTGAAAAGAAACTTTGTGTTCCCAACAAGCTAAGTGAAGGACGGCTTTCACACTCACTTTTCTCTCAGAACTGAGCATGTGGAGAGACGTTCGTTCATCTAGCACAAAGTTAACGGTTTGCAGGGGAAAGTTTTACTCTGTTTTCTCAGTCTGTTTCCTAGTGCTGATTTGAAATACCTGCACTTTTCACTGTAAAAAAGTGTTGGTGCTAGTTCTCGCCATATATATGTATTTAATGGAGATGGCAACTGAAAAGAAACTGTGTGTTCCCAACAAGCTATGTGAAGTACGGCTTTCACACACACTTATCTCTCAGAACTGAGCATGTGGAGAGACGTTCGTTCATATAGCACAAAGTTAGCGGGTTGTAAGGGAAAGTTTTACTCTGGATTCTCAGTCTGTTTCCTAGTGCCGGTTTGAAGTTCCTGCAGTTTTCACTGTAAAACCGAGTTGGAGCTAGATCCTCCCCTTATATATGTATGGATTGGAGTTTGCAAATGAAAAGAAACTTTGTGTTCCCAACAAGCTAGGTGAAGGACGGCTTTCACACACACTTATCTCTCAGAAATGAGCATGTGGAGAGACGTTCGTTCATCTAGCACAAATTTAACGGTTTGCAGGGGAAAGTATTAATCTGTTTTCTCAGTCTGTTTCCTAGTGCCGATTTGAAGTACCTGCACTTTTAATTTTAAAAAAGTGTTGGTGCTAGTTCTCGCCATATATATGTATGGAGTGGAGATTGCAACTGAAAAGAAACTTTGTGTTCCCAAAAAGCTAGGTGAAGGACGGCTTTCCCACACACATATCTCTCAGAACTGAGCATGTGGAGAGACGTTCGTTCATCTAGTTCAAAGTTAACGGTTGCAGGGGAAATTTTACTCTGGGTTCTCAGTCTGTTTCCTAGTACCGGTTTGAAGTTCCTGCAGTTTTCACTGTAAAACTGAGTTGGTGCTTGTTCTCCCCATATATATGTATGGAGTGGAGTTTGCAACTGAAAAGAAACATTGTGTTCCCACAAGCTAGGTGAAGGACGGCTTTCACACACACTTATATCTCAGAACTGAGCATGTGGAGAGACGCTCCTTTATCTTGCACAACGTAAGCGAGTTGTAGGGGAAAGTTTTACTCTGGTTTCTCAGTCTGTTTCCTAGTGCCGGTTTGAAGTTCCTGCATTTTTCACTGTAAAAACGTGTTGGTGCTAGTTCTCCCCATAAATATGTATGGAGTAGAGTTTGCAAACTGAAAAGAAACTGTGTTCCCAAAAAGCTAGGTGAAGGACGGCATTCACACCCACTTATCTCTCAGAATTGAGCATGTGGAGAGACGTTCGTTCATCTAGCACAAAGTTAACGGGCTGCTAGGGGAAAGTTTTACTTCTGTTTTTCTCAGTCTGTTTCCTCCTAGTGCCGGATTTGAAGTTCTGCAAGTTTTCACTGTAAAAACCGAGTTGGTGCTAGTTCTCCACATAATATATGTATGGAGTGGAGTTGCAACTGAAAGAAACTTGTGTTTCCCCAAAAAGCTAGTGGTAGGAACGGCTTTCACATCACTCTTATCTCTCAGAACTTGAGCATGTGGAGAGACGTTCGTTCATCTAGTACAAAGTTAACGGTTGCAGGGGAAACGATTTACTCTGGTTTTCTCAGTCTGTTTCCTAGTGCTGGATTTGAAGTTACCTGCACGTTTATCTGTAAAAAGTGTCGAGTGGAGCTAGTTCTCGCCATATATATGTATGGAGGTGGAGATTTGCAACTGAAAAGAAACTTTGTGTTCCCAACAAGCAAGTTGAAGGACGGCTTTCACACACACATATCTCTCAGAACTGAGCATGTGGTGAGACGTTCGTTCATTTAGTTCAAAGTTAACGGGTTGCAGGGGAAACTTTTACTCCGGTTTCTCAGTCTGTTTCCTAGTGCCGGTTTGAAGTTCCTGCAGTTTTCACTGTAAAACCGAGTTGGAGCTAGTTCCTCCCCTTATATATGTATGGAGTGGAATTTGCAAATGAAAAGAAATTTTGTTTTCCCAACAAGCTAGGTGTATTACGACTTTCACACTCACTTATCTCTCAGGTCTTAGCATGTGGAGAGACGTTCGTTCATCTAGTACAAAGTTAACGGTTTGCAGGGAAACTTTTACTCTGGATTCTCAGACTGTTTCATAGTGCCGGTTTCTACTTCCTGCAGTTTTCTCTGTAAAATCGAGTTGGAGCTAGTTCCTCCCCTTATATATATATGGAGTGGAGTTTGCAACTGAAAAGAAACTTTGTGTTCCCAACAAGCTAGGTGAAGGACGGCTTTCACACACACTTATCTCTCAGAACTGAGCATGTGGAGAGACTTTCGTTCATCTTGCACAAAGTTAACGGTTTGCAGGGGAAAGTTTTACTCTGTTTTCTCAGTCTGTTTCCTAGTGCCGATTTGAAGTACCTGCACTTTTAATTTTAAAAAAGTGTTGGTGCTAGTTCTCGCCATATATATGTATGGAGTGGAGATAGCAACTGAAAAGAAACTTTGTGTTCCCAACAAGCTAGGTGAAGGACGGCTTTCACACACACATATCTCTCAAAACTGAGCATGTGTAGAGACGTTCGTTCATCTAGTTCAAAGTTAACGGTTGCAGGGGAAATTTTACTCTGGGTTCTCAGTCTGTTTCCTAGTACCGGTTTGAAGTTCCTGCAGTTTTCACTGTAAAACTGAGTTGGTGCTTGTTCTCCCCATATATATGTATGGAGTGGAGTTTTCAACTGAAAAGAAACATTGTGTTCCAAACAAGCTAGGTGAAGGACGGCTTCACACACACTTATATCTCAGAACTGAGCATGTGGAGAGACGCTCCTTTATGTAGCACAACGTAAGCGAGTTGTAGGGGAAAGTTATTCTCTGGTTCTGAGTCTGTTTCCTAGTGCCGGTTTGAGTTCCTGCAGTTTTCACTGTAAAACAGTGTTGGTGCTAGTTCTCCCCATAAATATGTATGGAGTAGAGTTTGCAACTGAAAAGAAACTGTGTTCCCCACAAGCTAGGTGAAGGACGGCTTTCACACCCACTTATCTCTCAGAATTGAGCTTGTGGAGAGACGTTCATTCATCTAGCACAAAGTTAACGGTTTGCATGGGAATGTTTACTCTGTTTCTCAGTCTGTTTCCTAGTGCCGATTTGAAGTTCCTGCAATTTTCACTGTAAAAAAGATTTGGTGCTATTTCTCGTAATATATATGTATGGAGTGGAGTTTGCAACTGAAAGAAACTGTGTTCCCAACAAGCTAGGTGAAGGACGGCTTTCACACACACTTATCTCTCAGAATTGAGCATGTGGAGAGACGTTCGTTCATCTAGCACAAAGTTAACGGGTTGTAGGGGAAAGTTTTACTCTGGTTTCTCAGTCTGTTTCCTAGTGCCTGTTTGAAGTTTCTGCAGTTTTCACTGTAAAAACGAGTTGGTGCTAGTTCTCCCCATACATATGTATGGTTTGGAGTTTACAACTGAAAAGAAACTTTGTTTTCCCAACAAGCTATGTGTAGGACGGCTTTCACACTCACTTTTCTCTCAGAATTGAGCATGTGAAGAGACGTTCGTTCATCTAGTACAAAGTTAACAGGTTGCAGGGGAAACTTTTACTCTGGTTTCTCAGTCTGTTTCCTAGTGCCGATTTGAAGTACCTGCACTTTTCACTGTAAAAAGTGTTGGTGCTTGTTCTCGCCATATATATGTATGGAGTGGAGATAGCAACTGAAAAGAAACTTTGTGTTCCCAAAAAGCTAGGTGAAGGACGGCTTTCACACACACAGATCTCTCAAAACTGAACATGTGGAGAGACGTTCGTTCATCTAGTTCAAAGTTAACGGTTGCAGGGGCAATTTTACTCTGGGTTCTCAGTCTGTTTCCTAGTACCGGTTTGAAGTTCCTGCAGTTTTCACTGTAAAACTGAGTTGGTGCTTGTTCTCCCCATATATATGTATGGAGTGGAGTTTGCAACTGAAAAGAAACATTGTGTTCCCAACAAGCTAGGTGAAGGACGGCTTTCACACACACTTATATCTCAGAACTGAGCATGTGGAGAGACGCTCCTTTATCTAGCACAACGTAAGCGAGTTGTAGGGGAAAGTTTTACTCTGGTTTCTCAGTCTGTTTCCTAGTGCCGGTTTGAAGTTCCTGCAGTTTTCACTGTAAAACCGTGTTGGTGCTAGTTCTCCCCATAAATATGTATGGAGTAGAATTTGCAACTGAAAAGAATCTGTGTTCCCAACAAGCTAGGTGAAGGACGGCTTTCACACCCACTTATCTCTCAGAATTGAGCATGTGGAGAGAAGTTCATTCATCTAGCACAAAGTTAACGGTTTGCAGGGGAAAGTTTTACTCTGTTTTCTCAGTCTGTTTCCTAGTGCCGATTTGAATTTCCTGCAATTTTCACTGTAAAAAAGATTTGGTGATATTTCTCGTAATATATATGTATGGAGTGGTGTTTGCAACTGAAAGAAACTGTGTTCCCAACAATCTAGGTGAAGGACGGCTTTCACACACACTTATCTCTCAGAATTGAGCATGTGGAGAGACGTTCGTTCATCTAGCACAAAGTTAACGGGTTGTAGGGGAAAGTTTTACTCTGGTCTCTCAGTCTGTTTCCTAGTGCCGGTTTGAAGTTTCTGCAGTTTTCACTGTAAAAACGAGTTGGTGCTAGTTCTCCCCATACATATGTATGGAGTGGAGTTTGCAACTGAAAAGAAACTTTGTTTTCCCAACAAGCTAGGTGTATTACGACTTTCACACTCACTTATCTCTCAGATCTTAGCATGTGGAGAGACGTTCGTTCATCTAGTACAAAGTTAACGGTTTGCAGGGGAAACTTTTACTCTGGTTTCTCAGACTGTTTCATAGTGCCGGTTTCTATTTCCTGCAGTTTTCTCTGTAAAATCGAGTTGGAGCTAGTTCCTCCCCTTATATATATATGGAGTGGAGTTTGCAACTGAAAAGAAACTTTGTGTTCCCAACAAGCTAGGTGAAGGACGGCTTTCACACACACTTATCTCTCAGAACTGAGCATGTGGAGAGACTTTCGTTCATCTTGCACAAAGTTAACGGTTTGCAGGGGAAAGTTTTACTCTGTTTTCTCAGTCTGTTTCCTAGTGCCGATTTGAAGTACCTGCACTTTTAATTTTAAAAAAGTGTTGGTGCTAGTTCTCGCCATATATATGTATGGAGTGGAGTTTGCAACTGAAAAGAAACTTTGTGTTCCCAACAAGCTAGGTGAAGGACGGCTTTCACACACACATATCTCTCAAAACTGAGCATGTGGAGAGACGTTCGTTCATCTAGTTCAAAGTTAACGGTTGCAGGGGAAATTTTACTCTGGGTTCTCAGTCTGTATCCTAGTACCGGTTTGAAGTTCCTGCAGTTTTCACTGTAAAACTTAGTCGGTGCTTGTTCTCCCCATATATATGTATGGAGTGGAGTTTTCAACTGAAAAGAAACATTGTGTTCCAAACAAGCTAGGTGAAGGACGGCTTTCACACACACTTATATCTCAGAACTGAGCATGTGGAGAGACGCTCCTTTATGTAGCACAACGTAAGCGAGTTGTAGGGGAAAGTTTTTCTCTGGTTTCTGAGTCTGTTTCCTAGTGCCGGTTTGAGTTCCTGCAGTTTTCACTGTAAAACAGTGTTGGTGCTAGTTCTCCCCATAAATATGTATGGAGTAGAGTTTGCAACTGAAAAGAAACTGTGTTCCCCACAAGCTAGGTGAAGGACGGCTTTCACACCCATTTATCTCTCAGAATTGAGCTTGTGGAGAGACGTTCATTCATCTAGCACAAAGTTAACGTTTTGCAGGGGAATGTTTTACTCTGTTTTCTCAGTCTGTTTCCTAGTGCCGATTTGAAGTTCCTGCAATTTTCACTGTAAAAAAGATTTGGTGCTATTTCTCGTAATATATATGTATGGAGTGGAGTTTGCAACTGAAAGAAACT
Source organism: Camelus ferus (assembly GCF_009834535.1). Lineage (NCBI taxonomy): Eukaryota > Metazoa > Chordata > Mammalia > Artiodactyla > Camelidae > Camelus > Camelus ferus. The sequence continues at coordinate 2,680,066 of NC_045731.1, read as the reverse complement.
GTGTTCCCAACAAGCTAGGTGAAGGACGGCTTTCACACACACTTATCTCTCAGAATTGAGCATGTGGAGAGACGTTCGTTCATCTCGCACAAAGTTAACGGGTTGTAGGGGAAAGTTTTACTCTGGTTTCTCAGTCTGTTTCCTAGTGCCTGTTTGAAGTTTCTGCAGTTTTCACTGTAAAAACGAGTTGGTGCTAGTTCTCCCCATACATATGTATGGTTTGGAGTTTACAACTGAAAAGAAACTTTGTTTTCCCAACAAGCTATGTGTAGGACGGCTTTCACACTCACTTTTCTCTCAGAATTGAGTATGTGAAGAGACGTTCGTTCATCTAGTACAAAGTTAACAGGTTGCAGGGGAAACTTTTACTCTGGTTTCTCAGTCTGTTTCCTTGTGCCGATTTGAAGTACCTGCACTTTTCACTGTAAAAAGTGTTGGTGCTTGTTCTCGCCATATATATGTATGGAGTGGAGATAGCAACTGAAAAGAAACTTTGTGTTCCCAACAAGCTAGGTGAAGGACGGCTTTCACACACACAGATCTCTCAAAACTGAACATGTGGAGAGACGTTCGTTCATCTAGTTCAAAGTTAACGGTTGCAGGGGAAATTTTACTCTGGGTTCTCAGTCTGTTTCCTAGTACCGGTTTGAAGTTCCTGCAGTTTTCACTGTAAAACTGAGTTGGTGCTTGTTCTCCCCATATATATGTATGGAGTGGAGTTTTCAACTGAAAAGAAACATTGTGTTCCAAACAAGCTAGGTGAAGGACGGCTTTCACACACACTTATATCTCAGAACTGAGCATGTGGAGAGACGCTCCTTTATGTAGCACAACGTAAGCGAGTTGTAGGGGAAAGTTTTTCTCTGGTTTCTGAGTCTGTTTCCTAGTGCCGGTTTGAGTTCCTGCAGTTTTCACTGTAAAACAGTGTTGGTGCTAGTTCTCCCCATAAATATGTATGGAGTAGAGTTTGCAACTGAAAAGAAACTGTGTTCCCCACAAGCTAGGTGAAGGACGTCTTTCACACCCACTTATCTCTCAGAATTGAGCTTGTGGAGAGACGTTCATTCATCTAGCACAAAGTTAACGGTTTGCAGGGGAATGTTTTACTCTGTTTTCTCAGTCTGTTTCCTAGTGCCGATTTGAAGTTCCTGCAATTTTCACTGTAAAAAAGATTTGGTGCTATTTCTCGTAATATATATGTATGGAGTGGAGTTTGCAACTGAAAGAAACTGTGTTCCCAACAAGCTAGGTGAAGGACGGCTTTCACACACACTTATCTCTCAGAATTGAGCATGTGGAGAGACGTTCGTTCATCTAGCACAAAGTTAACGGGTTGTAGGGGAAAGTTTTACTCTGGTTTCTCAGTCGGTTTCCTAGTGCCTGTTTGAAGTTTCTGCAGTTTTCACTGTAAAAACGAGTTGGTGCTAGTTCTCCCCATACATATGTATGGTTTGGAGTTTACAACTGAAAAGAAACTTTGTTTTCCCAACAAGCTAGTTGTAGGACGGCTTTCACACTCACTTTTCTCTCAGAATTGAGCATGTGAAGAGACGATCGTTCATCTAGTACAAAGTTAACAGGTTGCAGGGGAAACTTTTACTCTGGTTTCTCAGTCTGTTTCCTAGTGCCGATTTGAAGTACCTGCACTTTTCACTGTAAAAAGTGTTGGTGCTGGTTCTCGCCATATATATGTATGGAGTGGAGATAGCAACTGAAAAGAAACTTTGTGTTCCCAACAAGCTAGGTGAAGGACGGCTTTCACACACACAGATCTCTCAAAACTGAACATGTGGAGAGACGTTCGTTCATCTAGTTCAAAGTTAACGGTTGCAGGGGAAATTTTACTCTGGGTTCTCAGTCTGTTTCCTAGTACCGGTTTGAAGTTCCTGCAGTTTTCACTGTAAAATTGAGTTGGTGCTTGTTCTCCCCATATATATGTATGGAGTGGAGTTTGCAACTGAAAAGAAACATTGTGTTCCCAACAAGCTAGGTGAAGGACGGCTTTCACACACACTTATATCTCAGAACTGAGCATGTGGAGAGACGCTCCTTTATCTAGCACAACGTAAGCGAGTTGTAGGGGAAAGTTTTACTCTGGTTTCTCAGTCTGTTTCCTAGTGCCGGTTTGAAGTTCCTGCAGTTTTCACTGTAAAACCGTGTTGGTGCTAGTTCTCCCCATAAATATGTATGGAGTAGAATTTGCAACTGAAAAGAATCTGTGTTCCCAACAAGCTAGGTGAAGGACGGCTTTCACACCCACTTATCTCTCAGAATTGAGCATGTGGAGAGAAGTTCATTCATCTAGCACAAAGTTAACGGTTTGCAGGGGAAAGTTTTACTCTGTTTTCTCAGTCTGTTTCCTAGTGCCGATTTGAATTTCCTGCAATTTTCACTGAAAAAAGATTTGGTGATATTTCTCGTAATATATATGTATGGAGTGGTGTTTGCAACTGAAAGAAACTGTGTTCCCAACAATCTAGGTGAAGGACGGCTTTCACACACACTTATCTCTCAGAATTGAGCATGTGGAGAGACGTTCGTTCATCTAGCACAAAGTTAACGGGTTGTAGGGGAAAGTTTTACTCTGGTCTCTCAGTCTGTTTCCTAGTGCCGGTTTGAAGTTTCTGCAGTTTTCACTGTAAAAACGAGTTGGTGCTAGTTCTCCCCATACATATGTATGGAGTGGAGTTTGCAACTGAAAAGAAACTTTGTTTTCCCAACAAGCTAGGTGTATTACGACTTTCACACTCACTTATCTCTCAGATCTTAGCATGTGGAGAGACGTTCGTTCATCTAGTACAAAGTTAACGGTTTGCAGGGGAAACTTTTACTCTGGATTCTCAGACTGTTTCATAGTGCCGGTTTCTATTTCCTGCAGTTTTCTCTGTAAAATCGAGTTGGAGCTAGTTCCTCCCCTTATATATATATGGAGTGGAGTTTGTAACTGAAAAGAAACTTTGTGTTCCCAACAAGCTAGGTGAAGGACGGCTTTCACACACACTTATCTCTCAGAACTGAGCATGTGGAGAGACTTTCGTTCATCTTGCACAAAGTTAACGGTTTGCAGGGGAAAGTTTTACTCTGTTTTCTCAGTCTGTTTCCTAGTGCCGATTTGAAGTACCTGCACTTTTAATTTTAAAAAAGTGTTGGTGCTAGTTCTCGCCATATATATGTATGGAGTGGAGTTTGCAACTGAAAAGAAACTTTGTGTTCCCAACAAGCTAGGTGAAGGACGGCTTTCACACACACATATCTCTCAAAACTGAGCATGTGGAGAGACGTTCGTTCATCTAGTTCAAAGTTAACGGTTGCAGGGGAAATTTTACTCTGGGTTCTCAGTCTGTATCCTAGTACCGGTTTGAAGTTCCTGCAGTTTTCACTGTAAATCTTAGTTGGTGCTTGTTATCCCCATATATATGTATGGAGTGGAGTTTTCAACTGAAAAGAAACATTGTGTTCCAAACAAGCTAGGTGAAGGACGGCTTTCACACACACTTATATCTCAGAACTGAGCATGTGGAGAGACGCTCCTTTATGTAGCACAACGTAAGCGAGTTGTAGGGGAAAGTTTTTCTCTGGTTTCTGAGTCTGTTTCCTATTGCCGGTTTGAGTTCCTGCAGTTTTCACTGTAAAACAGTGTTGGTGCTAGTTCTCCCCATAAATATGTATGGAGTAGAGTTTGCAACTGAAAAGAAACTGTGTTCCCCACAAGCTAGGTGAAGGACGGCTTTCACACCCACTTATCTCTCAGAATTGAGCTTGTGGAGAGACGTTCATTCATCTAGCACAAAGTTAACGATTTGCAGGGGAATGTTTTACTCTGTTTTCTCAGTCTGTTTCCTAGTGCCGATTTGAAGTTCCTGCAATTTTCACTGTAAAAAAGATGTGGTGATATTTCTCGTAATATATATGTATGGAGTGGAGTTTGCAACTGAAAGAAACTGTGTTCCCAACAAGCTAGGTGAAGGACGGCTTTCACACACACTTATCCCTCAGAATTGAGCATGTGGAGAGACGTTCGTTCATCTAGCACAAAGTTAACGGGTTGTAGGGGAAAGTTTTACTCTGGTTTCTCAGTCTGTTTCCTAGTGCCTGTTTGAAGTTTCTGCAGTTTTCACTGTAAAAACGAGTTGGTGCTAGTTCTCCCCATACATATGTATGGTTTGGAGTTTACAACTGAAAAGAAACTTTGTTTTCCCAACAAGCTAGGTGTAGGACGGCTTTCACACTCACTTTTCTCTCAGAATTGAGCATGTGAAGAGACGTTCGTTCATCTGGTACAAAGTTAACAGGTTGCAGGGGAAACTTTTACTCTGGTTTCTCAGTCTGTTTCCTAGTGCCGATTTGAAGTACCTGCACTTTTCACTGTAAAAAGTGTTGGTGCTTGTTCTCGCCATATATATGTATTTAGTGGAGATGGCAACTGAAAAGAAATTTTGTGTTCCCAACAAGAAAGTTGAAGGACGGCTTTCACACACATTTCTCTCAGAACTGAGCATGTGGAGACACGTTCGTTCATTTAGTACAAAGTTAACGGGTTGCAGGGGAAACTTTTACTCTGGTTTCTCAGTCTGTTTCCTAGTGCCGGTTTGAAGTTCCTGCAGTTTTCTCTGTAAAATCGAGTTGGAGCTAGTTCCTCCACTTATATATGTATGGAGTTGAGTTTGCAACTGAAAAGAAACTTTGTGTTATCAACAAGCTAGGTGAAGGACGGCTTTCACACACACTTATCTCTCAGAACTGAGCATGTGGAGAGACGTTCGTTCATCTAGCACAAAGTTAACGGGTTGCCGGGGAAAGTTTTACTCTGTTTCTCAGTCTGTTTCCTAGTACCGGTTTGAAGTTCCTGCAGTTTTCACTGTAAAACAGATTTGGTGCTAGTTCCTCCCCTTATATATGTATGGAGTGGAGTTTGCCACTGAAAAGAAACTTTGTGTTCCCAACAAGCTATGTGATGTACGGCTTTCACACACACTTATTTCTCAGAACTGAGCATGTGGAGAGACGTTCGTTCATATAGCACAAAGTTAGCGGGTTGTAAAGGAAAGTTTTACTCTGGATTCTCAGTCTGTTTCCTAGTGCCGGTTTGAAGTTCCTGCAGTTTTCACTGTAAAACCGTGTTGGTGCTAGTTCTCCCCATAAATATGTATGGAGTAGAGTTTGCAACTGAAAAGAATCTTTTTTCCCAACAAGCTAGGTGAAGGACGGCTTTCACACCCACTTATCTCTCAGAATTGAGCATGTGGAGAGAAGTTCATTCATCTAGCACAAAGTTAACGGTTTGCAGGGGAAAGTTTTACTCTGTTTTCTCAGTCTGTTTCCTAGTGCCGATTTGAAGTTCCTGCAATTTTCTCTGTAAAAAAGATTTGGTGATATTTCTCGTAATATATATGTATGGAGTGGAGTTTGCAACTGAAAGAAACTGTGTTCCCAACATTCTAGGTGAAGGACGGCTTTCACACACACTTATCTCTCAGAATTGAGCATGTGGAGAGACGTTCATTCATCTAGCACAAAGTTAACGGTTTGCAGGGGAAAGTTTTACTCTGTTTTCTCAGTCTGTTTCCTAGTGCCGATTTGAAGTTCCTGCAATTTTCACTGTAAAAAAGATTTGGTGATATTTCTCGTAATATATATGTATGGAGTGGAGTTTGCAACTGAAAGAAACTGTGTTCCCAACATTCTAGGTGAAGGACGGCTTTCACACACACTTATCTCTCAGAATTGAGCATGTGGAGAGACGTTCGTTCATCTAGCACAAAGTTAACGGGTTGTAGGGGAAAGTTTTACTCTGGTCTCTCAGTCTGTTTCCTAGTGCCGGTTTGAAGTTTCTGCAGTTTTCACTGTAAAAACGAGTTGGTGCTAGTTCTCCCCATACATATGTATGGAGTGGAGATTGCAACTGAAAAGAAACTTTGTTTTCCCAACAAGCTAGTTGTAGGACGGCTTTCACACTCACTTTTCTCTCAGAAATGAGCATGTGGAGAGACGTTCGTTCATCTAGTACAAAGTTAACGGTTTGCAGGGGAAACTTTTACTCTGGTTTCTCTGTGTGTTTCCTAGTGCCGGTTTCTAGTTCCTGCAGTTTTCTCTGTAAAATCGAGTTGGAGCTAAGTTCCTCCACTTATATATATATGGAGTGGAGTTTGTAACTGAAAAGAAACTTTGTGTTCCCAACAAGCTAAGTGAAGGACGGATTTCACACACACTTATCTCTCAGAACTGAGCATGTGGAGAGACGTTCTTTCATCTAGCACAAAGTTAACGGTTTGCAGGGGAAAGTTTTATTCTGTTTTCTCAGTCTGTTTCCTAGTGCCGATTTGAAGTACCTGCACTTTTCACTTTAAAAAACTGTTGGTGCTACTTCTCGCCATATATATTTATGGAGTGGAGATTGCAACTGAAAAGAAACTTTGTGTTCCCAACAAGCTAGGTGAAGGACGGCTTTCACACACACTTATATATCAGAACTGAGCATGTGGAGAGACGCTCCTTTATCTAGCACAACGTAAGCGGGTTGTAGGGGAAAGTTTTACTCTGGTTTCTCAGTCTGTTTCCTAGTGCCGGTTTGAAGTTCCTGCAGTTTTCACTGTAAAACCGTGTTGGTGCTAGTTCTCCCCATAAATATGTATGGAGTAGAGTTTGCAACTGAAAAGAAACTGTGTTCCTAACAAAGGTAGGTGAAGGACGGCATTCACACCCACTTATCTCTCAGAATTGAGAATGTGGAGAGACGTTCGTTCATCTAGCACAAAGCTAACGGGTTGTAGGGGAAAGTTTTACTCTGCTTTCTCAGTCTGTTTCCTAGTGCCGGTTTGAAGTTTCTGCATTTTTCACTGTAAAACCGACTTGGTGCTAGTTCTCCCCATACATATGTATGGAGTGGAGTTTGCCACTGAAAAGAAACTTTGTTTTCCGAAAAAGCTAGGTGTTGAACGGCTTTCACACTCTCTTATCTCTCAGAATTGAGCATGTGGAGAAAAGTTCGTTCATCTAGTACAAAGTTAACGGGTTACAGGGGAAACTTTTACTCTGGTTTCTCAGTCTGTTTCCTAGTGCCGGTTTGAAGTTCCTGCAGTTTTCTCTGTAAAATCGAGTTGGAGCTAGTTCCTCCACTTATATATGTATGGAGGTGAGTTTGCAACTGAAAAGAAACTTTGTGTTCCCAACAAGCAAGGTGAAAGACGGCTTTCACACACACATATTTCTTCAGAACTGAGCATGTGGAGAGACGTTCGTTCATCTAACACAAAGTTAACGGTTTGCAGGGGAAAGTTTACTCTGTTTTCTCAGTCTGTTTCCTAGTGCCGATTTGAAGTACCTGCACTTTTCACTGTAAAAAAGTGTTGGTGCTAGTTATCGCCATATATATGTATGGATTGGAGATTGCAACTGAAAAGAAACTTTGTGTTCCAAACAAGCTAGGTGAAGGACGGCTTTCCCACACACATATCTCTCAGAACTGAGCATGTGGAGAGACTTTCGTTCATCTAGTTCAAAGTTAACGGTTGCAGGGGAAAGTTTTACTCTGGGTTCTCAGTCTGTTTCCCAGTACCGTTTTGAAGTTCCTGCAGTTTTCACTGTAAAACCGTGTTGGTGCTAGTTCTCCCCATAAATATGTATGGAGTAGAGTTTGCAACTGAAAAGAAACTGTGTTCCCAACAAGCTAGGTGAAGGACGGCATTCACACCCACTTATCTCTCAGAATTGAGCATGTGGAGAGACGTTCGTTCATCTAGCACAAAGTTAACGGGTTGTAGGGGAAAGTTTTACTCTGGTTTCTCAGTCTGTTTCCTAGTGCCGGTTTGAAGTTTCTGCAGTTTTCACGGTAAAACCGAGGTGGTGCTAGTTCTCCCCATACATATGTATGGAGTGGAGTTTGCCACTGAAAAGAAACTTTGTGTTCACAACAAGCTATATGAAGGACGGCTTTCACACACACTTATCTCTCAGAACTGAGCATGTGGAGAGACGTTCGTTCATCTAGCACAAAGTTAACGGTTTGCAGGGGAAAGTTCTACTCTGTTTTCTCAGTCTGTTTCCTAGTGCCGATTTGAAGTACCTGCACTTTACACTGTAAAAAGGTGTTGGTGCTAGTTCTCGCCATATATATGTATGGAGTGGAGATTGCAACTGAAAAGAAACTTTGTGTTCCCAACAAGCTAGTTGAAGGGCGGCTTTCACACACACATATCTCTCAGAACTGAGCATGTGGAGAGACGTTTGTTCATCTAGTTCAAAGTTAACTGGTTGCAGGTGAAACTTTTACTCCGGTTTCTCAGTCTTTTTCCTAGTACCGGTTTGAAGATCCTGCAGTTTTCACTGTAAAAAAGATTTGGTGGTTGTTCTCGACATATATATGTATGGAGTGGCGTTTGCAACTGAAAAGAAACTGTGTTCCCAACAATCTAGGTGAAGGACGGCTTTCACACTCACTTTTATTTCAGAACTGAGCATGTGGAGAGAAGTTCGTTCATCTAGCACAAAGTTAACGGTTTGCAGGGGAAAGTTTTACTCTGTTTTCTCAGTCTGTTTCCTAGTGCCGATTTGAATATCCTGCACTTTTTAATGTAAAAAATTTGGTGGTTGTTCTCGCCATATATATGTATGGAGTGGAGTTTGCAAATGAAAAGAAACTTTGTGTTCCCAACAAGCTAACTGAAGGACGGCTTTCACACTCACTTATCTCTCAGAACTGAGCATTTGGAGAGACGTTCGTTCATCTAGCACAAAGATAACGGGTTGTATGGGAAAGTTTTACTCTGGTTTCTCAGTCAGTTTCCTAGTGCCGGTTTGAAGTTCCTGAATTTTTCACTGTAAAGCCGAGTTGGTGCTAGTTCTCCCCATATATTTGTATGGAGTGGAGTTTGCAACTGAAAAGAAACTTTGTTTTCCCAACAAGCTATGTGTAGGACGGCTTTCACACTCAATTATCTCTCAGAACTGAGCATGTGGAGAGACGTTCGTTCATCTAGTACAATGTTAACGGGTTGCAGGGGAATCTTTTACTCTGTTTTCTCAGTCTGTTTCCTATGGACTATTTGAAGTACCTGCACTTTTCACTGTAAAAAAGTGTTGGTGCTAGTTCTCGCCATATATATATATGGAGTGGAGATTACAACTGAAAAGGAACTTTGTGTTCCCAACAAGCTAGGTGAAGGTCGGCTTTCACACACACATATCTCTCAGAACTGAGCACGTGGAGAGACGTTCATTCATCTAGTTCAAAATTAACGGGTTGCAGGGGAAACTTTTACTCTGGTTTCTCAGTCTGTTTCCTAGTGCCGTTTTGAAGTTCCTGCAGTTTTCACTGTAAAACCGTGTTGGTACTTGTTCTCCCCATATATATATATAGAGTGGAGTTTGCAACTGAAAAGAAACTTTGTGTTCCCAACAAGCTAATTGAAGGACGGCTTTCACACACACTTATCTCTCAGAACTTAGCATGTGGAGAGACGTTCATTCATCTAGCACAAAGTTAACGGTTTGCAGGTGAAAGTTTTCCTCTGTTTTCTCAGTCTGTTTCCTAGTGCCGGTTTGAAGTTCCTGCAATTTTCACTGTAAAAAAGATTTGGTGCTATTTCTCGTAATATATATGTATGGACTGGAGTTTGCAACTGAAAGAAACTGTGTTCCCAACAAGCTAGGTGAAGGACAGCTTTCACACACATTATCTCTCAGAATTGAGCATGTGGAGAGACGTTCGTTCATCTAGTACAAAGTTAACGGGTTGCAGGGGAAACTTTTACTCTGGTTTCTCAGTCTGTTTCCTACTGCCGGTATGAAGTTTCTGCAGTTTTCACTGTAAAAACGAGTTGGTGCTAGTTCTCCCCATACATATGTATGGAGTGGAGTTGGCCACTGAAAAGAAACTTTGTTTTCCCAAAAAGCTAGGTGTAGAACGGCTTTCACACTCTCTTATCTCTCAGAATTGAGCATGTGGAGAAACGTTCGTTCATCTAGTACAAAGTTAACGGGTTGCAGGGGAAACTTTTACTCTGGTTTCTCAGTCTGTTTCCTAGTGCCGGTTTGAAGTTCCTGCAGTTTTCTCTGTAAAATCGAGTTGGAGCTAGTTCCTCCACTTATATATGTATGGAGTTGAGTTTGCAACTGAAAAGAAACTTTGTGTTATCAACAAGCTAGGTGAAGGACGGCTTTCACACACACTTATCTCTCAGAACTGAGCATGTGGAGAGACGTTCGTTCATCTAGCACAAAGTTAACGGGTTGCCGGGGAAAGTTTTACTCTGTTTTCTCAGTCTGTTTCCTAGTACAGGTTTGAAGTTCCTGCAGTTTTCACTGTAAAACAGATTTGGTGCTAGCTCCTCCCCTTATATATGTATGGAGTGGAGTTTGCCACTGAAAAGAAACTTTGTGTTCCCAACAAGCTATGTGATGTACGGCTTTCACACACACTTATTTCTCAGAACTGAGCATGTGGAGAGACGTTCGTTCATATAGCACAAAGTTAGCGGGTTGTAAAGGAAAGTTTTACTCTGGATTCTCAGTCTGTTTCCTAGTTCCGGTTTGAAGTTCCTGCAGTTTTCTCTGTAAAATCGAGTTGGAGCTAGTTCCTCCACTTATATATATATGGAGTGGAGTTTGCAACTGAAAAGAAACTTTGTGTTCCCAACAAGCTAGGTGAAGGACGGCTTTCACACCCACTTATCTCTCAGAACTGAGCATGTGGAGAGACGTTCGTTCATCTAGCACAAAGTTAACGGTTTGCAGGGGAAAGTTTTACTCTGTTTTCTCAGTCTGTTTCCTAGTGCCGATTTGAAGTACCTGCACTTTTAATTTTAAAAAAGTGTTGGTGATAGTTCTCGCCATATATATGTATGGAGTGGAGATTGCAACTGAAAAGAAACTTTGTGTTCCCAACAAGCTAGGTGAAGGACGGCTTTCACACACACAGATCTCTCAAAACTGAGCATGTAGAGAGACGTTCGTTCATCTAGTTCAAAGTTAACCGTTGCAGGGGAAATTTTACTCTGGGTTCTCAGTCTGTTTCCTAGTACCGGTTTGAAGTTCCTGCAGTTTTCACTGTAAAACTGAGTTGGTGCTTGTTCTCCCCATATATATGTATGGAGTGGAATTTGCAACTGAAAAGAAACATTGTGTTCCCAAAAAGCTAGGTGAAGGACGGCTTTCACACACACTTATATCTCAGAACTGAGCATGTGGAGAGACGCTCCTTTATGTAGCACAACGTAAGCGAGTTGTAGGGGAAAGTTTTACTCTGGTTTCTCAGTCTGTTTCCTTCTGCCGGTTTGAAGTTCCTGCAGTTTTCACTGTAAAACCATGTTGGTGCTAGTTCTCCCCATAAATATGTATGGAGTAGAGTTTGCAACTGAAAAGAATCTGTGTTCCCAACAAGCTAGGTGAAGGACGGCTTTCACACCCACTTATTTCTCAGAATTGAGCATGTGGAGAGACGTTCATTCATCTAGCACAAAGTTAACGGTTTGCAGGGGAAAGTTTTACTCTGTTTTCTCAGTCTGTTTCCTAGTGCCGATTTGAAGTTCCTGCAATTTTCACTGTAAAAAAGATTTGGTGATATTTCTCGTAATATATATGTATGGAGTGGAGTTTGCAACTGAAAAGAATCTGTGTTCCCAACATTCTAGGTGAAGGACGGCTTTCACACACACTTATCTCTCAGAATTGAGCATGTGGAGAGACGTTCGTTCATCTAGCACAAAGTTAACGGGTTGTAGGGGAAAGTTTTACTCTGGTCTCTCAGTCTGTTTCCTAGTGCCTTTTTGAAGTTTCTGCAGTTTTCACTGTAAAAACGAGTTGGTGCTAGTTCTCCCCATACATATGTATGGAGTGGAGTTTCCAACTGAAAAGAAACTTTGTTTTCCCAACAAGCTAGGTGTAGGACGGCTTTCACACTCACTTTTCTCTCAGAAATGAGCATGTGGAGAAACGTTCGTTCATCTAGTACAAAGTTAACGGGTTGCAGGGGAAACTTTTACTCTGGTTTCTCAGTCTGTTTCCTAGTGCCGGTTTGAAGTTCCTGCAGTTTTCTCTGTAAAATCGAGTTGGAGCTAGTTCCTCCACTTATATATGTATGGAGGTGAGTTTGCAACTGAAAAGAAACTTTGTGTTCCCAACAAGCTCGGTGAAAGACGGCTTTCACACACACTTATTTCTCTGAACTGAGCATGTGAAGAGACGTTCGCTCATCTAGCACAAAGTTAACGGTTTGCAGGGGAAAGTTTACTCTGTTTTCTCAGTCTGTTTCCTAGTGCCGATTTGAAGTACCTGCACTTTTCACTGTAAAAAACTGTTGGTGCTAGTTCTCGCCATATATATGTATGGAGTGAAGATTGCAACTGAAAAGAAACTTTGTGTTCCAAACAAGCTAGGTGAAGGACGGCTTTCCCACACACATATCTCTCAGAACTGACCATGTGGTGAGACTTTCGTTCATCTAGTTCAAAGTTAACGGTTGCAGGGGAAAGTTTTACTCTGGGTTCTCAGTCTGTTTCCCAGTACCGTTTTGAAGTTCCTGCAGTTTTCACTGTAAAACCGTGTTGGTGCTAGTTCTCCCCATAAATATGTATGGAGTTGAGTTTGCAACTGAAAAGAAACTGTGTTCCCAACAAGCTAGGTGAAGGACAGCATTCACACCCACTTATCTCTCAGAATTGAGCATGTGGAGAGACGTTCGTTCATCTAGCACAAAGTTAACGGGTTGTAGGGGAAAGTTTTACTCTGGTTTCTCAGTCTGTTTCCTAGTGCCGGTATGAAGTTTCTGCAGTTTTCACTGTAAAACCGAGTTGGTGCTAGTTCTCCCCATACATATGTATGGAGTGGAGTTGGCCACTGAAAAGAAACTTTGTTTTCCTAAAAAGCTAGGTGTAGAACGGCTTTCACACTCTCTTATCTCTCAGAATTGAGCATGTGGAGAAACGTTCGTTCATCTAGTACAAAGTTAACGGGTTGCAGGGGAAACTTTTACTCTGGTTTCTCAGTCTGTTTCCTAGTGCCGGTTTGAAGTTCCTGCAGTTTTCTCTATAAAATCGAGTTGGAGCTAGTCCATCCACTTATATATGTATGGAGTTGAGTTTGCAACTGAAAAGAAATGTGTTCACAACAAGCTATGTGAAGGACGGCTTTCACACACACTTATCTCTCAGAACTGAGCATGTGGAGAGACGTTCGTTCATCTAGCACAAAGATAACGGTTTGCAGGGGAAAGTTTTACTCTGTTTTCTCAGTCTGTTTCCTAGTGTCGATTTGAAGTACCTGCACTTTACACTGTAAAAAGGTGTTGGTGCTAGTTCTCGCCATATATATGTATGGAGTGGAGATTGCAACTGAAAAGAAACTTTGTGTTCCCAAGAAGCTAGGTGAAGGGCGGCTTTCACACACACATATCTCTCAGAACTGAGCATGTGGAGAGACTTTCGTTCATCTAGTTCAAAGTTAATGGTTGCAGGGGAAAGTTTTACTCTGGGTTCTCAGTCTGTTTCCTAGTACCGGTTTGAATTTCCTGCAGTTTTCACTGTAAAACTGAGTTGGTGCTTGTTGTCCCCATATATATGTATGGAGTGGAGATTGCAACTGAAAAGAAACTTTGTGTTCCCAACAAGCTAGTTGAAGGGCGGCTTTCACACACACATATCTCTCAGAACTGAGCATGTGGAGAGACGTTTGTTCATCTAGTTCAAAGTTAACTGGTTGCAGGTGAAACTTTTTCTCCTGTTTCTCAGTCTTTTTCCTAGTACCGGTTTGAAGATCCTGCAGTTTTCACTGTAAAAAAGATTTGGTGGTTGTTCTCGACATATATATATGGAGTGGCGTTTGCAACTGAAAAGAAACTCTGTTCCCAACAATCTAGGTGAAGGACGGCTTTCACACTCACTTTTATCTCAGAACTGAGCATGTGGAGAGACGTTCGTTCATCTAGTACAAAGTTAACGGGTTGCAGGGGAAACTTTTACTCTGGTTTCTCAGTCTGTTTCCTAGTGCCGGTTTGAAGTTCCTGCAGTTTTCTCTGTAAAATCGAGTTGGAGCTAGTTCCTCCACTTATATATGTATGGAGTGGAGTTTGCAACTGAAAAGAAACTTTGTTTTCCCAACAAGCTAAGTGAAGGACGGCTTTCACACACACTTATCTCTCAGAACTGAGCATGTGGAGAGACGTTCGTTCATCTAGCACAAAGTTAACGGTTTGCAGGGGAAAGTTTTACTCTGTTTTCTCAGTCTGTTTCCTAGTGCCGATTTGAATATCCTGCACTTTTCAATGTAAAAAGATTTGGTGGTTGTTCTCGCCATATATATGTATGGAGAGGAGTTTGCAACTGAAAAGAAACTTTGTGTTCCCAACAAGCTAACTGAAGGACGGCTTTCACACTCAATTATCTCTCAGAACTGAGCATTTGGAGAGACGTTCGTTCATCTAGCACAAAGATAACGGGTTGTATGGGAAAGTTTTACTCTGGTTTCTCAGTCAGTTTCCTAGTGCCGGTTTGAAGTTCCTGAATTTTTCACTGTAAAGCCGAGTTGGTGCTAGTTCTCCCCATATATTTGTATGGAGTGGAGTTTGCAACTGAAAAGAAACTTTGTGTTCCCAACAAGCTATGTGTAGGACGGCATTCACACTCAATTATCTCTCAGAACTGAGCATGTGGAGAGACGTTCGTTCATCTAGTACAATGTTAACGGGTTGCAGGGGAAACTTTCACTCTGTTTTCTCAGTCTGTTTCCTATGGCCTATTTGAAGTACCTGCACTTTTCACTGTAAAAAAGTGTTGGTGCTAGTTCTCGCCATATATATATATGGAGTGGAGATTGCAACTGAAAAGAAACTTTGTGTTCCCAACAAGCTAGGTGAAGGTCGGCTTTCACACACACATATCTCTCAGAAATGAGCACGTGGAGAGACGTTCATTCATCTAGTTCAAAATTAACGGTTTGCAGGGGAAACTTTTACTCTGGTTTCTCAGTCTGTTTCCTAGTGCCGTTTTGAAGTTCCTGCAGTTTTCACTGTAAAACCGTGTTGGTACTTGTTCTCCCCATATATATGTATAGAGTGGAGTTTGCAACTGAAAAGAAACTTTGTGTTCCCAACAAGCTAATTGAAGGACGGCTTTCACACACACTTATCTCTCAGAACTTAGCATGTGGAGAGACGTTCATTCATCTAGCACAAAGTTAACGGTTTGCAGGGGAAAGTTTATTCTGTTTTCTCAGTCTGTTTCCTAGTGCCGATTTGAAGTACCTGCACTTTTAATTTTAAAAAAGTGTTGGTGCTAGTTCTCGCCATATATATGTATGGAGTGGAGATTGCAAATGAAAAGAAACTTTGTGTTCCCAATAAGCTAGGTGAAGTACGGCTTTCACACACACATATCTCTCAGAACTGAGCATGTGGAGAGACGTTCGTTCATCTAGTTCAAAGTTAACGGTTGCAGGGGAAATTTTACTCTGGGTTCTCAGTCTGTTTCCTAGTACCGGTTTGAAGTTCCTGCATTTTTCACTGTAAAACTGAGTTGATGCTTGTTCTCCCCATATATATGTATGGAGTGGAGTTTGCAACTGAAAAGAAACATTGTGTTCCCACAAGCTAGGTGAAGGACGGCTTTCACACACACTTATATCTCAGAACTGAGCATGTGGAGAGACGCTCCTTTATCTAGCACAACGTAAGCGAGTGTAGGGGAAAGTTTTACTCTGGTTTCGCAGTCTGTTTCCTAGTGCCGGTTTGAAGTTCCTGCATTTTTCACTGTAAAAAAGTGTTGGTGCTAGTTCTCCCCATAAATATGTATGGAGTAGAGTTTGCAACTGAAAAGAAACTGTGTTCCCAACAAGCTAGGTGAAGGACGGCTTTCACACCCACTTATCTCTCAGAATTGAGCATGTGGAGAGACGTTCATTCATCTAGCACAAAGTTAACGGTTTGCAGGGGAAAGTTTTACTCTGTTTTCTCAGTCTGTTTCCTAGTGCCGATTTGAAGTTCCTGCAATTTTCACTGTAAAAAAGTTTTGGTGCTATTTCTCGTAATATATATGTATGGAGTGGAGTTTGCAACTGAAAGAAACTGTGTTCCCAACAAGCTAGGTGAAGGACGGCTTTCACACACACTTAACTCTCGGAATTGAGCATGTGGAGAGACGTTCGTTCATCTAGCACAAAGTTAACGGGTTGTAGGGGAAAGTTTTACTCTGTTTTCTCAGTCTGTTTCCTAGTGCCGGTTTGAAAATTCTGCAGTTTTCACTGTAAAAACGGGTTGGTGCTAGTTCTCCCCATAAATATGTATGGAGTGGATTTGGCAAATGAAAAGAAACTTTTATTTCCCAACAAGCTAGGTGTAGGACGGCTTTCACACTCACTTATCTCTCAGAACTGAGCATTTGGAGAGACGTTCGTTCATCTAGCACAAAGATAACGGGTTGTATGTGAAAGTTTTACTCTGGTTTTTCAGTCAGTTTCCTAGTGCCGGTTTGAAGTTCCTGAATTTTTCACTGTAAAGCCGAGTTGGTGCTTGTTCTCCCCATATATATGTATTAAGTGGAGTTTGCAACTTAAAAGAAACTTTGTGTTCCCAACAAGCTATGTGTAGGACGGCTTTCACACTCAATTATCTCTCAGAAGTGAGCATGTGGAGAGACGTTCGTTCATCTAGTACAATGTTAACGGGTTGCAGGGGAAACTTTTACACTGTTTTCTCAGTCTGTTTCCAAGGGCCTATTTGAAGTACCTGCACTTTTCACTGTAAAAAATTGTTGGTGCTAGTTCTCGCCATATATATGTATGGAGTGGAGATTGCAACTGAAAAGAAACTTTGTGTTCCCAACAAGCTATGTGAAGGACGGCATTCACACACACATACCTCTCAGAACTGAGCATGTGGAGAGACGTTCGTTCATCTAGTTCAAAATTAACGTGTTGCAGGGTAAACTTTTACTCTGGTTTCTCAGTCTGTTTCCTAGTTCCGTTTTGAAGTTCCTGCAGTTTTCACTGTAAAACCGAGTTGGTACTTGTTCTCCCCATATATATGTATAGAGTGGAGTTTGCAACTGAAAAGAAACTTTGTGTTCCCAACAAGCTAATTGAAGGACGGCTTTCACACACACTTATCTCTCAGAACTTAGCATGTGAAGAGACGTTCATTCATCTAGCACAAAGTTAACGGTTTGCAGGGGAAAGTTTTACTCTGTTTTCTCATTCTGTTTCCTAGTTCCGATTTGAAGTTCCTGCAATTTTCACTGTAAAAAAGATTTGGTGCTATTTCTCGTAATATATATGTATGGAGTGGAGATTGCAAATGAAAAGAAACTTTGTGTTCCCAATAAGCTAGGTGAAGTACGGCTTTCACACACACATATCTCTCAGAACTGAGCATGTGGAGAGACGTTCGTTCATCTAGTTCAAAGTTAACGGTTGCAGGGGAAATTTTACTCTGGGTTCTCAGTCTGTTTCCTAGTACCGGTTTGAAGTTCCTGCAGTTTTCACTGTAAAACTGAGTTGGTGCTTGTTCTCCCCATATATATGTATGGAGTGGAGTTTGCAACTGAAAAGAAACATTGTGTTCCCACAAGCTAGGTGAAGGACGGCTTTCACACACACTTATATCTCAGAACTGAGCATGTGGAGAGACGCTCCTTTATCTAGCACAACGTAAGCGAGTGTAGGGGAAAGTTTTACTCTGGTTTCGCAGTCTGTTTCCTAGTGCCGGTTTGAAGTTCCTGCATTTTTCACTGTAAAAAAGTGTTGGTGCTAGTTCTCCCCATAAATATGTATGGAGTAGAGTTTGCAACTGAAAAGAAACTGTGTTCCCAACAAGCTAGGTGAAGGACGGCTTTCACACCCACTTATCTCTCAGAATTGAGCATGTGGAGAGACGTTCATTCATCTAGCACAAAGTTAACGGTTTGCAGGGGAAAGTTTTACTCTGTTTTCTCAGTCTGTTTCCTAGTGCCGATTTGAAGTTCCTGCAATTTTCACTGTAAAAAAGTTTTGGTGCTATTTCTCGTAATATATATGTATGGAGTGGAGTTTGCAACTGAAAGAAACTGTGTTCCCAACAAGCTATGTGTAGGACGGCTTTCACACTCAATTATCTCTCAGAAGTGAGCATGTGGAGAGACGTTCGTTCATCTAGTACAATGTTAACGGGTTGCAGGGGAAACTTTTACACTGTTTTCTCAGTCTGTTTCCAAGGGCCTATTTGAAGTACCTGCACTTTTCACTGTAAAAAAGTGTTGGTGCTAGTTCTCGCCATATATATGTATGGAGTGGAGATTGCAACTGAAAAGAAACTTTGTGTTCCCAACAAGCTATGTGAAGGACGGCATTCACACACACATACCTCTCAGAACTGAGCATGTGGAGAGACGTTCGTTCATCTAGTTCAAAATTAACGTGTTGCAGGGTAAACTTTTACTCTGGTTTCTCAGTCTGTTTCCTAGTTCCGTTTTGAAGTTCCTGCAGTTTTCACTGTAAAACCGAGTTGGTACTTGTTCTCCCCATATATATGTATAGAGTGGAGTTTGCAACTGAAAAGAAACTTTGTGTTCCCAACAAGCTAATTGAAGGACGGCTTTCACACACACTTATCTCTCAGAACTTAGCATGTGAAGAGACGTTCATTCATCTAGCACAAAGTTAACGGTTTGCAGGGGAAAGTTTTACTCTGTTTTCTCATTCTGTTTCCTAGTTCCGATTTGAAGTTCCTGCAATTTTCACTGTAAAAAAGATTTGGTGCTATTTCTCGTAATATATATGTATGGAGTGGAGATTGCAAATGAAAAGAAACTTTGTGTTCCCAATAAGCTAGGTGAAGTACGGCTTTCACACACACATATCTCTCAGAACTGAGCATGTGGAGAGACGTTCGTTCATCTAGTTCAAAGTTAACGGTTGCAGGGGAAATTTTACTCTGGGTTCTCAGTCTGTTTCCTAGTACCGGTTTGAAGTTCCTGCAGTTTTCACTGTAAAACTGAGTTGGTGCTTGTTCTCCCCATATATATGTATGGAGTGGAGTTTGCAACTGAAAAGAAACATTGTGTTCCCACAAGCTAGGTGAAGGACGGCTTTCACACACACTTATATCTCAGAACTGAGCATGTGGAGAGACGCTCCTTTATCTAGCACAACGTAAGCGAGTGTAGGGGAAAGTTTTACTCTGGTTTCGCAGTCTGTTTCCTAGTGCCGGTTTGAAGTTCCTGCATTTTTCACTGTAAAAAAGTGTTGGTGCTAGTTCTCCCCATAAATATGTATGGAGTAGAGTTTGCAACTGAAAAGAAACTGTGTTCCCAACAAGCTAGGTGAAGGACGGCTTTCACACCCACTTATCTCTCAGAATTGAGCATGTGGAGAGACGTTCATTCATCTAGCACAAAGTTAACGGTTTGCAGGGGAAAGTTTTACTCTGTTTTCTCAGTCTGTTTCCTAGTGCCGATTTGAAGTTCCTGCAATTTTCACTGTAAAAAAGTTTTGGTGCTATTTCTCGTAATATATATGTATGGAGTGGAGTTTGCAACTGAAAGAAACTGTGTTCCCAACAAGCTAGGTGAAGGACGGCTTTCACACACACTTAACTCTCGGAATTGAGCATGTGGAGAGACGTTCGTTCATCTAGCACAAAGTTAACGGGTTGTAGGGGAAAGTTTTACTTTGTTTTCTCAGTCTGTTTCCTAGTGCCGGTTTGAAAATTCTGCAGTTTTCACTGTAAAAACGGGTTGGTGCTAGTTCTCCCCATAAATATGTATGGAGTGGATTTGGCAAATGAAAAGAAACTTTGTTTTCCCAACAAGCTAGGTGTAGGACGGCTTTCACACTCACTTATCTCTCAGAACTGAGCATTTGGAGAGACGTTCGTTCATCTAGCACAAAGATAACGGGTTGTATGTGAAAGTTTTACTCTGGTTTTTCAGTCAGTTTCCTAGTGCCGGTTTGAAGTTCCTGAATTTTTCACTGTAAAGCCGAGTTGGTGCTTGTTCTCCCCATATATATGTATTAAGTGGAGTTTGCAACTTAAAAGAAACTTTGTGTTCCCAACAAGCTATGTGTAGGACGGCTTTCACACTCAATTATCTCTCAGAAGTGAGCATGTGGAGAGACGTTCGTTCATCTAGTACAATGTTAACGGGTTGCAGGGGAAACTTTTACACTGTTTTCTCAGTCTGTTTCCAAGGGCCTATTTGAAGTACCTGCACTTTTCACTGTAAAAAAGTGTTGGTGCTAGTTCTCGCCATATATATGTATGGAGTGGAGATTGCAACTGAAAAGAAACTTTGTGTTCCCAACAAGCTATGTGAAGGACGGCTTTCACACACACATATCTCTCAGAACTGAGCATGTGGAGAGACGTTCGTTCATCTAGTTCAAAATTAACGTGTTGCAGGGTAAACTTTTACTCTGGTTTCTCAGTCTGTTTCCTAGTTCCGTTTTGAAGTTCCTGCAGTTTTCACTGTAAAACCGAGTTGGTACTTGTTCTCCCCATATATATGTATAGAGTGGAGTTTGCAACTGAAAAGAAACTTTGTGTTCCCAACAAGCTAATTGAAGGACGGCTTTCACACACACTTATCTCTCACAACTTAGCATGTGAAGAGACGTTCATTCATCTAGCACAAAGTTAACGGTTTGCAGGGGAAAGCTTTACTCTGTTTTCTCATTCTGTTTCCTAGTGCCGATATGAAGTTCCTGCAATTTTCAATGTAAAAAAGATTTGGTGCTATTTCTCGTAATATATATGTATGGAGTGGAGTTTGCAACTGAAATGAAACTTTGTGTTCCCAACAAGTTAGGTGAAGGACGGCTTTCACACACACTTATCTCTCAGAACTGAGCATGTGGAGAGACGTTCGTTCATCTAGCACAAAGTTAACGGTTTGCAGGGGAAAGTTTTACTCTGTTTTCTCAGTCTGTTTCCTAGTGCCGATTTGAAGTACCTGCACTTTTAATTTTAAAAAAGTGTTGGTGCTAGTTCTCGCCATATATATGTATGGAGTGGAGATTGCAACTGAAAAGAAACTTTGTGTTCCCAACAAGCTAGGTGAAGGACGGCTTTCACACACTTATCTCTCAGAACTTAGCATGTGGAGAGACGTTCATTCATCTAGCACAAAGTTAACTGTTTGCAGGGGAAGTTTTACTCTGGTTTCTCAGTCTGTTTCCTAGTGCCGATTTGAAGTTCCTGCAATTTTCACTGTAAAAAAGATTTGGTGCTATTTCTCATAATATATATGTATGGAGGGGAGTTTGCAACTGAAAGAAACTGTGTTCCCAACAAGCTAGGTGAAGGACGGCTTTCACACACACTTATCTCTCTGAATTGAGCATGTGGAGAGACGTTCGTTCATCTAGCACAAAGTTAACGGGTTGTAGGGGAAAGTTTTACTCTGGTTTCTCAGTCTGTTTCCTAGTGCCGGTTTGAAGTTTCTGCAGTTTTCACTGTAAAAACGAGTTGGTGCTAGTTCTCCCCATAAATATGTATGGAGTGGATTTGGCAAATGAAAAGAAACTTTGTTTTCCCAACAAGCTAGGTGTAGGACGGCTTTCAAACTCACTTATCTCTCAGAACTTAACATTTGGAGAGACGTTCGTTCATCTAGCACAAAGATAACGGGTTGTATGTGAAAGTTTTACCCTGGTTTCTCAGTCAGTTTCCTAGTGCCGGTTTGAAGTTCCTGAATTTTTCACTGTAAAGCCGAGTTGGTGCTAGTTCTCCCCATATATATGTATAAAGTGGAGTTTGCAACTTAAAAGAAACTTTGTGTTCCCAACAAGCTATGTGTAGGATGGCTTTCACACTCAATTATCTCTCAGAACTGAGCATGTGGAGAGACGTTCGTTCATCTAGTACAATGTTAACGGGTTGCAGGGGAAACTTTTACTCTGTTTTCTCAGTCTGTTTCCTAGGGCCTATTTGAAATACCTGCACTTTTCACTGTAAAAAAGTGTTGGTGCTAGTTCTCGCCTTATATATGTATGGAGTGGAGATTGCAACTGAAAAGGAACTGTGTTCCCAACAAGCTAGGTGAAGGACGGCTTTCACACACACATATCTCTCAGAACTGAGCATGTGGAGAGACGTTCGTTCATCTAGTTCAAAATTAACGTGTTGCAGGGTAAACTTTTACTCTGGTTTCTCAGTCTGTTTCCTAGTGACGTTTTGAAGTTCCTGCAGTTTTCACTGTAAAACCGAGTTGGTACTTGTTCTCCCCATATATATGTATAGAGTGGAGTTTGAAACTGAAAAGAAACTTTGTGTTCCAAACAAGCTAATTGAAGGACGGCTTTCACACACACTTATCTCTCACAACTTAGCATGTGAAGAGACGTTCATTCATCTAGCACAAAGTTAACGGTTTGCAGGGGAAAGCTTTACTCTGTTTTCTCATTCTGTTTCCTAGTGCCGATTTGAAGTTCCTGCAATTTTCACTGTAAAAAAGATTTGGTGCTATTTCTCGTAATATATATGTATGGAGTGGAGTTTGCAACTGAAATGAAACTTTGTGTTCCCAAAAAGTTAGGTGAAGGACGGCTTTCACACACACTTATCTCTCAGAACTGAGCATGTGGAGAGACGTTCGTTCATCTAGCACAAAGTTAACGGTTTGCAGGGGAAAGTTTTACTCTGTTTTCTCAGTCTGTTTCCTAGTGCCGATTTGAAGTACCTGCACTTTTAATTTTAAAAAAGTGTTGGTGCTAGTTCTCGCCATATATATGTATGGAGTGGAGATTGCAACTTAAAAGAAACTTTGTGTTCCCAACAAGCTAGGTGAAGGACGGCTTTCACACACTTATCTCTCAGAACTTAGCATGTGGAGAGACGTTCATTCATCTAGCACAAAGTTAACTGTTTGCAGGGGAAAGTTTTACTCTGGTTTCTCAGTCTGTTTCCTAGTGCCGATTTGAAGTTCCTGCAATTTTCACTGTAAAAAAGATTTGGTGCTATTTCTCATAATATATATGTATGGAGGGGAGTTTGCAACTGAAAGAAACTGTGTTCCCAACAAGCTAGGTGAAGGACGGCTTTCACACACACTTATCTCTCTGAATTGAGCATGTGGAGAGACGTTCGTTCATCTAGCACAAAGTTAACGGGTTGTAGGGGAAAGTTTTACTCTGGTTTCTCAGTCTGTTTCCTAGTGCCGGTTTGAAGTTTCTGCAGTTTTCACTGTAAAAACGAGTTGGTGCTAGTTCTCCCCATAAATATGTATGGAGTGGATTTGTCAAATGAAAAGAAACTTTGTCTTCCCAACAAGCTAGGTGTAGGACGGCTTTCACACTCACTTATCTCTCAGAACTTAACATTTGGAGAGACGTTCGTTCATCTAGCACAAAGATAACGGGTTGTATGTGAAAGTTTTACCCTGGTTTTTCAGTCAGTTTCCTAGTGCCGGTTTGAAGTTCCTGAATTTTTCACTGTAAAGCCGAGTTGGTGCTAGTTCTCCCCATATATATGTATAAAGTGGAGTTTGCAACTTAAAAGAAACTTTGTGTTCCCAACAAGCTATGTGTAGGATGGCTTTCACACTCAATTATCTCTCAGAACTGAGCATGTGGAGAGACGTTCGTTCATCTAGTACAATGTTAACGGGTTGCAGGGGAAACTTTTACTCTGTTTTCTCAGTCTGTTCCCTAGGGCCTATTTGAAGTACCTGCACTTTTCACTGTAAAAAAGTGTTGGTGCTAGTTCTCGCCATATATATGTATGGAGTGGAGATTGCAACTGAAAAGGAACTGTGTTCCCAACAAGCTAGGTGAAGGACGGCTTTCACACACACATATCTCTCAGAACTGAGCATGTGGAGAGACGTTCGTTCATCTAGTTCAAAATTAACGGGTTGCAGGGGAAACTTTTACTCTGGTTTCTCAGTCTGTTTCCTAGTGACGTTTTGAAGTTCCTGCAGTTTTCACTGTAAAACCGAGTTGGTACTTGTTCTCCCCATATATATGTATAGAGTGGAGTTTGAAACTGAAAAGAAACTTTGTGTTCCAAACAAGCTAATTGAAGGACGGCTTTCACACACACTTATCTCTCACAACTTAGCATGTGAAGAGACGTTCATTCATCTAGCACAAAGTTAACGGTTTGCAGGGGAAAGCTTTACTCTGTTTTCTCATTCTGTTTCCTAGTGCCGATTTGAAGTTCCTGCAATTTTCACTGTAACAAAGATTTGGTGATATTTCTCGTAATATATATGTATGGAGTGGAGTTTGCAACTGAAATGAAACTTTGTGTTCCCAACAAGTTAGGTGAAGGACGGCTTTCACACACACTTATCTCTCAGAACTGAGCATGTGGAGAGACGTTCGTTCATCTAGCACAAAGTTAACGGTTTGCAGGGGAAAGTTTTACTCTGTTTTCTCAGTCTGTTTCCTAGTGCCGATTTGAAGTACCTGCACTTTTAATTTTAAAAAAGTGTTGGTGCTAGTTCTCGCCATATATATGTATGGAGTGGAGATTGCAACTGAAAAGAAACTTTGTGTTCCCAACAAGCTAGGTGAAGGACGGCTTTCACACACTTATCTCTCAGAACTTAGCATGTGGAGAGACGCTCCTTTATCTAGCACAACGTAATCGGGTTGTAGGGGAAAATTTTACTCTGGTTACTCAGTCTGTTTCCTAGTGCCGGTTTGAAGTTCCTGCAGTTTTCTCTGTAAAACCGTGTTGGTGCTAGTTCTCCCCATAAATATGTATGGAGTAGAGTTTGCAACTGAAAGAAACTGTGTTCCCAACAAGCTAGGTGAAGGACGGCATTCACACCCACTTATCTCTCAGAATTGAGCATGTGGAGAGACGTTCGTTCATCTAGCACAAAGTTAACGGGTTGTAGGGGAAAGTTTTACTCTGGTTTCTCAGTCTGTTTCCTAGTGCCGGTATGAAGTTTCTGCAGTTTTCACTGTAAAACCGAGTTGGTGCTAGTTCTCCCCATACATATGTATGGAGTGGAGTTTGCCACTGAAAAGAAACTATGTTTTCCCAAAAAGCTAGGTGTAGAACGGCTTTCACACTCTCTTATCTCTCAGAATTGAGCATGTGGAGAAACGTTCGTTCATCTAGTACAAAGTTAACGGGTTGCAGGGGAAACTTTTACTCTGGTTTCTCAGTCTGTTTCCTAGTGCCGGTTTGAAGTTCCTGCAGTTTTCTCTGTAAAATCGAGTTGGAGCAAGTTCCTCCACTTATATATGTATGGAGTTGAGTTTGCAACTGAAAAAAAACTTTGTGTTTTCAACAAGCTAGGTGAAGGACGGCTTTCACACACACTTATCTCTCAGAACTGAGCATGTGGAGAGACGTTCGTTCATCTAGCACAAAGTTAACGGGTTGCCGGGGAAAGTTTTACTCTTTTTTCTCAGTCTGTTTCCTAGTACCGGTTTGAAGTTCCTGCAGTTTTCACTGTAAAACAGATTTGGTGCTAGTTCCTCCCCTTATATATATATGGATTGGAGTTTGCCACTGAAAAGAAACTTTGTGTTCCCAACAAGCTATGTGATGTACAGCTTTCACACACACTTATTTCTCAGAACTGAGCATGTGGAGAGACGTTCATTCATATAGCACAAAGTTAGCGGGTTGTAAAGGAAAGTTTTACTCTGGATTCTCTGTCTGTTTCCTAGTGCCGGTTTGAAGTTCCTGCAGTTTTCACTGTAAAACCGAGTTGGAGCTAGTTCCTCCCCTTATATATGTATGGAGTGGAGTTTCCAACTGAAAAGAAACATTGTGTTCCCAACAAGCTAGCTGAATGACGGCTTTCACACACACTTATCTCTCAGAACTGAGCATGTGGAGAGACGTTCGTTCATCTAGCACAAAGTTAACGGTTTGCAGGGGAAAGTTTTACTCTGTTTTCTCAGTCTGTTTCCTAGTTCCGATTTGAAGTACCTGCAATTTTCACTGTAAAAAAGTGTTGGTGCTAGTTCCGCCATATATATGCATGGAGTGGAGATTGCAACTGAAAAGAAACTTTGTGTTCCCAACAAGCTAGGTGAAGGACGGCTTTAACACACACATATCTCTCAGAACTGAGCATGTGGAGAGACGTACGTTCATCTAGTTCAAATTTAACGGGTTGCATGTGAAACTTTTACTCCGGTTTCTCAGTCTTTTTCCTAGTACCGGTTTGAAGATCCTGCAGTTTTCACTGTAAAAAAGATTTGGTGGTTGTTCTCGCCATATATATGTATGGAGTGGAGTTTGCAACTGAAAAGTATCTGTGTTCCCAACAAGCTAGGTGAAGTACGGCTTTCACATTCACTTTTCTCTCAGAACTGAGCATGTGGAGAGACGTTCGTTCATCTAGTACAAAGTTAACGGGTTGGAGGTGAAACATTTACTCTGGTTTCTCAGTCTGTTTCCTAGTGCCGGTTTCAAGTTCCTGCAGTTTTCTCTGTAAAATCGAGTTGGAGCTAGTTCCTCCACTTATATATGTATGGATTGGAGTTTGCAACTGAAAAGAAACTTTGTTTTCCCAACAAGCTAAGTGAAGGACGGCTTTCACACACACTTATCTCTCAGAACTGAGCACGTGGAGAGACGTTCGTTCATCTGGCACAAAGATAACGGTTTGCAGGGGAAAGTTTTACTCTGTTTTCTCAGTCTGTTTCCTAGTGCCGATTTGAATTTCCTGTACTTTTCAAAGTAAAAAGATTTGGTGGTTGTTCTCGTAATATATATGTATGGAGTGGAGTTTGCAACTGAAAAGAAACTTTGTGTTCCCAACAAGCTAGGTGAAGGACGGCTTTCACACTCACTTATCTCTCAGAACTGAGCATTTGGAGAGACGTTCGTTTATCTAGCACAAAGATAACGGGTTGTATGGGAAAGTTTCACTCTGGTTTCTCAGTCAGTTTCCTAGTGCCGGTTTGAAGTTCCTGAATTTTTCACTGTAAAGCCGAGTTGGTGCTAGTTCTCCCCATATATATGTATGGAGTGGAGTTTGCAACTGAAAAGAAACTTTGTGTTCCCAACAAGCTATGTGTAGGACGGCTTTCACACTCAATTATCTCTCAGAACTGAGCATGTGGAGAGACGTTCGTTCATCTAGTACAGTGTTAACGGGTTGCAGGGGAAACTTTTACTCTGTTTTCTCAGTCTGTTTCCTAGGGCCTATTTGAAGTACCTGCACTTTTCACTGTAAAAAAGTGTTGGTGCTAGTTCTCGCCATATATATGTATGGATTGGAGATTGCAACTGAAAGAAACTTTGTGTTCCCAACAAGCTAATTGAAGGACGGCTTTCACACACACTTTTCTCTCAGAACTTAGCATGTGGAGAGACGTTCATTCATCTAGCACAAAGTTAACGGTTTGCAGGGGAATGTTTTACTCTGTTTTCTCAGTCTGTTTCCGAGTGCCGGTTTGAAGTTCCTGCAATTTTCACTGTAAAAAAGATTTGGTGCTATTTCTCGTAATATATATGTATGGAGTGGAGTTTGCAACTGAAAGAAACTGTGTTCCCAACAAGCTAGGTGAAGGACGGCTTTCACACACACTTATCTCTCAGAATTGAGCATGTGGAGCGACGTTCGTTCATCTAGCACAAAGTTAACGGGTTGTAGTGGAAAGTTTTACTCTGGTTTCTCAGTCTGTTTCCTAGTGCCGGTTTGAAGTTTCTGCAGTTTTCACTGTAAAATCGAGTTGGAGCTAGTTCCTCCACTTATATATGTATGGAGTGGAGTTTGCAACTGAAAAGAAACTTTGTGTTCCCAACAAGATAATTGAAGGACGACTTTCACACACGCTTATCTCTCAGAACTGAGCACGTGGAGAGACGTTCGTTCATCTAGCACAAAGTTAACGGTTTGCAGGGGAAAGTTTTACTCTGTTTTCTCAGTCTGTTTCCTAGTGCCGATTTGAATTTCCTGCACTTTTCACTGTAAAAAAGTTTTGGTGGTTGTTCTCGCCATTTATATGTATGGAGTGGAGTTTGCAACTGAAAAGAAACTTTGTGTTCCCAACAAGCTAACTGAAGGGTGGCTTTCACACTCACTTATCTCTCAGAACTGAGCATTTGGAGAGACGTTCGTTCATCTAGCACAAAGATAACGGTTTGTATGGGAAAGTTTTACTCTGGTGTCTCAGTCAGTTTCCTAGTGCCGGTTTGAAGTTCCTGAATTTTTCACTGTAAAGCCGAGTTTGTGCTAGTTCTCCCCATATATATGTATGGAGTGGAGTTTGCAACTGAAAAGAAACTTTGTGTTCCCAACAAGCTATGTGTAGGACGGCTTTCACACTCAATTATCTCTCAGAACTGAGCATGTGGAGAGACGTTCGTTCATCTAGTACAAAGTTAACGGGTTGCAGGGGAAACTTTTACTCTGGTTTCTCAGTCTGTTTCCTAGTGCCGGTTTGAAGTTCCTGCAGTTTTCTCTGTAAAATCGAGTTGGAGCAAGTTCCTCCACTTATATATGTATGGAGTTGAGTTTGCAACTGAAAAGAAACTTTGTGTTATCACCAAGCTAGGTGAAGGACGGCTTTCACACACACTTATCTCTCAGAACTGAGCATGTGGAGAGACGTTCATTCATCTAGTACAAAGTTAACGGTTTGCAGGGGAAACTTTTACTCTGGTTTCTCAGTCTGTTTCCTAGTGCCGGTTTCAAGTTCCTGCAGTTTTCTCTTTAAAATCGAGTTGGAGCTAGTTCCTCCACTTATATATATATGGAGTGGAGTTTGCAACTGAAAAGAAACTTTGTGTTCCCAACAAGCTAGGTGAAGGACGGCTTTCACACACACTTATCTCTCAGAACTGAGCATGTGGAGAGACGTTCGTTCATCTAGCACAAATTTAACTGTTTGCAGGGGAAAGTTTTAGTCTGTTTTCTCACTCTGTTTCCTAGTGCCGATTTGAAGTACCTGCACTTTTAATTTTAAAAAAGTGTTGGTGCTAGTTCTCGCCATATATATGTATGGAGTGGAGATTGCAACTGAAAAGAAACTTTGTGTTCCCAATAAGCTAGGTGAAGGACGGCTTTCACACACACATATCTCTCAGAACTGAGCATGTGGAGAGACGTTCGTTCATCTAGTTCAAAGTTAACGGTTGCAGGGGAAATTTTACTCTGGGTTCTCAGTCTGTTTCCTAGTACCGGTTTGAAGTTCCTGCAGTTTTCACTGTAAAACTGAGTTGGTGCTTGTTCTCCCCATATATATGTAAGGAGTGGAGTTTGCAACTGAAAAGAAACATTGTGTTCCCAACAAGCTAGGTGAAGGACGGCTTTCACACACACTTATATCTCAGAACTGAGCATGTGGAGAGACGCTCCTTTATCTAGCACAACGTAAGCGAGTTGTAGGGGAAAGTTTTACTCTGGTTTCGCAGTCTGTTTCCTAGTGCCGGTTTGAAGTTCCTGCATTTTTCACTGTAAAAACGTGTTGGTGCTAGTTCTCCCCATAAATATGTATGGAGGGGAGTTTGCAACTGAAAGAAACTGTTTTCCCAACAAGCTAGGTGAAGGACGGCTTTCACACACACTTATCTCTCGGAATTGAGCATGTGGAGAGACGTTCGTTCATCTAGCACAAAGTTAACGGGTTGTAGGGGAAAGTTTTACTCTGTTTTCTCAGTCTGTTTCCTAGTGCCGGTTTGAAATTTCTGCAGTTTTCACTGTAAAAACGAGTTGGTGCTAGTTCTCCCCATAAATATGTATGGAGTGGATTTGGCAAATGAAAAGAAACTTTGTTTTCCCAACAAGCTAGGTGTAGGACGGCTTTCACACTCACTTATCTCTCAGAACTGAGCATTTGGAGAGACGTTCGTTCATCTAGCACAAAGATAACGGGTTGTATGTGAAAATTTTACTCTGGTTTCTCAGTCAGTTTCCTAGTGCCGGTTTGAAGTTCCTGAATTTTTCACTGTAAAGCCGAGTTGGTGCTAGTTCTCCCCATATATATGTATTAAGTGGAGTTTGCAACTTAAAAGAAACTTTGTGTTCCCAACAAGCTATGTGTAGGACGGCTTTCACACTCAATTATCTCTCAGAAGTGAGCATGTGGAGAGACGTTCGTTCATTTAGTACAATGTTAACGGGTTGCAGGGGAAACTTTTACTCTGTTTTCTCAGTCTGTTTCCTAGGGCCTATTTGAAGTACCTGCACTTTTCACTGTAAAAAAGTGTTGGTGCTAGTTCTCGCCATATATATGTATGGAGTGGAGATTGCAACTGAAAAGAAACTTTGTGTTCCCAACAAGCTAGGTGAAGGACGGCTTTCACACACACATATCTCTCGAACTGAGCATGTGGAGAGACGTTCGTTCATCTAGTTCAAAATTAACGGGTTGCAGGGGAAACTTTTACTCTGGTTTCTCAGTCTGTTTCCTAGTGCCGTTTTGAAGTTCCTGCAGTTTTCACTGTAAAACCGAGTTGGTACTTGTTCTCCCCATATATATGTATAGAGTGGAGTTTGCAACTGAAAAGAAACTTTGTGTTCTCAACAAGCTAATTGAAGGACGGCTTTCACACACACTTATCTCTCAGAACTTAGCATGTGAAGAGACGTTCATTCATCTAGCACAAAGTTAACGGTTTGCAGGGGAAAGTTTTACTCTGTTTTCTCATTCTGTTTCCTAGTTCCGATTTGAAGTTCCTGCAATTTTCACTGTAAAAAATATTTGGTGCTATTTCTCGTAATATATATGTATGGAGTGGAGTTTGCAACTGAAAGAAACTGTGTTCCCAACAAGCTAGGTGAAGTACGGCTTTCACACACACTTATCTCTCAGAATTGAGCATGTGGAGAGACGCTCCTTTATCTAGCACAACGTAAGCGAGTTGTAGGGGAAAGTTTTACTCTGGTTTCTCAGTCTGTTTCCTAGTGCCAGTTTGAAGTTCCTGCATTTTTCACTGTAAAAACGTGTTTGTGCTAGTTCTCCCCATAAATATGTATGGAGTAGAGTTTGCAACTGAAAAGAAACTGTGTTCCCAACAAGCTAGGTGAAGGATGGCTTTCACACCCACTTATCTCTCAGAATTGAGCATGTGGAGAGACGTTCATTCATCTAGCACAAAGTTAACGGTTTGCAGGGGAAAGTTTTACTCTGGTTTCTCAGTCTGTTTCCTAGTGCCGATTTGAAGTTCCTGCAATTTTCACTGTAAAAAAGATTTGGTGCTCTTTCTCATAATATGTATGTATGGAGGAGAGTTTGCAACTGAAAGAAACTGTGTTCCCAACAAGCTAGGTGAAGGACGGCTTTCACACACACTTATCTCTCTGAATTGAGCATGTGGAGAGACGTTCGTTCATCTAGCACAAAGTTAACGGGTTGTAGGGGAAAGTTTTACTCTGTTTTCTCAGTCTGTTTCCTAGTGCCGGTTTGAAGTTTCTGCAGTTTTCACTGTAAAAACGAGTTGGTGCTAGTTCTCCCCATATATATGTATGGAGTGGATTTGGCAAATGAAAAGAAACTTTGTTTTCCCAACAAGCTAGGTGTAGGACGGCTTTCACACTCACTTATCTCTCAGAACTGAGCATTTGGAGAGACGTTCGTTCATCTAGCACAAAGATAACGGGTTGTATGTGAAAGTTTTACTCTGGTTTCTCAGTCAGTTTCCTAGTGCCGGTTTGAAGTTCCTGAATTTTTCACTGTAAAGCCGAGTTGGTGCTAGTTCTCCCCATATATATGTATTAAGTGGACTTTGAAACTTAAAAGAAACTTTGTGTTCCCAACAAGCTATGTGTAGGACGGCTTTCACACTCAATTATCTCTCAGAAGTGAGCATGTGGAGAGACGTTCGTTCATCTAGTACAATGTTAACGGGTTGCAGGGGAAACTTTTACTCTGTTTTCTCAGTCTGTTTCCTAGGGCCTATTTGAAGTACCTGCACTTTTCACTGTAAAAAAGTGTTGGTGCTAGTTCTCGCCATATAAATGTATGGAGTGGAGATTGCAACTGAAAAGAAACTTTGTGTTCCCAACAAGCTAGGTGAAGGACGGCTTTCACACACACATATCTCTCAGAACTGACCATGTGGAGAGACTTTCGTTCATCTAGTTCAAAATTAACGGGTTGCAGGGGAAACTATTACTCTAGTTTCTCAGTATGTTTCCTAGTGCCGTTTTGAAGTTCCTGCAGTTTTCACTGTGAAACCGAGTTGGTACTTGTTCTCCCCATATATATGTATAGAGTGGAGTTTGCAACTGAAAAGAAACTTTGTGTTCCCAACAAGCTAATTGAAGGACGGCTTTCACACACACTTATCTCTCAGAACTTAGCATGTGAAGAGATGTTCATTCATCTAGCACAAAGTTAACGGTTTGCAGGGGAAAGTTTTACTCTGTTTTCTCATTCTGTTTCATAGTTCCGATTTGAAGTTCCTGCAAATTTCACTGTAAAAAAGATTTGGTGCTATTTCTCGTAATATATATGAATGGAGCGGAGTTTGCAACTGAAAGAAACTGTGTTCCCAACAAGCTAGGTGAAGGACGGCTTTCACACACATATCTCTCAGAACTGAGCATGTGGAGAGACGTTCGTTCATCTAGTACAAAGTTAACGGTTTGCAGGGGAAACTTTTACTCTGGTTTCTCAGTCTGTTTCCTAGTGCCGGTTTCAAGTTCCTGCAGTTTTCACTGTAAAATCGAGTTGGAGCTAGATCCTCCACTTATACATATATGGAGTGGAGTTAGCAACTGAAAAGAAACTTTGTGTTCCCAACAAGCTAGGTGAAGGACGGCTTTCTCACACACTTATCTCTCAGAAATGAGCATGTGGAGAGACGTTCGTTCATCAGGCACAAAGATAACGGTTTGCAGGGGAAAGTTTTATTCTGTTTTCTCAGTCTGTTTCCTAGTGCCGATTTGAAGTACCTGCACTTTTCATTTTAAAAAAGTGTTGGTGCTAGTTCTCGCCATATAGATGTATGGAGTGGAGATTGCAACTGAAAAGAAACTTTGTGTTCCCAACAAGCTAGGTGAAGGACGGCTTTCACACACACATATCTCTCAGAACTGAGCATGTGGAGAGACTTTCGTTCATCTAGTTCAAAGTTAACGGTTGCAGGGGAAAGTTTTACTCTGGGTTCTCAGTCTGTTTCCTAGTACCGGATTGATGTTCCTGCAGTTTTCACTGTAAAACTGAGTTGGTGCTTGTTCTCCCCATATATATGTATGGAGTGGAGTTTGCAACTGAAAAGAAACATTGTGTTCCCAACAAGCTAGCTGAAAGACGGCTTTCACACACACTTATCTCTCAGAACTGAGCATGTGGTGAGACGTTCGTTCATCTAGCACAAAGTTAACGGTTTGCAGGGGAAAGTTTTACTCTGTTTTCTCAGTCTGTTTCCTAGTGCCGATTTGAAGTACCTGAAATTTTCACTGTAAAAAAGTGTTGGTGCTAGTTCCGCCATATATATGCATGGAGTGGAGATTGCAACTGAAAAGAAACTTTGTGTTCCCAACAAGCTAGGTGAAGGACGGCTTTCACACACACATATCTCTCAGAACTGAGCATGTGGAGAGACGTACGTTCATTTAGTTCAAAGTTAACGGGTTGCAGGTGAAACTTTTACTCCGGTTTCTCAGTCTTTTTCCTAGTACCGGTTTGAAGATCCTGCAGTTTTCACTGTAAAAAAGATTTGGTGGTTGTTCTCGCCATATATATGTATGGAGTGGAGTTTGCAACTGAAAAGTATCTGTGTTCCCAACAAGCTAGGTGAAGTACGGCTTTCACATTCACTTTTCTCTCAGAACTGAGCATGTGGAGAGACGTTCGTTCATCTAGTACAAAGTTAACGGGTTGGAGGTGAAACAATTACTCTGGTTTCTCAGTCTGTTTCCTAGTGCCGGTTTCAAGTTCCTGCAGTTTTCTCTGTAAAATCGAGTTGGAGCTAGTTCCTCCACTTATATATGTATGGAGTGGAGTTTGCAACTGAAAAGAAACTTTGTTTTCCCAACAAGCTAAGTGAAGGACGGCTTTCACACACACTTATCTCTCAGAACTGAGCACGTGGAGAGACGTTCGTTCATCTGGCACAAAGATAACGGTTTGCAGGGGAAAGTTTTACTCTGTTTTCTCAGTCTGTTTCCTAGTGCCGATTTGAATTTCCTGTACTTTTCAAAGTAAAAAGATTTGGTGGTTGTTCTCGTAATATATATGTATGGAGTGGAGTTTGTAACTGAAAAGAAACTTTGTGTTCCCAACAAGCTAGGTGAAGGACGGCTTTCACACTCACTTATCTCTCAGAACTGAGCATTTGGAGAGACGTTCGTTTATCTAGCACAAAGATAACGGTTTGTATGGGAAAGTTTCACTCTGGTTTCTCAGTCAGTTTCCTAGTGCCGGTTTGAAGTTCCTGAATTTTTCACAGTAAAGCCGAGTTGGTGCTAGTTCTCCCCATATATATGTATGGAGTGGAGTTTGCAACTGAAAAGAAACTTTGTGTTCCCAACAAGCTATGTGTAGGACGGCTTTCACACTCAATTATCTCTCAGAACTGAGCATGTGGAGAGACGTTCGTTCATCTAGTACAGTGTTAACGGGTTGCAGGGGAAACTTTTACTCTGTTTTCTCAGTCTGTTTCCTAGGGCCTATTTGAAGTACCTGCACTTTTCACTGTAAAAAAGTGTTGGTGCTAGTTCTCGCCATATATATGTATGGATTGGAGATTGCAACTGAAAGAAACTTTGTGTTCCCAACAAGCTAATTGAAGGACGGCTTTCACACACACTTTTCTCTCAGAACTTAGCATGTGGAGAGACGTTCATTCATCTAGCACAAAGTTAACGGTTTGCAGGGGAATGTTTTACTCTGTTTTCTCAGTCTGTTTCCGAGTGCCGGTTTGAAGTTCCTGCAATTTTCACTGTAAAAAAGATTTGGTGCTATTTCTCGTAATATATATGTATGGAGTGGAGTTTGCAACTGAAAGAAACTGTGTTCCCAACAAGCTAGGTGAAGGACGGCTTTCACACACACTTATCTCTCAGAATTGAGCATGTGGAGCGACGTTCGTTCATCTAGCACAAAGTTAACGGGTTGTAGTGGAAAGTTTTACTCTGGTTTCTCAGTCTGTTTCCTAGTGCCGGTTTGAAGTTTCTGCAGTTTTCACTGTAAAATCGAGTTGGAGCTAGTTCTTCCACTTATATATGTATGGAGTGGAGTTTGCAACTGAAAAGAAACTTTGTGTTCCCAACAAGATAAGTGAAGGACGGCTTTCACACACACTTATCTCTCAGAACTGAGCACGTGGAGAGACGTTCGTTCATCTAGCACAAAGTTAACGGTTTGCAGGGGAAAGTTTTACTCTGTTTTCTCAGTCTGTTTCCTAGTGCCGATTTGAATTTCCTGCACTTTTCACTGTAAAAAAGTTTTGGTGGTTGTTCTCGCCATATATATGTATGGAGTGGAGTTTGCAACTGAAAAGAAACTTTGTTTTCCCAACAAGCTAGGTGTAGGACGGCTTTCACACTCACTTATCTCTCAGAACTGAGCATTTGGAGAGACGTTCGTTCATCTAGCACAAAGATAACGGTTTGTATGGGAAAGTTTTACTCTGGTTTCTCAGTCAGTTTCCTAGTGCCGGTTTGAAGTTCCTGAATTTTTCACTGTAAAGCCGAGTTGGTGCTAGTTCTCCCCATATATATGTATGGAGTGGAGTTTGCAACTGAAAAGAAACTTTCTGTTCCCAACAAGCTATGTGTAGGACGGCTTTCACACTCAATTATCTCTCAGAACTGAGCATGTGGAGAGACGTTCGTTCATCTAGTACAAAGTTAACGGGTTGCAGGGGAAACTTTTACTCTGGTTTCTCAGTCTGTTTCCTAGTGCCGGTTTGAAGTTCCTGCAGTTTTCTCTGTAAAATCGAGTTGGAGCAAGTTCCTCCACTTATATATGTATGGAGTAGAGTTTGCAACTGAAAAGAAACTTTGTGTTATCACCAAGCTAGGTGAAGGACGGCTTTCACACACACTTACCTCTCAGAACTGAGCATGTGGAGAGACGTTCATTCGTCTAGT
This sequence comes from Camelus ferus, assembly GCF_009834535.1. Classification (NCBI taxonomy): domain Eukaryota; kingdom Metazoa; phylum Chordata; class Mammalia; order Artiodactyla; family Camelidae; genus Camelus; species Camelus ferus. Next base: position 2,644,148 of record NC_045731.1, on the reverse strand, counting down.
ACAAAGTTAACGGTTTGCAGGGGAAACTTTTACTCTGGTTTCTCAGTCTGTTTCCTAGTGCCGGTTTCAAGTTCCTGCAGTTTTCTCTGTAAAATCGAGTTGGAGCTAGTTCCTCCACTTATATATATATGGAGTGGAGTTTGCAACTGAAAAGAAACTTTGTGTTCCCAACAAGCTAGGTGAAGGACGGCTTTCACACACACTTATATCTCAGAACTGAGCATGTGGAGAGACGCTCCTTTATCTAGCACAACGTAAGCGAGTTGTAGGGGAAAGTTTTACTCTGGTTTCGCAGTCTGTTTCCTAGTGCCGGTTTGAAGTTCCTGCATTTTTCACTGTAAAAACGTGTTGGTGCTAGTTCTCCCCATAAATATGTATGGAGTAGAGTTTGCAACTGAAAAGAAACTGTGTTCCCAACAAGCTAGGTGAAGGACGGCTTTCACACACACTTATCTCTCGGAATTGAGCATGTGGAGAGACGTTCGTTCATCTAGCACAAAGTTAACGGGTTGTAGGGGAAAGTTTTACTCTGTTTTCTCAGTCTGTTTCCTAGTGCCGGTTTGAAATTTCTGCAGTTTTCACTGTAAAAACGAGTTGGTGCTAGTTCTCCCCATAAATATGTATGGAGTGGATTTGGCAAATTAAAAGAAACTTTGTTTTCCCAACAAGCTAGGTGTAGGACGGCTTTCACACTCACTTATCTCTCAGAACTGAGCATTTGGAGAGACGTTCGTTCATCTAGCACAAAGATAACGGGTTGTATGTGAAAGTTTTACTCTGGTTTCTCATTCAGTTTCCTAGTGCCGGTTTGAAGTTCCTTAATTTTTCACTGTAAAGCCGAGTTGGTGTTAGTTCTCCCCATATATATGTATTAAGTGGAGTTTGCAAATTAAAAGAAACTTTGTGTTCCCAACAAGCTATGTGTAGGACGGCTTTCACACTCAATTATCTCTCAGAAGTGAGCATGTGGAGAGACGTTCGTTCATTTAGTACAATGTTAACGGGTTGCAGGGGAAACTTTTACTCTGTTTTCTCAGTCTGTTTCCTAGGGCCTATTTGAAGTACCTGCACTTTTCACTGTAAAAAAGTGTTGGTGCTAGTTCTCGCCATATATATGTATGGAGTGGAGATTGCAACTGAAAAGAAACTTTGTGTTCCCAACAAGCTAGGTGAAGGACGGCTTTCACACACACATATCTCTCGAACTGAGCATGTGGAGAGACGTTCGTTCATCTAGTTCAAAATTCACGGGTTGCAGGGGAAAATTTTACTCTGGTTTCTCAGTCTGTTTCCTAGTGCCGTTTTGAAGTTCCTGCAGTTTTCACTGTAAAACCGAGTTGGTACTTGTTCTCCCCATATATATGTATAGAGTGGAGTTTGCAACTGAAAAGAAACTTTGTGTTCCCAACAAGCTAATTGAAGGACGGCTTTCACACACACTTATCTCTCAGAACTTAGCATGTGAAGAGACGTTCATTCATCTAGCACAAAGTTAACGGTTTGCAGGGGAAAGTTTTACTCTGTTTTCTCATTCTGTTTCCTAGTTCCGATTTGAAGTTCCTGCAATTTTCACTGTAAAAAATATTTGGTGCTATTTCTCGTAATATATATGTATGGAGTGGAGTTTGCAACTGAAAAGAAACTTTGTGTTCCCAACAAGCTATATGAGGGACGGCTTTCACACACACTTATCTCTCAGAATTGAGCACGTGGAGAGACGCTCCTTTATCTAGCACAACGTAAGCGAGTTGTAGGGGAAAGTTTTACTCTGGTTTCTCAGTCTGTTTCCTAGTGCCAGTTTGAAGTTCCTGCATTTTTCACTGTAAAAACGTGTTGGTGCTAGTTCTCCCCATAAATATGTATGGAGTAGAGTTTGCAACTGAAAAGAAACTGTGTTCCCAACAAGCTAGGTGAAGGACGGCTTTCACACCCACTTATCTCTCAGAATTGAGCATGTGGAGAGACGTTCATTCATCTAGCACAAAGTTAACGGTTTGCAGGGGAAAGTTTTACTCTGGTTTCTCAGTCTGTTTCCTAGTGCCGATTTGAAGTTCCTGCAATTTTCACTGTAAAAAAGATTTGGTGCTGTTTCTCATAATATGTATGTATGGAGGGGAGTTTGCAACTGAAAGAAACTGTGTTCCCAACAAGCTAGGTGAAGGACGGCATTCACACACACTTATCTCTCTGAATTGAGCATGTGGAGAGACGTTCGTTCATCTAGCACAAAGTTAACGGGTTGTAGGGGAAAGTTTTACTCTGGTTTCTCAGTCTGTTTCCTAGTGCCGGTTTGAAGTTTCTGCAGTTTTCACTGTAAAAACGAGTTGGTGCTAGTTCTCCCCATATATATGTATGGAGTGGATTTGGCAAATGAAAAGAAACTTTGTTTTCCCAACAAGCTAGGTGTAGGACGGCTTTCACACTCACTTATCTCTCAGAACTGAGCATTTGGAGAGACGTTCGTTCATCTAGCACAAAGATAACGGGTTGTATGTGAAAGTTTTACTCTGGTTTCTCAGTCAGTTTCCTAGTGCCGGTTTGAAGTTCCTGAATTTTTCACTGTAAAGCCGAGTTGGTGCTAGTTCTCCCCATATATATGTATTAAGTGGACTTTGCAACTTAAAAGAAACTTTGTGTTCCCAACAAGCTATGTGTAGGACGGCTTTCACACTCAATTATCTCTCAGAAGTGAGCATGTGGAGAGACGTTCGTTCATCTAGTACAATGTTAACGGGTTGCAGGGGAAACTTTTACTATGTTTTCTCAGTCTGTTTCCTAGGGCCTATTTGAAGTACCTGCACTTTTCACTGTAAAAAAGTGTTGGTGCTAGTTCTCGCCATATATATGTATGGAGTGGAGATTGCAACTGAAAAGAAACTTTGTGTTCCCAACAAGCTAGGTGAAGGACGGCTTTCACACACACATATCTCTCAGAACTGAGCATGTGGAGAGACTTTCGTTCATCTAGTTCAAAATTAACGGGTTGCAGGGGAAACTATTACTCTAGTTTCTCAGTCAGTTTCCTAGTGCCGTTTTGAAGTTCCTGCAGTTTTCACTGTAAAACCGAGTTGGTACTTGTTCTCCCCATATATATGTATAGAGTGGAGTTTGCAACTGAAAAGAAACTTTGTGTTCCCAACAAGCTAATTGAAGGACGGCTTTCACACACACTTATCTCTCAGAACTTAGCATTTGAAGAGACGTTCATTCATCTAGCACAAAGTTAACGGTTTGCAGGGGAAAGTTTTACTCTGTTTTCTCATTCAGTTTCCTAGTTCCGATTTGAAGTTCCTGCAAATTTCACTGTAAAAAATATTTGGTGCTATTTCTCGTAATATATATGAATGGAGCGGAGTTTGCAACTGAAAGAAACTGTGTTCCCAACAAGCTAGGTGAAGGACGGCTTTCACACACACTTATCTCTCAGAATTGAGCATGTGGAGAGACGCTCCTTTATCTAGCACAACGTAAGCGAGTTGTAGGGGAAAGTTTTACTCTGGTTTCTCAGTCTGTTTCCTAGTGCCAGTTTGAAGTTCCTGCATTTTTCACTGTAAAAACGTGTTGGTGCTAGTTCTCCCCATAAATATGTATGGAGTAGAGTTTGCAACTGAAAAGAAACTGTGTTCTCAACAAGCTAGGTGAAGGACGGCTTTCACACCCACTTATCTCTCAGAATTGAGCATGTGGAGAGACGTTCATTCATCTAGCACAAAGTTAACGGTTTGCAGGGGAAAGTTTTACTCTGGTTTCTCAGTCTGTTTCCTAGTGCCGATTTGAAGTTCCTGCAATTTTCACTGTAAAAAAGTTTTGGTGCTATTTCTCATAATATATATGTATGGAGGGGAGTTTGCAACTGAAAGAAACTGTGTTCCCAACAAGCTAGGTGAAGGACGGCTTTCACACACACTTATCTCTCGGAATTGAGCATGTGGAGAGACGTTCGTTCATCTAGCACAAAGTTAACGGGTTGTAGGGGAAAGTTTTACTCTGTTTTCTCAGTCTGTTTCCTAGTGCCGGTTTGAAGTTTCTGCAGTTTTCACTGTAAAAACGAGTTGGTGCTAATTCTCCCCATAAATATGTATGGAGTGGATTTGTCAAATGAAAAGAAACTTTGTTTTCCCAACAAGCTAGGTGTAGGACGGCTTTCACACTCACTTATCTCTCAGAACTTAACATTTGGAGAGACGTTCGTTCATCTAGCACAAAGATAACGGGTTGTATGTGAAAGTTTTACCCTGGTTTCTCAGTCAGTTTCCTAGTGCCGGTTTGAAGTTCCTGAATTTTTCACTGTAAAGCCGAGTTGGTGCTAGTTCTCCCCATATATATGTATTAAGTGGAGTTTGCAATTTAAAAGAAACTTTGTGTTCCCAACAAGCTATGTGTAGGATGGCTTTCACACTCAATAATCTCTCAGAATTGAGCATGTGGAGAGACGTTCGTTCATCTAGTACAATGTTAACGGGTTGCAGGGGAAACTTTTACTCTGTTTTCTCAGTCTGTTTCCTAGGGCCTATTTGAAGTACCTGCACTTTTCACTGTAAAAAAGTGTTGGTGCTAGTTCTCGCCATATATATGTATGGAGTGGAGATTTCAACTGAAAAGGAACTGTGTTCCCAACAAGCTAGGTGAAGGACGGCTTTCACACACACATATCTCTCAGAACTGAGCATGTGGAGAGACGTTCGTTCATCTAGTTCAAAATTAACGGGTTGCAGGGGAAACTTTTACTCTGGTTTCTCAGTCTGTTTCCTAGTGCCGTTTTGAAGTTCCTGCAGTTTTCACTGTAAAACCGAGTTGGTACTTGTTCTCCCCATATATATGTATAGAGTGGAGTTTGAAACTGAAAAGAAACTTTGTGTTCCAAACAAGCTAAATGAAGGACGGCTTTCACACACACTTATCTCTCAGAACTTAGCATGTGAAGAGACGTTCATTCATCTAGCACAAAGTTAACGGTTTGCAGGGGAAAGTTTTACTCTGTTTTCTCAGTCTGTTTCCTAGTGCCGATTTGAATTTCCTGCACTTTTCACTGTAAAAAAGTTTTGGTGGTTGTTCTCGCCATATATATGTATGGAGTGGAGTTTGCAACTGAAAAGAAACTTTGTTTTCCCAACAAGCTAGGTGTAGGACGGCTTTCACACTCACTTATCTCTCAGAACTGAGCATTTGGAGAGACGTTCGTTCATCTAGCACAAAGATAACGGTTTGTATGGGAAAGTTTTACTCTGGTTTCTCAGTCAGTTTCCTAGTGCCGGTTTGAAGTTCCTGAATTTTTCACTGTAAAGCCGAGTTGGTGCTAGTTCTCCCCATATATATGTATGGAGTGGAGTTTGCAACTGAAAAGAAACTTTGTGTTCCCAACAAGCTATGTGTAGGACGGCTTTCACACTCAATTATCTCTCAGAACTGAGCATGTGGAGAGACGTTCGTTCATCTAGTACAAAGTTAACGGGTTGCAGGGGAAACTTTTACTCTGGTTTCTCAGTCTGTTTCCTAGTGCCGGTTTGAAGTTCCTGCAGTTTTCTCTGTAAAATCGAGTTGGAGCAAGTTCCTCCACTTATATATGTATGGAGTTGAGTTTGCAACTGAAAAGAAACTTTGTGTTATCACCAAGCTAGGTGAAGGACGGCTTTCACACACACTTACCTCTCAGAACTGAGCATGTGGAGAGACGTTCATTCGTCTAGTACAAAGTTAACGGTTTGCAGGGGAAACTTTTACTCTGGTTTCTCAGTCTGTTTCCTAGTGCCGGTTTCAAGTTCCTGCAGTTTTCTCTGTAAAATCGAGTTGGAGCTAGTTCCTCCACTTATATATATATGGAGTGGAGTTTGCAACTGAAAAGAAACTTTGTGTTCCCAACAAGCTAGGTGAAGGACGGCTTTCACACACACTTATATCTCAGAACTGAGCATGTGGAGAGACGCTCCTTTATCTAGCACAACGTAAGCGAGTTGTAGGGGAAAGTTTTACTCTGGTTTCGCAGTCTGTTTCCTAGTGCCGGTTTGAAGTTCCTGCATTTTTCACTGTAAAAACGTGTTGGTGCTAGTTCTCCCCATAAATATGTATGGAGTAGAGTTTGCAACTGAAAAGAAACTGTGTTCCCAACAAGCTAGGTGAAGGACGGCTTTCACACACACTTATCTCTCGGAATTGAGCATGTGGAGAGACGTTCGTTCATCTAGCACAAAGTTAACGGGTTGTAGGGGAAAGTTTTACTCTGTTTTCTCAGTCTGTTTCCTAGTGCCGGTTTGAAATTTCTGCAGTTTTCACTGTAAAAACGAGTTGGTGCTAGTTCTCCCCATAAATATGTATGGAGTGGATTTGGCAAATGAAAAGAAACTTTGTTTTCCCAACAAGCTAGGTGTAGGACGGCTTTCACACTCACTTATCTCTCAGAACTGAGCATTTGGAGAGACGTTCGTTCATCTAGCACAAAGATAACGGGTTGGATGTGAAAGTTTTACTCTGGTTTCTCAGTCAGTTTCCTAGTGCCGGTTTGAAGTTCCTGAATTTTTCACTGTAAAGCCGAGTTTGTGCTAGTTCTCCCCATATATATGTATTAAGTGGAGTTTGCATATTAAAAGAAACTTTGTGTTCCCAACAAGCTATGTGTAGGACGGCTTTCACACTCAATTATCTCTCAGAAGTGAGCATGTGGAGAGACGTTCGTTCATTTAGTACAATGTTAACGGGTTGCAGGGGAAACTTTTACTCTGTTTTCTCAGTCTGTTTCCTAGGGCCTATTTGAAGTACCTGCACTTTTCACTGTAAAAAAGTGTTGGTGCTAGTTCTCGCCATATATATGTATGGAGTGGAGATTGCAACTGAAAAGAAACTTTGTGTTCCCAACAAGCTAGGTGAAGGACGGCTTTCACACACACATATCTCTCGAACTGAGCATGTGGAGAGACGTTCGTTCATCTAGTTCAAAATTAACGGGTTGCAGGGGAAACTTTTACTCTGGTTTCTCAGTCTGTTTCCTAGTGCCGTTTTGAAGTTCCTGCAGTTTTCACTGTAAAACCGAGTTGGTACTTGTTCTCCCCATATATATGTATAGAGTGGAGTTTGAAACTGAAAAGAAACTTTGTGTTCCAAACAAGCTAAATGAAGGACGGCTTTCACACACACTTATCTCTCAGAACTTAGCATGTGAAGAGACGTTCATTCATCTAGCACAAAATTAACGGTTTGCAAGGGAAAGTTTTACTCTGTTTTCTCAGTCTGTTTCCTAGTGCCGATTTGAATTTCCTGCACTTTTCACTGTAAAAAAGTTTTGGTGGTTGTTCTCGCCATATATATGTATGGAGTGGAGTTTGCAACTGAAAAGAAACTTTGTTTTCCCAACAAGCTAGGTGTAGGACGGCTTTCACACTCACTTATCTCTCAGAACTGAGCATTTGGAGAGACGTTCGTTCATCTAGCACAAAGATAACGGTTTGTATGGGAAAGTTTTACTCTGGTTTCTCAGTCAGTTTCCTAGTGCCGGTTTGAAGTTCCTGAATTTTTCACTGTAAAGCCGAGTTGGTGCTAGTTCTCCCCATATATATGTATGGAGTGGAGTTTGCAACTGAAAAGAAACTTTGTGTTCCCAACAAGCTATGTGTAGGACGGCTTTCACACTCAATTATCTCTCAGAACTGAGCATGTGGAGAGACGTTCGTTCATCTAGTACAAAGTTAACGGGTTGCAGGGGAAACTTTTACTCTGGTTTCTCAGTCTGTTTCCTAGTGCCGGTTTGAAGTTCCTGCAGTTTTCTCTGTAAAATCGAGTTGGAGCAAGTTCCTCCACTTATATATGTATGGAGTTGAGTTTGCAACTGAAAAGAAACTTTGTGTTATCACCAAGCTAGGTGAAGGACGGCTTTCACACACACTTACCTCTCAGAACTGAGCATGTGGAGAGACGTTCATTCGTCTAGTACAAAGTTAACGGTTTGCAGGGGAAACTTTTACTCTGGTTTCTCAGTCTGTTTCCTAGTGCCGGTTTCAAGTTCCTGCAGTTTTCTCTGTAAAATCGAGTTGGAGCTAGTTCCTCCACTTATATATATATGGAGTGGAGTTTGCAACTGAAAAGAAACTTTGTGTTCCCAACAAGCTAGGTGAAGGACGGCTTTCACACACACTTATATCTCAGAACTGAGCATGTGGAGAGACGCTCCTTTATCTAGCACAACGTAAGCGAGTTGTAGGGGAAAGTTTTACTCTGGTTTCGCAGTCTGTTTCCTAGTGCCGGTTTGAAGTTCCTGCATTTTTCACTGTAAAAACGTGTTGGTGCTAGTTCTCCCCATAAATATGTATGGAGTAGAGTTTGCAACTGAAAAGAAACTGTGTTCCCAACAAGCTAGGTGAAGGACGGCTTTCACACACACTTATCTCTCGGAATTGAGCATGTGGAGAGACGTTCGTTCATCTAGCACAAAGTTAACGGGTTGTAGGGGAAAGTTTTACTCTGTTTTCTCAGTCTGTTTCCTAGTGCCGGTTTGAAATTTCTGCAGTTTTCACTGTAAAAACGAGTTGGTGCTAGTTCTCCCCATAAATATGTATGGAGTGGATTTGGCAAATGAAAAGAAACTTTGTTTTCCCAACAAGCTAGGTGTAGGACGGCTTTCACACTCACTTATCTCTCAGAACTGAGCATTTGGAGAGACGTTCGTTCATCTAGCACAAAGATAACGGGTTGGATGTGAAAGTTTTACTCTGGTTTCTCAGTCAGTTTCCTAGTGCCGGTTTGAAGTTCCTGAATTTTTCACTGTAAAGCCGAGTTTGTGCTAGTTCTCCCCATATATATGTATTAAGTGGAGTTTGCATATTAAAAGAAACTTTGTGTTCCCAACAAGCTATGTGTAGGACGGCTTTCACACTCAATTATCTCTCAGAAGTGAGCATGTGGAGAGACGTTCGTTCATTTAGTACAATGTTAACGGGTTGCAGGGGAAACTTTTACTCTGTTTTCTCAGTCTGTTTCCTAGGGCCTATTTGAAGTACCTGCACTTTTCACTGTAAAAAAGTGTTGGTGCTAGTTCTCGCCATATATATGTATGGAGTGGAGATTGCAACTGAAAAGAAACTTTGTGTTCCCAACAAGCTAGGTGAAGGACGGCTTTCACACACACATATCTCTCGAACTGAGCATGTGGAGAGACGTTCGTTCATCTAGTTCAAAATTAACGGGTTGCAGGGGAAACTTTTACTCTGGTTTCTCAGTCTGTTTCCTAGTGCCGTTTTGAAGTTCCTGCAGTTTTCACTGTAAAACCGAGTTGGTACTTGTTCTCCCCATATATATGTATAGAGTGGAGTTTGCAACTGAAAAGAAACTTTGTGTTCCCAACAAGCTAATTGAAGGACGGCTTTCACACACACTTATCTCTCAGAACTTAGCATGTGAAGAGACGTTCATTCATCTAGCACAAAGTTAACGGTTTGCAGGGGAAAGTTTTACTCTGTTTTCTCATTCTGTTTCCTAGTTCCGATTTGAAGTTCCTGCAATTTTCACTGTAAAAAATATTTGGTGCTATTTCTCGTAATATATATGTATGGAGTGGAGTTTGCAACTGAAAAGAAACTTTGTGTTCCCAACAAGCTATATGAGGGACGGCTTTCACACACACTTATCTCTCAGAATTGAGCACGTGGAGAGACGCTCCTTTATCTAGCACAACGTAAGCGAGTTGTAGGGGAAAGTTTTACTCTGGTTTCTCAGTCTGTTTCCTAGTGCCAGTTTGAAGTTCCTGCATTTTTCACTGTAAAAACGTGTTGGTGCTAGTTCTCCCCATAAATATGTATGGAGTAGAGTTTGCAACTGAAAAGAAACTGTGTTCCCAACAAGCTAGGTGAAGGACGGCTTTCACACCCACTTATCTCTCAGAATTGAGCATGTGGAGAGACGTTCATTCATCTAGCACAAAGTTAACGGTTTGCAGGGGAAAGTTTTACTCTGGTTTCTCAGTCTGTTTCCTAGTGCCGATTTGAAGTTCCTGCAATTTTCACTGTAAAAAAGATTTGGTGCTGTTTCTCATAATATGTATGTATGGAGGGGAGTTTGCAACTGAAAGAAACTGTGTTCCCAACAAGCTAGGTGAAGGACGGCTTTCACACACACTTATCTCTCTGAATTGAGCATGTGGAGAGACGTTCGTTCATCTAGCACAAAGTTAACGGGTTGTAGGGGAAAGTTTTACTCTGTTTTCTCAGTCTGTTTCCTAGTGCCGGTTTGAAGTTTCTGCAGTTTTCACTGTAAAAACGAGTTGGTGCTAGTTCTCCCCATATATATGTATGGAGTGGATTTGGCAAATGAAAAGAAACTTTGTTTTCCCAACAAGCTAGGTGTAGGACGGCTTTCACACTCACTTATCTCTCAGAACTGAGCATTTGGAGAGACGTTCGTTCATCTAGCACAAAGATAACGGGTTGTATGTGAAAGTTTTACTCTGGTTTCTCAGTCAGTTTCCTAGTGCCGGTTTGAAGTTCCTGAATTTTTCACTGTAAAGCCGAGTTGGTGCTAGTTCTCCCCATATATATGTATTAAGTGGACTTTGCAACTTAAAAGAAACTTTGTGTTCCCAACAAGCTATGTGTAGGACGGCTTTCACACTCAATTATCTCTCAGAAGTGAGCATGTGGAGAGACGTTCGTTCATCTAGTACAATGTTAACGGGTTGCAGGGGAAACTTTTACTCTGTTTTCTCAGTCTGTTTCCTAGGGCCTATTTGAAGTACCTGCACTTTTCACTGTAAAAAAGTGTTGGTGCTAGTTCTCGCCATATATATGTATGGAGTGGAGATTGCAACTGAAAAGAAACTTTGTGTTCCCAACAAGCTAGGTGAAGGACGGCTTTCACACACACATATCTCTCAGAACTGAGCATGTGGAGAGACGTTCGTTCATCTAGTTCAAAATTAACGTGTTGCAGTGGAAACTTTTACTCTGGTTTCTCAGTCTGTTTCCTAGTGCCGTTTTGAAGTTCCTGCAGTTTTCACTGTAAAACCGAGTTGGTACTTGTTCTCCCCATATATATGTATAGAGTGGAGTTTGAAACTGAAAAGAAACTTTGTGTTCCAAACAAGCTAAATGAAGGACGGCTTTCACACACACTTATCTCTCAGAACTTAGCATTTGGAGAGACGTTCGTTCATCTAGCACAAAGTTAACGGTTTGCAGGGGAAAGTTTTACTCTGTTTTCTCAGTCTGTTTCCTAGTGCCGATTTGAAGTTCCTGCAATTTTCACTGTAAAAAGATTTGGTGCTATTTCTCGTAATATATATGTATGGAGTGGAGTTTGCAACTGAAAAGAAACTTTGTGTTCCCAACAAGCTAGGTGAAGGACGGCTTTCACACACACTTATCTCTCAGAACTGAGCATGTGGAGAGACGTTCGTTCATCTAGCACAAAGTTAACGGTTTGCAGGGGAAAGTTTTACTCTGTTTTCTCAGTCTGTTTCCTAGGGCCTATTTGAAGTACCTGCAGTTTTCACTGTAAAAAAGTGTTGGTGCTAGTTCTCGCCATATATATGAATGGAGTGGAGATTGCAACTGAAAGAAACTTTGTGTTCCCAACAATCTAGGTGAAGGACGGCTTTCACACACATTACTCTCAGAACTTAGCATTTGGAGAGACGTTCGTTCATCTAGTATAAAGTTAACGGTTTGCAGGGGAACCTTTTACTCTGGTTTCTCAGTCTGTTTCCTAGTGCCGGTTACAAGTTCATGCAGTTTTCTCTGTAAAATCGAGTTGGAGCTAGTTCCTCCACTTATATATATATGGAGTGGAGTTAGCAACTGAAAAGAAACTTTGTGTTCCCAACAAGCTAATTGAAGGATGGCTTTCACACACACTTATCTCTCAGAACTTAGCATGTGGAGAGACGCTCCTTTATCTAGCACAACGTAAGCGGGTTGTAGGGGAAAGTTTTACTCTGGTTTCTCAGTCTGTTTCCTAGTGCCGGTTTGAAGTTCCTGCAGTTTTCTCTGTAAAACCGTGTTGGTGCTAGTTCTCCCCATAAATATGTATGGAGTAGAGTTTGCAACTGAAAAGAAACTGTGTTCCCAACAAGCTAGGTGAAGGACGGCATTCACACCCACTTATCTCTCAGAATTGAGCATGTGGAGAGACGTTCGTTCATCTAGCACAAAGTTAACGGGTTGTAGGGGAAAGTTTTACTCTGGTTTCTCAGTCTGTTTCCTAGTGCCGGTATGAAGTTTCTGCAGTTTTCACTGTAAAACCGAGTTGGTGCTAGTTCTCCCCATACATATGTATGGAGTGGAGTTTGCCACTGAAAAGAAACTGTGTTTTCCCAAAAAGCTAGGTGTAGAACGGCTTTCACACTCTCTTATCTCTCAGAATTGAGCATGTGGAGAAACGTTCGTTCATCTAGTACAAAGTTAACGGGTTGCAGGGGAAACTTTTACTCTGGTTTCTCAGTCTGTTTCCTAGTGCCGGTTTGAAGTTCCTGCAGTTTTCTCTGTAAAATCGAGTTGGAGCAAGTTCCTCCACTTATATATGTATGGAGATGAGTTTGCAACTGAAAAAAAACTTTGTATTATCAACAAGCTAGGTGAAGGACGGCTTTCACACACACTTATCTCTCAGAACTGAGCATGTGGAGAGACGTTCGTTCATCTAGCACAAAGTTAACGGGTTGCCGGGGAAAGTTTTACTCTTTTTTCTCAGTCTGTTTCCTAGTACCGGTTTGAAGTCCCTGCAGTTTTCACTGTAAAACAGATTTGGTGCTAGTTCCTCCCCTTATATATATATGGATTGGAGTTTGCCACTGAAAAGAAACTTTGTGTTCCCAACAAGCTATGTGATGTACGGATTTCACACACACTTATTTCTCAGAACTTAGCATGTGGAGAGACGTTCGTTCATATAGCACAAAGTTAGCGGGTTGTAAAGGAAAGTTTTACTCTGGATTCTCTGTCTGTTTCCTAGTGCCGGTTTGAAGTTCCTGCAGTTTTCACTGTAAAACCGAGTTGGAGCTAGTTCCTCCCCTTATATATGTATGGAGTGGAGTTTGCCAATGAAAAGAAATTTTGTTTTCCCAACAAGCTAGGTGTATTACGACTTTCACACTCACTTATCTCTCAGATCTTAGCATGTGGAGAGACGTTCGTTCATCTAGTTCAAAGTTAACGGTTTGCAGGGGAAAGTTTTACTCTGTTTTCTCAGTCTGTTTCCTAGTGCCGATTTTAAGTACCTGCACTTTTAATTTTAAAAAAGTGTTGGTGCTAGTTCTCGCCATATATATGTATGGAGTGGAGATTGCAACTGAAAAGAAACTTTGTGTTCCCAACAAGCTAGGTGAAGGGCGGCTTTCACACACACATATCTCTCAGAACTGAGCATGTGGAGAGACGTTCATTCATCTAGTTCAAAGTTAACGGTTGCAGGGGAAATTTAACTCTGGGTTCTCAGTCTGTTTCCTAGTACCGGTTTGAAGTTCCTGCAGTTTTCACTGTAAAACTGAGTTGGTGCTTGTTCTCCCCATATATATGTATGGAGTGGAGTAAGCAAATGAAAAGAAACATTGTGTTCCCAACAAGCTAGGTGAAGGACGGCTTTCACACACACTTATATCTCAGAACTGAGCATGTGGAGAGACGCTCCTTTATCTAGCACAACGTAAGCGAGTTGTAGGGGAAAGTTTTACTCTGGTTTCTCAGTCTGTTTCCTAGTGCCGGTTTGAAGATCCTGCAGTTTTCACTGTAAAACCGTGTTGGTGCTAGTTCTCCCCATAAATATGTATGGAGTGGAGTTTGCAACTGAAAAGAATCTGTGTTCCCAACAAGCTAGGTGAAGGACGGCTTTCACACCCAATTATCTCTCAGAATTGAGCATGTGGAGAGACGTTCATTCATCTAGCACAAAGTTAACGGTTTGCAGGGGAAAGTTTTACTCTGTTTTCTCAGTCTGTTTCCTAGTGCCGATATGAAGTTCCTGCAATTTTCACTGTAAAAAAGGTTTGGTGATCTTTCTCGTAATATATATGTATGGAGTGGAGTTTGCAACTGAAAGAGACTGTGTTCCCAACAATCTAGGTGAAGGACGGCTTTCACACACACTTATATCTCAGAATTGAGCATGTGGAGAGACGTTCTTTCATCTAGCACAAAGTTAACGGGTTGTTGGGGAAAGTTTTACTCTGGTCTCTCAGTCTGTTTCCTAGTGCCGGTTTGAAGTTTCTGCAGTTTTCACTGTAAAAACGAGTTGGTGCTAGTTCTCCCCATACATATGTATGGAGTGGAGTTTGCAACTGAAAAGAAACTTTGTGTTCCCAACAAGCTAGATGTAGGACGGCTTTCACACTCACATTTCTCTCAGAACTGAGCATGTGGAGAGACGTTCGTTCATCTAGTACAAAGTTAACAGGTTGCAGGGAAACTTTTACTCTGGTTTCTCAGTCTGTTTCCTAGTGCCGGTTTGAAGTTCCTGCAGTTTTCTCTGTAAAATCGAGTTGGAGCTAGTTCCTCCACTTATATATGTATGGACTGGAGTTTGCCACTTAAAAGAAACATTGTGTTCCCAACAAGCTAAGTGAAGGACGGATTTCACACTCACTTATCTCTCAGAACTGAGCATGTGGAGAGACGTTCGTTCATCTAGCACAAAGTTAACGGTTTGCAGGGGAAAGTTTTACTCTGTTTTCTCAGTCAGTTTCCTAGTGCCGATTTGAAGTACCTGCACTTTTCACTGTAAAAAAGTGTTGGTACTAGTTCTCGCCATATATATGTATTTAGTGGAGATGGCAACTGAAAAGAAACTTTGTGTTCCCAACAAGCAAGGTGAAGGACGGCTTTCACACACATATCTCTCAGAACTGAGCATGTGGAGAGACGTTCGTTCATCTAGTACAAAGTTAACGGTTTGCAGGGGAAACTTTTACTCTGGTTTCTCAGTCTGTTTCCTAGTGCCTGTTTCAAGTTCCTGCAGTTTTCTCTGTAAAATCGAGTTGGAGCTAGATCCTCCACTTATATATATATGGAGTGGAGTTAGCAACTGAAAAGAAACTTTGTGTTCCCAACAAGCTAGGTGAAGGACGGCTTTCACACACACTTATCTCTCAGAAATGAGCATGTGGAGAGACGTTCGTTCATCTAGCACAAAGATAACGGTTTGCAGGGGAAAGTTTTATTCTGTTTTCTCAGTCTGTTTCCTAGTGCCGATTTGAAGTACCTGCACTTTTCATTTTAAAAAAGTGTTGGTGCTTGTTCTCGCCATATATATGTATGGAGTGGAGATTGCAACTGAAAAGAAACTTTGTGTTCCCAACAAGCTAGGTGAAGGACGGCTTTCACACACACATATCTCTCAGAACTGAGCATGTGGAGAGACTTTCGTTCATCTAGTTCAAAGTTAACGGTTGCAGGGGAAAGTTTTACTCTGGGTTCTCAGTCTGTTTCCTAGTACCGGATTGATGTTCCTGCAGTTTTCACTGTAAAACTGAGTTGGTGCTTGTTCTCCCCATATATATGTATGGAGTGGAGTTTGCAACTGAAAAGAAACATTGTGTTCCCAACAAGCTAGGTGAAGGACGGCTTTCACACACACTTATCTCTCAGAACTGAGCATGTGGAGAGACGTTCGTTCATCTAGCACAAAGTTAACGGTTTGCAGGGGAAAGTTTTACTCTGTTTTCTCAGTCTGTTTCCTAGTGCCGATTTGAAGTACCTGCAATTTTCACTGTAAAAAAGTGTTGGTGCTAATTCTCGCCATATATATGCATGGAGTGGAGATTGCAACTGAAAAGAAACTTTGTGTTCCCAACAAGCTAGGTGAAGGGCGGCTTTCACACACACATATCTATCAGAACTGAGCATGTGGAAAGACGTACGTTCATCTAGTTCAAAGTTAACGGGTTGCAGGTGAAACTTTTACTCCGGTTTCTCAGTCTTTTTCCTAGTACCGGTTTGAAGATCCTGCAGTTTTCACTGTAAAAAAGATTTGGTGGTTGTTCTCGCCATATATATGTATGGAGTGGAATTTGCAACTGAAAAGTATCTGTGTTCCCAACAAGCTAGGTGAAGGACGGCTTTCACATTCACTTTTCTCTCAGAACTGAGCATGTGGAGAGACGTTCATTCATCTAGTACAAAGTTAAAGGGTTGGAGGTGAAACTTTTACTCTGGTTTCTCAGTCTGTTTCCTAGTGCCGGTTTCAAGTTCCTGCAGTTTTCTCTGTAAAATCGAGTTGGAGCTAGTTCCTCCACTTATATATGTATGGAGTGGAGTTTGCAACTGAAAAGAAACTTTGTTTTCCCAACAAGCTAAGTGAAGGACGGCTTTCATACACACTTATCTCTCAGAACTGAGCACGTGGAGAGACGTTCGTTCATCTAGCACAAAGATAACGGTTTGCAGGGGAAAGTTTTACTCTGTTTTCTCAGTCTGTTTCCTAGTGCCGATTTGAATTTCCTGTACTTTTCAATGTAAAAAGATTTGGTGGTTGTTCTCGCCATATATATGTATGGAATGGAGTTTGCAACTGAAAAGAACCTTTGTGTTCCCAACAAGCTAACTGAAGGACGGCTTTCACACTCACTTATCTCTCAGAACTGAGCATTTGGAGAGACGTTCGTTCATCTAGCACAAAGATAACGGGTTGTATGGGAAAGTTTTACTCTGGTTTCTCAGTCAGTTTCCTAGTGCCGGTTTGAAGTTCCTGAATTTTTCACTGTAAAGCCGAGTTGGTGCTAGTTCTCCCCATATATATGTATGGAGTGGAGTTTGCAACTGAAAAGAAACTTTGTGTTCCCAACAAGCTATGTGTAGGACGGCTTTCACACTCAATTATCTCTCAGAACTGAGCATGTGGAGAGACATTCGTTCATCTAGTACAGTGTTAACGGGTTGCAGGGGAAACTTTTACTCTGTTTTCTCGGTCTGTTTCCTAGGGCCTATTTGAAGTACCTGCACTTTTCACTGTAAAAAAGTGTTGGTGCTAGTTCTCGCCATATATATGTATGGATTGGAGATTGCAACTAAAAGAAACTTTGTGTTCCCAACAAGCTAATTGAAGGACGGCTTTCACACACACTATTCTCTCAGAACTTAGCATGTGGAGAGACGTTCATTCATCTAGCACAAAGTTAACGGTTTGCAGGGGAATGTTTTACTCTGTATTCTCAGTCTGTTTCCGAGTGCCGGTTTGAAGTTCCTGCAATTTTCACTGTAAAAAAGATTTGGTGATAATTCTCGTAATATATATGTATGCAGTGGAGTTTGCAACTGAAAGAAACTGTGTTCCCAACAATCTAGGTGAAGGACGGCTTTCACACACATTTATCTCTCAGAACTGAGCATGTGGAGAGACGTTCGTTCATCTAGCACAAAGTTAACGGGTTGTAGTGGAAAGTTTTACTCTGGTTTCTCAGTCTGTTTCCTAGTGCCGGTTTGAAGTTTCTGCAGTTTTCACTGTAAAATCGAGTTGGAGCTAGTTCCTCCACTTATATATGTATGGAGTGGAGTTTGCAACTGAAAAGAAACTTTGTGTTCCCAACAAGCTAAGTGAAGGACGGCTTTCACACACACTTATCTCTCAGAACTGAGCACGTGGAGAGACGTTCGTTCATCTAGCACAAAGTTAACGGTTTGCAGGGGAAAGTTTTACTCTGTTTTCTCAGTCTGTTTCCTAGTGCCGATTTGAATTTCCTGCACTTTTCACTGTAAAAAAGTTTTGGTGGTTGTTCTCGCCATATATATGTATGGAGTGGAGATTGCAACTGAAAGAAACTTTGTGTTCCCAACAATCTATGTGAAGGACGGCTTTCCCACACATTACTCTCAGAACTGAGCATGTGGAGAGACGTTCGTTCATCTAGTATAAAGTTAACGGTTTGCAGGGGAAACTTTTACTCTGGTTTCTCAGTCTGTTTCCTAGTGCCGGTTACAAGTTCATGCAGTTTTCTCTGTAAAATCGAGTTGGAACTAGTTCCTCCACTTATATATATATGGAGTGGAGTTAGCAACTGAAAAGAAACTTTGTGTTCCCAACAAGCTAATTGAAGAACGGCTTTCACACACACTTATCTCTCAGAACTTAGCATGTGGAGAGACGCTCCTTTATCTAGCACAACGTAACCGGGTTGTAGGGGAAAGTTTTACTCTGGTTTCTCAGTCTGTTTCCTAGTGCCGGTTTGAAGTTCCTGCAGTTTTCTCTGTAAAACCGTGTTGGTGCTAGTTCTCCCCATAAATATGTATGGAGTAGAGTTTGCAACTGAAAAGAAACTGTGTTCCCAACAAGCTAGGTGAAGGACGGTATTCACACCCACTTATCTCTCAGAATTGAGCATGTGGAGAGACGTTCGTTCATCTAGCACAAAGTTAACGGGTTGTAGGGGAAAGTTTTACTCTGGTTTCTCAGTCTGTTTCCTAGTGCCGGTATGAAGTTTCTGCAGTTTTCACTGTAAAACCGAGTTGGTGCTAGTTCTCACCATACATATGTATGGAGTGGAGTTTGCCACTGAAAAGAAACTTTGTTTTCCCAAAAAGCTAGGTGTAGAACGGCTTTCACACTCTCTTATCTCTCAGAATTGAGCATGTGGAGAAACGTTCGTTCATCTAGTACAAAGTTAACGGTTGCAGGGGAAACTTTTACTCTGGTTTCTCAGTCTGTTTCCTAGTGCCGGTTTGAAGTTCCTGCAGTTTTCTCTGTAAAATCGAGTTGGAGCAAGTTCCTCCACTTATATATGTATGGAGTTGAGTTTGCAACTGAAAGGAAACTTTGTGTTATCAACAAGCTAGTTGAAGGACGGCTTTCACACACACTTATCTCTCAGAACTGAGCATGTTTAGAGACGTTCGTTCATCTAGCACAAAGTTAACGGGTTGCCGAGGAAAGTTTTACTCTTTTATCTCAGTCTGTTTCCTAGTACCGGTTTGAAGTTCCTGCAGTTTTCACTGTAAAACAGATTTGGTGCTAGTTCCTCCCCTTATATATGTATGGATTGGAGTTTGCCACTGAAAAGAAACTTTGTGTTCCCAACAAGCTATGTGATGTACGGCTTTCACACACACTTATTTCTCAGAATTGAGCATGTGGAGAGACGTTAGTTCATATAGCACAAAGTTAGCGGGTTGTAAAGGAAAGTTTTACTCTGGTTTCTCAGACTGTTTCATAGTGCCGGTTTCAATTTCCTGCAGTTTTCTCTGTAAAATCGAGTTGGAGCTAGTTCCTCCCCTTATAAATATATGGAGTGGAGTTTGCAACTGAAAAGAAACTTTGTGTTCCCAACAAGCTAGGTGAAGGACGGCTTTCACACACACTTATCTCTCAGAACTGAGCATGTGGAGAGACGTTCGTTCATCTAGCACAAAGTTAACGGTTTGCAGGGGAAAGTTTTACTCTGTTTTCTCAGTCTGTTTCCTAGTGCCGATTTGAAGTACCTGCACTTTTCATTTTAAAAAAGTGTTGGTGCTAGTTCTCGCCATATATATGTATGGAGTGGAGATTGCAACTGAAAAGAAACTTTGTGTTCCCAACAAGCTAGGTGAAGGACGGCTTTCACACACACATATCTCTCAGAACTGAGCATGTGGAGAGACGTTCGTTCATCTAGTTCAAAGTTAACGGTTGCAGGGGAAATTTTACTCTGGGTTCTCAGTCTGTTTCCTAGTACCGGTTTGAAGTTCCTGCAGTTTTCACTGTAAAACTGAGTTGGTGCTTGTTCTCCCCATATATATGTATGGAGTGGAGTTTGCAACTGAAAAGAAACATTGTGTTCCCAACAAGCTAGGTGAAGGACGGCTTTCACACACACTTATATCTCAGAACTGAGCATGAGGAGAGACGCTTCTTTATCTAGCACAACGTAAGCGAGTTGTAGGGGAAAGTTTTACTCTGGTTTCTCAGTCTGTTTCCTAGTGCCAGTTTGAAGTTCCTGCAGTTTTCACTGTAAAACGGTGTTGGTGCTAGTTCTCCCCATAAAAATGTATGGAGTGGGGTTTGCAACTGAAAAGAATCAGTGTTCCCAACAAGCTAGGTGAAGGACGGCTTTCACACCCAATTATCTCTCAGAATTGAGCATGTGGAGAGACGTTCATTCATCTAGCACAAAGTTAACGGTTTGCAGGGGAAAGTTTTACTCTGTTTTCTCAGTCTGTTTCCTATTGCCGATTTGAAGTTCCTGCAATTTTCACTGTAAAAAAGATTTGGTGATCTTTCTCGTAATATATATGTATGGAGTGGTGTTTGCAACTGAAAGAAACTGTGTTCCCAACAATCTAGGTGAAGGACGGCTTTCACACACACTTATATCTCAGAATTGAGCATGTGGAGAGACGTTCTTTCACCTAGCACAAAGTTAACGGGTTGTAGGGGAAAGTTTTACTCTGGTCTCTCAGTCTGTTTCCTAGTGCCGGTTTGAAGTTTCTGCACTTTTCGCTGTAAAAACGAGTTGGTGCTAGTTCTCCCCATACATATGTATGGAGAGGAGTTTGCAACTGAAAAGAAACTTTGTTTTCCCAACAAGCTAGGTGTAGGACGGCTTTCACACTCACTTTTCTCTCAGAACTGAGCATGTGGAGAGACGTTCGTTCATCTAGTACAAAGTTAACAGGTTGCAGGGGAAACTTTTACTCTGGTTTCTCAGTCTGTTTCCTAGTGCCGGTTTGAAGTTCCTGCAGTTTTCTCTGTAAAATCGAGTTGGAGCTAGTTCCTCCACTTATATATGTATGGAGTGGAGTTTGCAACTGAAAAGAAACTTTGTGTTCCCAACAAGCTAACTGAAGGACGGCTTTCACACTCATTTATCTCTCAGAACTGTGCATTTGGAGAGACGTTCGTTCATCTAGCACAAAGATAACGGTTTGTATGCGAAAGTTTTACTCTGGTTTCTCAGTCAGTTTCCTAGTGCCGGTTTGAAGTTCCTGAATTTTTCACTGTAAAGCCGAGTTGGTGCTAGTTCTCCCCATATAAATGTATGGAGTGGTGTTTGCAACTGAAAAGAAACTTTGTGTTCCCAACAAGCTATGTGTAGGACGGCTTTCACACTCAATTATCTCTCAGAACTGAGCATGTGGAGAGACGTTCGTTCATCTAGTACAATGTTAACGGGTTGCAGGGGAAACTTTTACTCTGGTTTCTCAGTCTGTTTCCTAGGGCCTATTTGAAGTACCTGCACTTTTCACTGTAAAAAAGTGTTGGTGCAAGTTCTCGCCATATATATGTATGGAGTGGAGATTGCAACTGAAAGAAACTTTCTGTTCCCAACAATCTAGTTGAAGGACGGCTTTCACACACACATATCTCTCAGAACTGAGCATGTGGAGAGACTTTCTTTCATCTAGTTCAAAATTAACGGGTTGCAGGGAAACTTTTACTCTGGTTTCTCAGTCTGTTTCCTAGTGCCGTTTTGAAGTTCCTGCAGTTTTCACTGTAAAACCGAGTTGGTACTTGTTCTCCCCATATATATGTATAGAGTGGAGTTTGAAACTGAAAAGATACTTTGTGTTCCCAACAAGCTAATTGAAGGACGGCTTTCACACACACCTATCTCACAGAACTTAGCATGTGGAGAGACGTTCATTCATCTAGCACAAAGTTAACGGTTTTCAGGGGAAAGTTTTACTCTGGTTTCTCAGTCTGTTTCCTAGTGCCAGTTTGAAGTTCCTGCAGTTTTCACTGTAAAAAAGATTTGGTGATCTTTCTCGTAATATATATGTATGGAGTGGAGTTTGCAACTGAAAGAAACTGTGTTCCCAACAATCTAGGTGAAGGACGGCTTTCACACACACTTATATCTCAGAATTGAGCATGTGGAGAGACGTTCTTTCACCTAGCACAAAGTTAACGGGTTGTAGGGGAAAGTTTTACTCTGGTCTCTCAGTCTGTTTCCTAGTGCCGGTTTGAAGTTTCTGCACTTTTCGCTGTAAAACGAGTTGGTGCTAGTTCTCCCCATACATATGTATGGAGAGGAGTTTGCAACTGAAAAGAAACTTTGTTTTCCCAACAAGCTAGGTGTAGGACGGCTTTCACACTCACTTTTCTCTCAGAACTGAGCATGTGGAGAGACGTTCGTTCATCTAGTACAAAGTTAACAGGTTGCAGGGGAAACTTTTACT
This sequence comes from Camelus ferus, assembly GCF_009834535.1. NCBI lineage: Eukaryota > Metazoa > Chordata > Mammalia > Artiodactyla > Camelidae > Camelus > Camelus ferus. The sequence continues at coordinate 2,622,096 of NC_045731.1, read as the reverse complement.
CTGGTTTCTCAGTCTGTTTCCTAGTGCCGGTTTGAAGTTCCTGCAGTTTTCTCTGTAAAATCGAGTTGGAGCTAGTTCCTCCACTTATATATATATGGAGTGGAGTTTGCAACTGAAAAGAAACTTTGTGTTCCCAACAAGCTAACTGAAGGACGGCTTTCACACTCATTTATCTCTCAGAACTGTGCATTTGGAGAGACGTTCGTTCATCTAGCACAAAGATAACGGTTTGTATGCGAAAGTTTTACTCTGGTTTCTCAGTCAGTTTCCTAGTGCCGGTTTGAAGTTCCTGAATTTTTCACTGTAAAGCCGAGTTGGTGCTAGTTCTCCCCATATAAATGTATGGAGTGGTGTTTGCAACTGAAAAGAAACTTTGTGTTCCCAACAAGCTATGTGTAGGACGGCTTTCACACTCAATTATCTCTCAGAACTGAGCATGTGGAGAGACGTTCGTTCATCTAGTACAATGTTAACGGGTTGCAGGGGAAACTTTTACTCTGGTTTCTCAGTCTGTTTCCTAGGGCCTATTTGAAGTACCTGCACTTTTCACTGTAAAAAAGTGTTGGTGCAAGTTCTCGCCATATATATGTATGGAGTGGAGATTGCAACTGAAAGAAACTTTCTGTTCCCAACAATCTAGTTGAAGGACGGCTTTCACACACACATATCTCTCAGAACTGAGCATGTGGAGAGACTTTCTTTCATCTAGTTCAAAATTAACGGGTTGCAGGGAAACTTTTACTCTGGTTTCTCAGTCTGTTTCCTAGTGCCGTTTTGAAGTTCCTGCAGTTTTCACTGTAAAACCGAGTTGGTACTTGTTCTCCCCATATATATGTATAGAGTGGAGTTTGAAACTGAAAAGATACTTTGTGTTCCCAACAAGCTAATTGAAGGACGGCTTTCACACACACCTATCTCACAGAACTTAGCATGTGGAGAGACGTTCATTCATCTAGCACAAAGTTAACGGTTTTCAGGGGAAAGTTTTACTCTGTTTTCTCAGTCTGTTTCCTAGTGCCGGTTTGAAGTTCCTGCAATTTTCACTGTAAAAAAGATTTGGTGCTATTTCTCGTAATATATATGTATGGAGTGGAGTTTGCAACTGAAAGAAACTGTGTTCCCAACAAACTAGGTGAAGGATGGCATTCACACACACTTATCTCTCAGAATTGAGCATGTGGAGAGACGTTCGTTCATCTAGCACAAAGTTAACGGGTTGTAGGGGAAACTTTTACTCTGGTTTCTCAGTCTGTTTCCTAGTGCCGGTTTGAAATTTCTGCAGTTTTCACTGTAAAAACGAGTTGGTGCTAGTTCTCCCCATACATATGTATGGAGTGGAGTTTGCAACTGAAAAGAAACTTTGTTTTCCCAACAAGCTAGGTGTAGGACGGCTTTCACACTCACTTTTCTCTCAAAACTGAGCATGTGGAGAGACTTTCGTTCATCTAGTACAAAGTTAACGAGTTGCAGGGGAAACTATTACTCTGTTTTCTCAGTCTGTTTCCTAGTGCCGGTTTGAAGTTCCTGCAGTTTTCTCTGTAAAATCGAGTTGGAGCTAGTTCCTCCACTTATATATGTATGGAGTGGAGTTTGCAACTGAAAAGAAACTTTGTGTTCCCAACAAGCTAAGTGAAGGACGGCTTTCACACACACTTATCTCTCAGAACTGAGCACGTGGATAGACGTTCGTTCATCTAGCACAAAGTTAACGGTTTGCAGGGGAAAGTTTTACTCTGTTTTCTCAGTCTGTTTCCTAGTGCCGATTTGAATTTCCTGCACTTTTCACTGTAAAAAAGTTTTGGTGGTTGTTCTCGCCATATATATGTATGGAGTGGAGTTTGCAACTGAATAGAAACTTTGTGTTCCCAACAAGCTAACTGAAGGACGGCTTTCACACTCACTTATCTCTCAGAACTGAGCATTTGGAGAGACGTTCGTTCATTTAGCACAAAGATAACGGGTTGTATGGGCAACTTTTACTCTGGTTTCTCAGTCTGTTTCCTAGTGCCGTTTTGAAGTTCCTGCAGTTTTCACTGTAAAACCGTGTTGGTACTTGCTCTCCCCATATATATGTATAGAGTGGAGTTTGCAACTGAAAAGTAACTTTGTGTTCCCAACAAGCTAATTGAAGGGCGGCTTTCACACACACTTATCTCTCAGAACTTAGCATGTGGAGAGACGTTCATTCATCTAGCACAAAGTTAACGGTTTGCAGGGGAAAGTTTTACTCTGTTTTCTCAATCTGTTTCCTAGTGCCGATATGAAGTTCCTGCAATTTTCACTGTAAAAAAGATTTGGTGCTCTTTCTCGTAATATATATGTATGGAGTGGAGTTTGCAACTGAAAGAAACTGTGTTCCCTACAAGCTAGGTGAAGGACGGCTTTCACACACACTTATCTCTCAGAATTGAGCATGTGGAGAGACGTTCGTTCATCTAGCACAAAGTTAAAGGGTTGTAGGGGAAAGTTTTACTCTGGTTTCTCAGTCTGTTTCCTAGTGCCGGTTTCAAGTTCCTGCAGTTTTCTCTGTAAAATCGAGTTGGAGCTAGTTCCTCCACTTATATATGTATGGAGTGGAGTTTGCAACTGAAAAGAAACTTTGTTTTCCCAACAAGCTAAGTGAAGGACGGCTTTCACACACACTTATCTCTCAGAACTGAGCACGTGGAGAGACGTTCGTTCATCTAGCACAAAGATAACGGTTTGCAGGGGAAAGTTTTACTCTGTTTTCTCAGTCTGTTTCCTAGTGCCGATTTGAATTTCCTGTACTTTTCAATGTAAAAAGATTTGGTGGTTGTTCTCGCCATATATATGTATGGAGTGGAGTTTGCAACTGAAAAGAAACTTTGTGTTCCCAACAAGCTAACTGAAGGACGGCTTTCACACTCACTTATCTCTCAGAACTGAGCATTTGGAGAGACGTTCGTTCATCTAGCACAAAGATAACGGGTTGTATGGGAAAGTTTTACTCTGGTTTCTCAGTCAGTTTCCTAGTGCCGGTTTGAAGTTCCTGAATTTTTCACTGTAAAGCCGAGTTGGTGCTAGTTCTCCCCATATATATGTATGGAGTGGAGTTTGCAACTGAAAAGAAACTTTGTGTTCCCAACAAGCTATGTGTAGGACGGCTTTCACACTCAATTATCTCTCAGAACTGAGCATGTGGAGAGACGTTCGTTCATCTAGTACAGTGTTAACGGGTTGCAGGGGAAACTTTTACTCTGTTTTCTCAGTCTGTTTCCTAGGGCCTATTTGAAGTACCTGCACTTTTCACTGAAAAAAGTGTTGGTGCTAGTTCTCGCCATATATATGTATGGATTGGAGATTGCAACTGAAAGAAACTTTGTGTTCCCAACAAGCTAATTGAAGGACGGCTTTCACACACACTTTTCTCTCAGAACTTAGCATGTGGAGAGACGTTCATTCATCTAGCACAAAGTTAACGGTTTGCAGGGGAATGTTTTACTCTGGTTTCTCAGTCTGTTTCCTAGTGCCGGTTTGAAGTTTCTGCAGTTTTCAAGTAAAATCGTGTTGGAGCTAGTTCCTCCACTTATATATGTATGGAGTGGAGTTTGCAACTGAAAAGAAACTTTGTGTTCCCAACAAGCTAAGTGAAGGACGGCTTTCACACACACTTATCTCTCAGAACTGAGCACGTGGAGAGACGTTCGTTCATCCAGCACAAAGTTAACGGTTTGCAGGGGAAAGTTTTACTCTGTTTTCTCAGTCTGTTTCCTAGTGCCGATTTGAATTTCCTGCACTTTTCACTATAAAAAAGTTTTGGTGGTTGTTCTCGCCATATATATATATGGAGTGGAGTTTGCAACTGAAAAGAAACTTTGTGTTCCCAACAAGCTAACTGAAGGACGGCTTTCACACTCACTTATCTCTCAGAACTGAGCATTTGGAGTGACGTTCGTTCATCTAGCACAAAGATAACGGTTTGTATGGGAAAGTTTACTCTGGTTTCTCAGTCAGTTTCCTAGTGCCGGTTTCAAGTTCCTGAATTTTTCACTGTAAAGCCGAGTTGGTGCTAGTTCTCCCCATATAAATGTATGGAGTGGTGTTTGCAACTGAAAAGAAACTTTGTGTTCCCAACAAGCTATGTGTAGGACGGCTTTCACACTCAATTATCTCTCAGAACTGAGCATGTGGAGAGACGTTCGTTCATCTAGTACAATGTTAACGGGTTGCAGGGGAAACTTTTACTCTGGTTTCTCAGTCTGTTTCCTAGGGCCTATTTGAAGTACCTGCACTTTTCAATGTAAAAAAGTGTTGGTGCATGTTCTCGCCATATATATGTATGGAGTGGAGATTGCAACTGAAAGAAACTTTCTGTTCCCAACAATCTAGGTGAAGGACGGCTTTCACACACACATATCTCCCAGAACTGAGCATGTGGAGAGACTTTCGTTCATCTAGTTCAAAATTAACGGGTTGCAGGGAAACTTTTACTCTGGTTTCTCAGTCTGTTTCCTAGTGCCGTTTTGAAGTTCCTGCAGTTTTCACTGTAAAACCGAGTTGGTACTTGTTCTCCCCATATATATGTATGGAGTGGTGTTTGCAACTGAAAAGAAACTTTGTGTTCCCAACAAGCTATGTGTAGGACGGCTTTCACACTCAATTATGTCTCAGAACTGAGCATGTGGAAAGACGTTCGTTCATCTAGTACAATGTTAACGGGTTGCAGGGGAAACTTTTACTCTGTTTTCTCAGTCTGTTTCCTAGGGCCTATTTGAAGTACCTGCACTTTTCACTGTAAAAAAGTGTTGGTGCTAGTTCTCGCCATATATATGTATGGAGTGGAGATTGCAACTGAAAAGAAACTTTGTGTTCCCAACAAGCTAGGTGAAGGACGGCTTTCACACACACATATCTCTCAGAACTGAGCATGTGGAGAGACGTTCGTTCATCTAGTTCAAAATTAACGGGTTGCAGGGAAACTTATACTCTGGTTTCTCAGTCTGTTTCCTAGTGCCGCATTGAAGTTCCTGCAGTTTTCACTGTAAAACCGAGTTGGTACTTGTTCTCCCTATATATATGTATAGAGAGGAGTTTGAAACTGAAAAGAAACTTTGTGTTCCCAACAAGCTAATTGAAGGACGGCTTTCACACACACCTATCTCTCAGAACTTAGCATGTGGAGAGACGTTCATTCATCTAGCACAAAGTTAACGGTTTTCAGGGGAAAGTTTTACTCTGTTTTCTCAGTCTGTTTCCTAGTGCCGGTTTGAAGTTCCTGCAATTTTCACTGTAAAAAAGATTTGGTGCTATTTCTCGTAATATATATGTATGGAGTGGAGTTTGCAACTGAAAGAAACTGTGTTCCCAACAAACTAGGTGAAGGATGGCTTTCACACACACTTATCTCTCAGAATTGAGCATGTGGAGAGACGTTCGTTCATCTAGCACAAAGTTAACGGGTTGTAGGGGAAACTTTTACTCTGGTTTCTCAGTCTCTTTCCTAGTGCCGGTTTGAAATTTCTGCAGTTTTCACTGTAAAAACGAGTTGGTGCTAATTCTCCCCATACATATGTATGGAGTGGAGTTTGCAACTGAAAAGAAACTTTGTGTTCCCAACAAGCTAAGTGAAGGACGGCTTTCACACACACTTATCTCTCAGAACTGAGCACGTGGATAGACGTTCGTTCATCTAGCACAAATTTAACGGTTTTCAGGGGAAAGTTTTACTCTCTTTTCTCAGTCTGTTTCCTAGTGCCGATTTGAATTTCCTGCACTTTTCACTTTAAAAAAGTTTTGGTGGTTGTTCTCGCCATATATATGTCTGGAGTGGAGTTTGCAACTGAATAGAAACTTTGTGTTCCCAACAAGCGAACTGAAGGACGGCTTTCACACTCACTTATCTCTCAGAACTGAGCATTTGGAGAGACGTTCGTTCATTTAGCACAAAGATAACGGGTTGTATGGGAAACTTTTACTCTGGTTTCTCAGTCTGTTTCCTAGTGCCGTTTTGAAGTTCCTGCAGTTTTCACTGTAAAACCGTGTTGGTACTTGTTCTCCCCATATATATGTATAGAGTGGAGTTTGCAACTGAAAAGTAACTTTGTGTTCCCAACAAGCTAATTGAAGGGCGGCTTTCACACACACTTATCTCTCAGAACTTAGCATGTGGAGAGACGTTCATTCATCTAGCACAAAGTTAACGGTTTGCAGGGGAAAGTTTTACTCTATTTTCTCAATCTGTTTCCTAGTGCCGATTTGAAGTTCCTGCAATTTTCACTGTAAAAAAGATTTGGTGCTCTTTCTCGTAATATATATGTATGGAGTGGAGTTTGCAACTGAAAGAAACTGTGTTCCCTACAAGCTAGGTGAAGGACGGCTTTCACACACACTTATCTCTCAGAATTGAGCATGTGGAGAGACGTTCGTTCATCTAGTACAAAGTTAACTGGTTGCCGGGGAAACTTTTACTCTGGTTTCTCAGTCTGTTTCCTAGTGCCGGTTTGAAGTTCCTGCACTTTTCACTGTAAAAAGATTTGGTGGTTGTTCTCGCCATATATATGTATGGAGTGGAGTTTGCAACTGAAAAGAAATTTTGTGTTCCCAACAAGCTAACTGAAGGACGGCTTTCACACTCACTTATCTCTCAGAACTGAGCATTTGGAGAGACGTTCGTTCATCTAGCACAAAGATAACGGGTTGTATGGGAAAGTTTTACTCTGGTTTCTCAGTCAGTTTCCTAGTGCCGGTTTGAAGTTCCTGAATTTTTCACTGTAAAGCCGAGTTGGTGCTAGTTCTCCCCATATATATGTATGGAGTGGAGTTTGCAACTGAAAAGAAACTTTGTGTTCCCAACAAGCTATGTGTAGGACGGCTTTCACACTCAATTATCTCTCAGAACTGAGCATGTAGAGAGACGATCGTTCATCTAGTACAATGTTAACGGGTTGCAGGGGAAACTTTTACTCTGTTTTCTCAGTCTGTTTCATAGGGCCTATTTGAAGTACCTGCACTTTTCACTGTAAAAAAGTGTTGGTGCTAGTTCTCGCCATATATATGTATGGAGTGGAGATTGCAACTGAAAAGAAACTTTGTGTTCCCAACAATCTAGGCAATGGACGGCTTTCACACACACATATCTCTCAGAACGGAGCATGTGGAGAGACGTTCGTTCATCTAGTTCAAAATTAACGGGTTGCAGGGGAAACTTTTACTCTGGTTTCTCAGTCTGTTTCCTAGTGCCGTATTGAAGTTCCTGCAGTTTTCACTGTAAAACCGAGTTGGTACTTGTTCTCCCCATATATATGTATAGAGTGGAGTTTGAAAGTGAAAAGAAACTTTGTTTCCCAACAAACTAATTGAAGGACGGCTTTCACACACGCTTATCTCTCAGAATTGAGCATGTGGAGAGACGTTCGTTCATCTAGCACAAAGATAACGGGTTGTAGGGGAAACTTTTACTCTGGTTTCTCAGTCTGTTTCCTAGTGCCGGTTTGAAATTTCTGCAGTTTTCACTGTAAAAACGAGTTGGTGCTAGTTCTCCCCATACATATGTATGGAGTGGAGTTTGCAACTGAAAAGAAACTTTGTTTTCCCAACAAGCTAGGTGTAGGACGGCTTTCACACTCACATTTCTCTCAAAACTGAGCATGTGGAGAGACGTTCGTTCATCTAGTACAAAGTTAACGGGTTGCAGGGGAAACTATTACTCTGTTTTCTCAGTCTGTTTCCTAGTGCCGGTTTGAAGTTCCTGCAGTTTTCTCTGTAAAATCGAGTTGGAGCTAGTTCCTCCACTTATATATGTATGGAGTGGAGTTTCCAACTGAAAAGAAACTTTGTGTTCCCAACAAGCTAAGTGAAGGACGGCTTTCACACACACTTATCTCTCAGAACTGAGCACGTGGATAGACGTTCGTTCATCTAGCACAAATTTAACGGTTTTCAGGGGAAAGTTTTACTCTGTTTTCTCAGTCTGTTTCCTAGTGCCGATTTGAATTTCCTGCACTTTTCACTGTAAAAAAGTTTTGGTGGTTGTTCTTGCCATATATATGTATGGAGTGGAGTTTGCAAATGAAAAGAAACTTTGTGTTCCCAACAAGATAACTGAAGGACGGCTTTCACACTCACTTATCTCTCAGAACTGAGCATTTGGACAGACGTTCGTTCATTTAGCACAAAGATAACGGGTTGTATGGGAAAGTTTTACTCTGGTTTCTCAGTCAGTTTCCTAGTGCCGGTTTGAAGTTCCTGAATTTTTCACTGTAAAGCCGAGTTGGTGCTAGTTCTCCCCATATATATGTATGGAGTGGAGTTTGCAACTGAAAAGAAACTTTGTGTTCCTAACAAGCTATGTGTAGGACGGCTTTCACACTCAATTATCTCTCAGAACTGAGCATGTGGAGAGACGTTCGTTCATCTAGTACAATGTTAACGGGTTGCAGGGGAAACTTTTACTCTTTTTTCTCAGTCTGTTTCCTAGGGCCTATTTGAAGTACCTGCACTTTTCACTGTAAAAAGTGTTGGTGCCAATTCTCGCCATATATATTTATGGAGTGGAGATTGCAACTGAAAAGAAACTTTGTGTTCCCAACAAGCTAGGTGAAGGACGGCTTTCACACACAATTATCTCTCAGAACTGAGCATGTGGAGAGACGTTCGTTCATCTAGCACAAAGTTAACGGGTTGTAGGAGAAAATTTTACTCTGGTTTCTCAGTCTGTTTCCTAGTGCCGGTTTGAAGTTTCTGCATTTTTCACTGTAAAAACGAGTTGGTGCTAGTTCTCCCCATACATATGTATGGAGTGGAGTTTGCAACTGAAAAGAAACTTTGTTTTCCCAACAAGCTAGGTGTAGGAAGGCTTTCACACTCAATTTTCTCTCACAACTGAGCATGTGGAGAGACGTTCGTTCATCTAGTACAAAGTTAACGGGTTGCCAGGGAAACTTTTACTATGGTTTCTCAGTCTGTTTCCTAGTGCCGGTTTGAAGTTCCTGCAGTTTTCACTGTAAAACCGAGTTGGAGCTATTTTCTCCACTTATATATGTATGGAGTGGAGTTTGCAATTGAAAAGAAACTTTGTGTTCCCAACAAGCTAAGTGAAGGACGGCTTTCACACTCACTTATCTCTCAGAACTGAGCATGTGGAGAGACGTTCGTTCATCTAGCACAATGTTAACGGTTTGCAGGGGAAAGATTTACTCTGTTTTCTCAGTCTGTTTCCTAGTGCCGTTTTGAAATACCTGCACTTTTCACTGTAAAAAAGTGTTGGTGCTAGTTCTCGCCATATATATGTATTTAGTGGAGATGGCAACTGAAAAGAAACTGTGTGTTCCCAACAAGCAAGGTGAAGGACGGCTTTCACACACACATATCTCTCAGAACTGAGCATTTGGAGAGACGTTCGTTCATCTAGTTCAAAGTTAACGGGTTGCAGGGGAAAGTTTTAATCTGGATTCTCAGTCTGTTTCCTAGTGCCGGTTTGAAGTTCCTGCAGTTTTCACTGTAAAACCGAGTTGGAGCTAGTTCCTCCCCTTATATATGTATGGAGTGGAGTTTGCAAATGAAAAGAAATTTTGTTTTCCCAACAAGCTAGGTGTATTACGACTTTCACACTCACTAATCTCTCAGAAATTAGCATGTGGAGAGACGTTCGTTCGTCTAGTACAAAGTTAACGGTTTGCAGGGGAAACTTTTACTCTGGTTTCTCAGTCTGTTTCCTAGTGCCGGTTTCAAGTTCCTGCAGTTTTCTCTGTAAAATCGTGTTGGAGCTAGTTCCTCCTCCTATATATTTATGGAGTGGAGTTTGCAACTGAAAAGAAACTTTGTGTTCCCAACAAGCTAGGTGAAGGACGGCTTTCACACACAATTATCTCTCAGAACTGAGCATGTGGAGAGACGTTCGTTCATCTAGCACAAAGTTAACGGGTTGCAGGGGAAAAGTTTTACTCTGTTTTCTCAGTCTGTTTCCTAGTGCCGATTTGAAGTACCTGCACTTTTAATTTTAAAAAGTGTTGGTGCTAGTTCTCGCCATATATATGTATGGAGTGGAGATTGCAACTGAAAAGAAACTTTGTGTTCCCAAAAAGCTAGTTGAAGGACGGCTTTCACACACACATATCTCTCAGAACTGAGCATGAGGAGAGACGTTCGTTCATCAAGTTCAAAGTTAACGGTTGCAGGGGAAATTTTACTCTGGGTTCTCAGTCTGTTTCCTAGTACCGGTTTGAAGTTCCTGCAGTTTTCACTGTAAAACTGAGTTGGTGTTTGTTCTCCCCATATATATGTATGGAGTGGAGATTGCAACTGAAAAGAAACTTTGTGTTCCCAACAAGCTAGGTGAAGGACGGCTTTCACACACACTTATATCTCAGAACTGAGCATGTGGAGAGACGCTCCTTTATCTAGCACAACGTAAGCGAGTTGTAGTGGAAAGTTTTACTCTGGTTTCTCAGTCTGTTTCCTAGTGCCGGTTTGAAGTTCCTGCATTTTTCACTGTAAAACCGTGTTGGTGCTAGTTCTCCCCATAAATATGTATGGAGTAGAGTTTGCAACTGAAAAGAAACTGTGTTCCCAACAAGCTAGGTGAAGGACGGCTTTCACATCCACTTATCTCTCAGAATTGAGCATGTGGAGAGACGTTCATTCATCTAGCACAAAGTTAACGGTTTGCAGGGGAATGTTTTACTCTGTTTTCTCAGTCTGTTTCCAAGTGCCGATTTGAAGTTCCTGCAATTTTCAGTGTAAAAAAGATTTGGTGCTATTTCTCGTTATATATATGTATGGAGTGGAGTTTGCAACTGAAAGAAACTTTGTTTTCCCAACAAGCTAGGTGAAGAACGGCTTTCACACACACTTATCTCTCAGAATTGAGCATGTGGAGAGACGTTCGTTCATCTAGCATGAAGTTAACGGTTTGTAGGGGAAAGTTTTACTCTGGTTTCTCAGTCTGTTTCCTAGTGCCGGTTTGAAGTTTCTGCAGTTTTCACTGTAAAAACGAGTTGGTGCTAGTTCTCCCCATACATATGTACAGAGTGGATTTGGCAAATGAGAAGAAACTTTGTTTTCCCAACAAGCTAGGTGTAGGACGGCTTTCAAACTCACTTATCTCTCAGAACTGAGCATTTGGAGAGACGTTCGTTCATCTAGCACAAAGATAACGGGTTGTATGTGAAAGTTTTACTCTGGTTTCTCAGTCAGTTTCCTAGTGCCGGTTTGAAGTTCCTGAATTTTTCACTGTAAAGCCGAGTTGGTGCTAGTTCTCCCCATATATATGTATGGATTGGAGTTTGCAACTTAAAAGAAACTTTGTGTTCCCAACAAGCTATGTGTAGGACGGCTTTCACACTCAATTATCTCTCAGAACTGAGCATGTGGAGAGACGTTCGTTCATCTAGTACAATGTTAACGGGTTGCAGGGGAAACTTTTACTCTGTTTTCTCAGTCTGTTTCCTAGGGCCTATTTGAAGTACCTGCACTTTTCACTGTAAAAAAGTGTTGGTGCTTGTTCTCGCCATATATATGTATGGAGTGGAGATTGCAACTGAAAAGAAACTTTGTGTTCCCAACAAGCTAGGTGAAGGACAGCTTTCACACACACATATCTATCAGAACTGAGCATGTGGAGAGACGTTCGTTCATCTAGTTCAAAATTAACGGGTTGCAGGGAAACTTTTACTCTGGTTTCTCAGTCTGTTACCTAGTGCCGTTTTGAAGTTCCTGCAGTTTTCACTGTAAAACCGAGTTGGTACTTGTTCTCCCCATATATATGCATAGAGTGGAGTTTGCAACTGAAAAGAAACTTTGTGTTCCCAACAAGCTAATTGAAGTTCGGCTTTCACACACAATTATCTCTCAGAGCTTAGCATGTGAAGAGACGTTCATTCATCTAGCACAAAGTAAACGGTTTGCAGGGGAAAGTTTTACTCTGGTTTCTCAGTCTGTTTCCTAGTACCGGTTTGAAGTTCCTGCAGTTTTCACTGTAAAACAGATTTGGTGCTAGTTCCTCCCATTATATATGTATGGAGTGGAGTTTGCCACTGAAAAGAAACTTTGTGTTCTCAACAAGCTATGTGATGTACGGCTTTCACACACACTTATTTCTCAGAACTGAGCATGTGGAGAGACGTTCGTTCATATAGCACAAAGTTAGCTGGTTGTAAAGGAAAGTTTTACTCTGGATTCTCAGTCTGTTTCCTAGTGCCGGTTTGAAGTTCCTGCAGTTTTCATTGTAAAACTGAGTTGGTGCTTGTTCTCCCCATATATATGTATGGAGTGGAGTTTGCAACTGAAAAGAAACATTGTGTTCCCAACAAGCTAGGTGAAGGACGGCTTTCACACACACTTATATCTCAGAACTGAGCATGTGGAGGGACGCTCCTTTATCTAGCACAACGTAAGCGAGTTGTAGGGGAAAGTTTTACTCTGGTTTCTCAGTCTGTTTCCTAGTGCCGGTTTGAAGTTCCTGCAGTTTTCACTGTAAAACCGTGTTGGTGCTAGTTCTCCCCATAAATATGTATGGAGTAGAGTTTGCAACTGAAAAGAAACTGTGTTCCCATGAACCTAGGTGAAGGACGGCTTTCACACCCACTTATCTCTCAGAATTGAGCTTGTGGAGAGACGTTCATTCATCTAGCACAAAGTTAACGGTTTGCAGGGGAATGCTTTACTCTGTTTTCTCAGTCTGTTTCCTAGTGCCGATTTGAAGTTCCTGCAATTTTCACTGTAAAAAAGATTTGGTGATCTTTCTCGTAATATATATGTATGGAGTGGAGTTTGCAACTGAAAGAAACTGTGTTCCCAACAAGCTAGGTGAAGGTCGGCTTTCACACACACTTATATCTCAGAATTGAGCATGTGGAGAGACGTTCGTTCATCTAGCACAAAGTTAACGGGTTGTAGGGGAAAGTTTTACTCTGGCCTCTCAGTCTGTTTCCTAGTGCCGGTTTGAAGTTTCTGCAGTTTTCACTGTAAAAACGAGTTGGTGCTAGTTCTCCCCATACATATGTATGGAGTGGAGTTTGACACTGACAAGAAACTTTGTTTTCCCAACAAGCTAGTTGTAGGACGTCTTTCACACTCACTTTTCTCTCAGAACTGAGCATGTGGAGAGACGTTCGTTCATATAGTATAAAGTTAACGAGATGCCGGGGAAACTTTTACTCTGGTTTCTCAGTCTGTTTCCTAATGCCGGTTTGAAGTTCCTGCAGTTTTCACTGTAAAACCGAGTTGGAGCTAGTTCCTCCACTTATATATGTATGGAGTGGAGTTTGCAACTGAAAAGAAACTTTGTGTTCCCAACAAGCTAGTTGAAGGACGGCTTTCACACACACATATCTCTCAGAACTGAGCATGAGGAGAGACGTTCGTTCATCTAGTTCAAAGTTAACGGTTGCAGGGGAAATTTTACTCTGGGTTCTCAGTCTGGTTCCTAGTACCGGTTTGAAATTCCTGCAGTTTTCCCTGTAAAACTGAGTTGGTGTTTGTTCTCCCCATATATATGTATGGAGTGGAGATTGCAACTGAAAAGAAACTTTGTGTTCCCAACAAGCTAGGTGAAGGACGGCTTTCACACACACTTATATCTCAGAACTGAGCATGTGGAGAGACGCTCCTTTATCTAGCACAACGTAAGCGAGTTGTAGTGGAAAGTTTTACTCTGGTTTCTCAGTCTGTTTCCTAGTGCCGGTTTGAAGTTCCTGCATTTTTCACTGTAAAACCGTGTTGGTGCTAGTTCTCCCCATAAATATGTATGGAGTAGAGTTTGCAACTGAAAAGAAACTGTGTTCCCAACAAGCTAGGTGAAGGACGGCTTTCACATCCACTTATCTCTCAGAATTGAGCATGTGGAGAGACGTTCATTCATCTAGCACAAAGTTAACGGTTTGCAGGGAATGTTTTACTCTGTTTTCTCAGTCTGTTTCCAAGTGCCGATTTGAAGTTCCTGCAATTTTCAGTGTAAAAAAGATTTGGTGCTATTTCTCGTAATATATATGTATGGAGTGGAGTTTGCAACTGAAAGAAACTTTGTTTTCCCAACAAGCTAGGTGAAGAACGGCTTTCACACACACTTATCTCTCAGAATTGAGCATGTGGAGAGACGTTCGTTCATCTAGCATGAAGTTAACGGTTTGTAGGGGAAAGTTTTACTCTGGTTTCTCAGTCTGTTTCCTAGTGCCGGTTTGAAGTTTCTGCAGTTTTCACTGTAAAAACGAGTTGGTGCTAGTTCTCCCCCATACATATGTACAGAGTGGATTTGGCAAATGAGAAGAAACTTTGTTTTCCCAACAAGCTAGGTGTAGGACGGCTTTCAAACTCACTTATCTCTCAGAACTGAGCATTTGGAGAGACGTTCGTTCATCTAGCACAAAGATAACGGGTTGTATGTGAAAGTTTTACTCTGGTTTCTCAGTCAGTTTCCTAGTGCCGGTTTGAAGTTCCTGAATTTTTCACTGTAAAGCCGAGTTGGTGCTAGTTCTCCCCATATATATGTATGGATTGGAGTTTGCAACTTAAAAGAAACTTTGTGTTCCCAACAAGCTATGTGTAGGACGGCTTTCACACTCAATTATCTCTCAGAACTGAGCATGTGGAGAGACGTTCGTTCATCTAGTACAATGTTAACGGGTTGCAGGGGAAACTTTTACTCTGTTTTCTCAGTCTGTTTCCTAGGGCCTATTTGAAGTACCTGCACTTTTCACTGTAAAAAAGTGTTGGTGCTAGTTCTCGCCATATATATGTATGGAGTGGAGATTGCAACTGAAATGAAACTTTGTGTTCCCAACAAGCTAGGTGAAGGACAGCTTTCACACACACATATCTATCAGAACTGAGCATGTGGAGAGACGTTCGTTCATCTAGTTCAAAATTAACGGGTTGCAGGGGAAACTTTTACTCTGGTTTCTCAGTCTGTTACCTAGTGCCGTTTTGAAGTTCCTGCAGTTTTCACTGTAAAACCGAGTTGGTACTTGTTCTCCCCATATATATGTATAGAGTGGAGTTTGCAACTGAAAAGAAACTTTGTGTTCCCAACAAGCTAAGTGAAGGACGGCTTTCACACTCACTTATCCCTCAGAACTGAGCATGTGGAGAGACGTTCGTTCATCTAGCACAAAGTTAACGGTTTGCAGGGGAAAGTTTTACTCTGTTTTCTCAGTCTGTTTCCTAGTGCCGATTTGAAGTACCTGCACTTTTCACTGTAAAAAAGTGTTGGTGCTAGTTCTCGCCATATATATGTATTTAGTGGAGATAGCAACTGAAAAGAAACTTTGTGTTCCCAACAAGCAAGTTGAAGGACGGCTTTCACACACACTTATCTCTCAGAACTGAGCATGTGGAGAGACGTTCGTTCATCTAGCACAATGTTAACGGTTTGCAGGGGAAACTTTTACTCTGGTTTCTCAGTCTGTTTCCTAGTACCGGTTTGAAGTTCCTGCAGTTTTCACTGTAAAACAGATTTGGTGCTAGTTCCTCCCCTTATATATGTATGGAGTGGAGTTTGCCACTGAAAAGAAACTTTGTGTTCCCAACAAGCTATGTGATGTACGGCTTTCACAAACACTTATTTCTCAGAACTGAGCATGTGGAGAGACGTTCGTTCATATAGCACAAAGTTAGCTGGTTGTAAAGGAAAGTTTTACTCTGGATTCTCAGTCTGTTTCCTAGTGCCGGTTTAAAGTTCCTGCAGTTTTCACTGTAAAACTGAGTTGGTGCTTGTTCTCCCCATATATATGTATGGAGTGGAGTTTGCAACTGAAAAGAAACATTGTGTTCCCAACAAGCTAGGTGAAGGACGGCTTTCACACACATTTATATCACAGAACTGAGCATGTGGAGAGACGCTCCTTTATCTAGCACAACGTAAGCGAGTTGTAGGGGAAAGTTTTACTCTGGTTTCTCAGTCTGTTTCCTAGTGCCGGTTTGAAGTTACTGCAGTTTTCACTGTAAAACCGTGTTGGTGCTAGTTCTCCCCATAAATATGTATGGAGTAGAGTTTGCAACTGAAAAGAAACTGTGTTCCCAACAACCTAGGTGAAGGACGGCTTTCACACCCACTTATCTCCCAGAATTGAGCTTCTGGAGAGACGTTCATTCAACTAGCACAAAGTTAACGGTTTGCAGGGGAATGCTTTACTCTGTTTTCTCAGTCTGTTTCCTAGTGCCGATTTGAAGTTCCTGCAATTTTCACTGTAAAAAATATTTGGTGCTATTTCTCGTAATATATATGTATGGAGTGGAGTTTGCAACTGAAAGAAACTGTGTTCCCAACAAGCTAGGTGAAGGTCGGCTTTCACACACACTTATATCTCAGAATTGAGCATGTGGAGAGACGTTCGTTCATCTAGCACAAAGTTAACGGGTTGTATGGGAAAGTTTTACTCTGGTTTCTCAGTCTGTTTCCTAGTGCCGGTTTGAAGTTTCTGCAGTTTTCACTGTAAAAACGAGTTGGTGCTAGTTCTCCCCATACATATGTATGGAGTGGAGTTTGCAACTGAAAAGAAACTTTGTTTTCCCAACAATCTAGGTGTAGGGCGGCTTTCACACTCACTTTTCTCTCAGAACTGAGCATGTGGAGAGACGTTCGTTCATCTAGTACAAAGTTAACGGTTTTCAGGGGAACCATTTACTCTGGTTTCTCAGTCTGTTTCCTAGTGCCGGTTTCAAGTTCCTGCAGTTTTCTCTGTAAAATCGAGTTGGAGCTAGTTCCTCCACTTATATATATATGGAGTGGAGTTAGCAACTGAAAAGAAACTTTGTGTTCCCAACAAGCTAGGTGAAGGACGGCTTTCACACACACTTTTCTCTCAGAACTGAGCATGTGGAGAGACGTTCGTTCATCTAGCACAAAGTTAACGGTTTGCAGGGGAAAGTTTTACTCTGTTTTCTCAGTCTGTTTCCTAGTGCCGATTTGAAGTACCTGCACTTTTCATTTTAAAAAAGTGTTGGTGCTAGTTCTCGCCATATATATGTATGGAGTGGAGATTGCAACTGAAAAGAAACTTTGTGTTCCCAACAATCTAGGCAATGGACGGCTTTCACACACACATATCTCTCAGAACTGAGCATGTGGAGAGACGTTCGTTCATCTAGTTCAAAATTAACGGGTTGCAGGGGAAAGTTTTACTCTGGGTTCTCAGTCTGTTTCCTAGTACCGGATTGATGTTCCTGCAGTTTTCACTGTAAAACTGAGTTGGTGCTTGTTCTCCCCATATATATGTATGGAGTGGAGTTTGCAACTGAAAAGAAACATTGTGTTCCCAACAAGCTAGGTGAAGGACGGCTTTCACACACACTTATATCTCAGAACTGAGCATGTGGAGAGACTCTCCTTTATCTAGCACAACGTAAGCGGGTTGTAGGGGAAAGTTTTACTCTGGTTTCTCAGTCTGTTTCCTAGTGCCGGTATGAAGTTCCTGCAGTTTTCTCTGTAAAACCGTGTAGGTGCCTGTTCTCCCCATAAGTATGTATGGAGTAGAGATTGCAACTGAAAAGAAACTGTGTTCCCAACAAGCTAGGTGAAGGACGGCATTCACACCCACTTATCTCTCAGAATTGAGCATGTGGAGAGACGTTTGTTCATCTAGCACAAAGTTAACGGGTTGTAGGGGAAAGTTTTACTCTGGATTCTCAGTCTGTTTCCTAGTGCCGGTAGGAAGTTTCTGCAGTTTTCACTGTAAAACCGAGTTGGGGCTAGTTCTCCCCATACATATGTATGGAGTGGAGTTTGCCACTGAAAAGAAACTTTGTTTTCCCAAAAAGCTAGGTGTAGAACGGCTTTCACACTCTCTTATCTCTCAGAATTGAGCATGTGGAGAAACGTTCGTTCATCTAGTACAAAGATAACGGGTTGCAGGGGAAACTTTTACTCTGGTTTCTCAGTCTGTTTCCTAGTGCCGGTTTGATGTTCCTGCAGTTTTCTCTGTAAAATCGAGTTGGAGCTAGTTCCTCCACTTACATATGTTTGGAGTTGAGTTTGCAACTGAAAAGAAACTTTGTGTTATCAACAAGCTAGGTGAAGGACGGCTTTCACACACACTTATCTCTCAGAACTGAGCATGTGGAGAGACGTTCGTTCATGTAGCACAAAGTTAACGGTTTGCAGGGAAAGTTTTACTCTGTTTTCTCAGTCTGTTTCCTAGTACCGGTTTGAAGTTCCTGCAGTTTTCACTGTAAAACAGATTTGGTGCTAGTTCCTCCCCTTATATATGTATGGAGTGGAGTTTGCCACTGAAAAGAAACTTTGTGTTCCCAACAAGCTATGTGATGTACGGCTTTCACACACACTTATTTCTCAGAACTGAGCATGTGGAGAGACGTTCGTTCATATAGCACAAAGTTAGCGGGTTGTAAGGGAAAGTTTTACTCTGGATTCTCAGTCTGTTTCCTAGTGCCGGTTTGAAGTTCCTGCAGTTTTCACTGTAAAACCGAGTTGGAGCTAGTTCCTCCCCTTATATATGTATGGAGTGGAGTTTGCAAATGAAAAGAAATTTTGTTTTCCCAACAAGCTAGGTGTATTACGACTTTCACACTCACTTATCTCTCAGAACTTAGCATGTGGAGAGACGTTCGTTCATCTAGTACAAAGTTAACGGTTTGCAGGGGAAACTTTTACTCTGGTTTCTCAGACTTTTTCCTAGTGCCGGTTTCAAGTTCCTGCACTTTTCTCTGTAAAATCGAGTTGGAGCTTGTTCCTCCACTTATATATATATGAAGTGGATTTTGCAACTGAAAAGAAACTTTGTGTTCCCAACAAGCTAAGTGAAAGACGGCTTTCACACACACTTATCTCTCAGAACTGAGCATGTTGAGAGACGTTCGTTCATCTAGCACAAAGTTAACGGTTTGCAGGGGAAAGTTTTACTCTGTTTTCTCAGTCTGTTTCCTAGTGCCGATTTGAAGTACCTGCACTTTTAATTTTAAAAAGTGTTGGTGCTATTTCTCGCCATATATATGTATGGAGTGGAGATTGCAACTGAAAAGAAACTTTGTGTTCCCAACAAGCTAGGTGAAGGACGGCTTTCACACACACATATCTCTCAGAACTGAGCATGTGGAGAGACGTTCGTTCATCTAGTTCAAAGTTAACGGTTGCAGGGGAAATTTTACTCTGGGTTCTCTGTCTGTTTCCTAGTACCGGTTTGAAGTTCCTGCAGTTTTCACTGTAAAACTGAGTTGGTGCTTGTTCTCCCCATATATATGTATGGAGTGGAGTTTGCAACTGAAAAGAAACATTGTGTTCCCAACAAGCTAGGTGAAGGACGGCTTTCACACACACTTATATCTCAGAACTGAGCATGTGGAGAGACGCTCCTTTATCTAGCACAACGTAAGCGAGTTGCAGGGGAAAGTTTTACTCTGGTTTCTCAGTCTGTTTCCTTGTGCCGGTTTGATGTTCCTGCAGTTTTCACTGTAAAACCGTGTTGGTGCTAGTTCTCCCCATAAATATGTATGGAGTAGAGATTGCAACTGAAAAGAAACTGTGTTCCCAACAAGCTAGTTGAAGGACGGCTTTCACACCCACTTATCTCTCAGAATTGAGCATGTGGAGAGACGTTCATTCATCTAGCACAAAGTTAACGGTTTGCAGGGAATGCTTTACTCTGTTTTCTCAGTCTGTTTCCTAGTGCCGATTTGAAGTTCCTGCAATTTTCACTGTAAAAAAGATTTGGTGCTATTTTTCGTAATATATATGTATGGAGTGGAGTTTGCAACTGAAAGAAACTGTGTTCCCAACAAGCTAGGTGAAGGACGGCTTTCAAACACACTTATCTCTCAGAACTGAGCATGTGGAGAGACGTTCGTTCATCTAGCACAAATTTAACGGTTTGCAGGGGAAAGTTTTATTCTGTTTTCTCAGTATGTTTCTTAGTGCCGATTTGAAGTACCTGCACTTTTCATTTTAAAAAAGTGTTGGTGCTAGTTCTCGCCATATATATGTATGGAGTGGAGATTGCAACTGAAAAGAAACTTTGTGTTCCCAACAAGCTAGGTGAAGGACGGCTTTCACACACACATATCTCTCAGAACTGAGCATGTGGAGAGACGTTCATTCATCTAGTACAAAGTTAACGGGTTGCAGGGGAACCTTTTACTCTGGTTTCTCAGTCTGTTTCCTAGTGCCGATTTCAAGTTCCTGCAGTTTTCTCTGTAAAATCGTGTTGGAGCTACTTCCTCCACATATATATGTATGGAGTGGAGTTTGCAACTGAAAAGAAACTTTGTGTTCCCAACAAGCTAAGTGAAGGACGAATTTCACACTCACTTATCTCTCAGAACTGAGCATGTGGAGAGACGTTCGTTCATCTAGCACAAAGTTAACGGTTTGCAGGGGAAAGTTTTACTCTGTTTTCTCAGTCTGTTTCCTAGTGCCGGTTTGAAGTACCTGCATTTTTCACTGTAAAAAAATTTTGGTGCTAGTTCTCGCCATATATATGTATTTAATGGAGATGGCAACTGAAAAGAAATTTTGTGTTCCAAACAAGCAAGGTGAAGGACGGCTTTCACACACATTCCTCTCAGAACTGAGCATGTGGAGAGACGTTCGTTCATCTAGTACAAAGTTAACGGTTTGCAGGGGTAACTTTTACTCTGGTTTCTCTGTCTGTTTCCTAGTGCCGGTTTCAAGTTCCTGCAGTTTTCTCTGTAAATCGTTTTGGAGCTAGTTCCTCCACTTATATATATATGGAGTGGAGTTAGCAACTGAAAAGAAACTTTGTGTTCCCAACAAGCTAGGTGAAGGACGGCTTTCACACACACTTATCTCTCAGAACTGAGCTTGTGGAGAGACGTTCGTTCATCTAGCACAAATTTAACGGTTTGCAGGGGAAAGTTTTATTCTGTTTTCTCAGTCTGTTTCCTAGTGCCGATTTGAAGTACCTGCACTTTTCATTTTAAAAAAGTGTTGGTGCTAGTTCTCCCCATATATATGTATGGAGTGGAGATTGCAACTGAAAAGAAACTTTGTGTTCCCAACAAGCTAGGTGAAGGACGGCTTTCACACACACATATCTCTCAGAACTGAGCATGTGGAGAGACTTTCGTTCATCTAGTTCAAAGTTAACGGTTGCAGGGGAAAGTTTTACTCTGGGTTCTCAGTCTGTTTCCTAGTACCGGATTGATGTTCCTGCAGTTTTCAGTGTAAAACTGAGTTGGTGCTTGTTCTCCCCATATATATGTATGGAGTGGAGTTTGCAACTGAAAAGAAACATTGTGTTCCCAACAAGCTAGGTGAAGGACGGCTTTCACACACACTTATATCTCAGAACTGAGCATGTGGAGAGACGCTCCTTTATCTAGCACAACGTAAGCGGGTTGTAGGGGAAAGTTTTACTCTGGTTTCTCATTCTGTTTCCTAGTGCCGGTTTGAAGTTCCTGCAGTTTTCTCTGTAAAACCGTGTTGGTGCTAGTTCTCCCCATACATATGTATGGAGTGGAGTTTGCCACTGAAAAGAAACTTTGTTTTCCCAAAAAGCTAGGTGTAGAACGGCTTTCACACTCTCTTATCTCTCAGAATTGAGCATGTGGAGAGACGTTCGTTCATCTAGTACAAAGTTAACGGGTTGCAGGGGAAACTTTTAGTCTGGTTTCTCAGTCTGTTTCCTAGTGCCGGTTTGAAGTTCCTGCAGTTTTCTCTGTAAAATCGAGTTGGGGCTAGTTCCTCCACTTATATTTTTATGGAGTTGAGTTTGCAACTGAAAAGAAACTTTGTGTTATCAACAAGCTAGGTGAAGGACGGCTTTCACACACACTTATCTCTCAGAACTGAGCATGTGGAGAGACGTTCGTTCATCTAGCACAAAGATAACGGGTTGCAGGGGAAACTTTTACTCTGGTTTCTCAGTCTGTTTCCTAGTGCCGGTTTGATGTTCCTGCAGTTTTCTCTGTAAAATCGAGTTGGAGCTAGTTCCTCCACTTACATATGTTTGGAGTTGAGTTTGCAACTGAAAAGAAACTTTGTGTTATCAACAAGCTAGGTGAAGGACGGCTTTCACACACACTTATCTCTCAGAACTGAGCATGTGGAGAGACGTTCGTTCATCTAGCACAAAGTTAACGGTTTGCAGGGAAAGTTTTACTCTGTTTTCTCAGTCTGTTTCCTAGTACCGGTTTGAATTTCCTGCAGTTTTCACTGTAAAACAGATTTGGTGCTAGTTCCTCCCCTTATATATGTATGGAGTGGAGTTTGCCACTGAAAAGAAACATTGTGTTCACAACAAGCTAGGTGAAGGACGGCTTTCACACACACTTATATCTCAGAACTGAGCATGTGGAGAAACGCTCCTTTATCTAGCACAACGTAAGCGAGTTGTAGGGGAAAGTTTTACTCTGGTTTCTCAGTCTGTTTCCTAGTGCCGGTTTGAAGTTCCTGCAGTTTTCACTGTAAAACCGTGTTGGTGCTAGTTCTCCCCATAAATATGTATGGAGTAGAGTTTGCAACTGAAAAGAAACTGTGTTCCCAACAACCTAGGTGAAGGACGGCTTTCACACCCACTTATCTCCCAGAATTGAGCTTGTGGAGAGACGTTCATTCAACTAGCACAAAGTTAACGGTTTGCAGGGGAATGCTTTACTCTGTTTTCTCAGTCTGTTTCCTAGTGCCGATTTGAAGTTCCTGCAATTTTCACTGTAAAAAATATTTGGTGCTATTTCTCGTAATATATATGTATGGAGTGGAGTTTGCAACTGAAAGAAACTGTGTTCCCAACAAGCTAGGTGAAGGTCGGCTTTCACACACACTTATATCTCAGAATTGAGCATGTGGAGAGACGTTCGTTCATCTAGCACAATGTTAACGGGTTGTAGGGGAAAGTTTTACTCTGGTTTCTCAGTCTGTTTCCTAGTGCCGGTTTGAAGTTTCTGCAGTTTTCACTGTAAAAACGAGTTGGTGCTAGTTCTCCCCATACATATGTATGGAGTGGAGTTTGCAACTGAAAAGAAACTTTGTTTTCCCAACAAGCTAGGTGTAGGACGGCTTTCACACTCACTTTTCTCTCAGAACTGAGCATGTGGAGAGACGTTCGTTCATCTAGTACAAAGTTAACAGGTTGCAGGGGAAACTTTTACTCTGGTTTCTCAGTCTGTTTCCTAGTGCCGGTTTGAAGTTCCTGCAGTTTTCTCTGTAAAATCGAGTTGGAGCAAGTTCCTCCACTTATATATGTATGGAGTGGAGTTTGCAACTGAAAAGAAACTTTGTGTTCCCAACAAGCTAAGTGAAGGACGGATTTCACACTCACTTATCTCTCAGAACTGAGCATGTGGAGAGACGTTCGTTCATCTAGCACAAAGTTAACGGTTTGCAGGGGAAAGTTTTACTCTGTTTTCTCAGTCTGTTTCCTAGTGCCGATTTGAAGTACCTGCACTTTTCACTGTAAAAAAGTGTTGGTGCTAGTTCTCGCCATATATATGTATTTAGTGGAGATGGCAACTGAAAAGAAATTTTGTGTTCCCAACAAGCAAGGTGAAGGACGGCTTTCACACACATTTCTCTCAGAACTGAGCATGTGGAGAGACGTTCGTTCATCTAGTACAAAGTTAACGGTTTTCAGGGGAACCTTTTACTCTGGTTTCTCAGTCTGTTTCCTAGTGCCGGTTTCAAGTTCCTGCAGTTTTCTCTGTAAAATCGAGTTGGAACTAGTTCCTCCACTTATATATATATGGAGTGGAGTTAGCAACTGAAAAGAAACTTTGTGTTCCCAACAAGCTAGGTGAAGGACGGCTTTCACACACACTTATCTCTCAGAACTGAGCATGTGGAGAGACGTTCGTTCATCTAGCACAAAGTTAACGGTTTGCAGGGGAAAGTTTTACTCTGTTTTCTCAGTCTGTTTCCTAGTGCCGATTTGAAGTACCTGCACTTTTCATTTTAAAAAAGTGTTGGTGCTAGTTCTCGCCATATATATGTATGGAGTGGAGATTGCAACTGAAAAGAAACTTTGTGTTCCCAACAATCTAGGCAATGGACGGCTTTCACACACACATATCTCTCAGAACTGAGCATGTGGAGAGACGTTCGTTCATCTAGTTCAAAATTAACGGGTTGCAGGGGAAAGTTTTACTCTGGGTTCTCAGTCTGTTTCCTAGTA
Organism: Camelus ferus; assembly: GCF_009834535.1. NCBI lineage: Eukaryota > Metazoa > Chordata > Mammalia > Artiodactyla > Camelidae > Camelus > Camelus ferus. The sequence continues at coordinate 2,598,061 of NC_045731.1, read as the reverse complement.
CCGCATTGATGTTCCTGCAGTTTTCACTGTAAAACTGAGTTGGTGCTTGTTCTCCCCATATATATGTATGGAGTGGAGTTTGCAACTGAAAAGAAACATTGTGTTCCCAACAAGCTAGGTGAAGGACGGCTTTCACACACACTTATATCTCAGAAATGAGCATGTGGAGAGACGCTCCTTTATCTAGCACAACGTAAGCGGGTTGTAGGGGAAAGTTTTACTCTGGTTTCTCAGTCTGTTTCCTAGTGCCGGTTTGAAGTTCCTGCAGTTTTCACTGTAAAACCGAGTTGGAGCTAGTTCCTCCCCTTATATATGTATGGAGTGGAGTTTGCAAATGAAAAGAAACTTTGTGTTATCAACAAGCTAGGTGAAGGACGGCTTTCACACACACTTATCTCTCAGAACTGAGCATGTGGAGAGACGTTCGTTCATGTAGCACAAAGTTAACGGTTTGCAGGGAAAGTTTTACTCTGTTTTCTCAGTCTGTTTCCTAGTACCGGTTTGAAGTTCCTGCAGTTTTCACTGTAAAACAGTTTTGGTGCTAGTTCCTCCCCTTATATATGTATGGAGTGGAGTTTGCCACTGAAAAGAAACTTTGTGTTCCCAACAAGCTATGTGATGTACGGCTTTCACACACACTTATTTCTCAGAACTGAGCATGTGGAGAGACGTTCGTTCATATAGCACAAAGTTAGCGGGTTGTAAGGGAAAGTTTTACTCTGGATTCTCAGTCTGTTTCCTAGTGCCGGTTTGAAGTTCCTGCAGTTTTCACTGTAAAACCGAGTTGGAGCTAGTTCCTCCCCTTATATATGTATGGAGTGGAGTTTGCAAATGAAAAGAAATTTTGTTTTCCCAACAAGCTAGGTGTATTACGACTTTCACACTCACTTATCTCTCAGAACATAGCATGTGGAGAGACGTTCGTTCATCTAGTACAAAGTTAACGGTTTGCAGGGGAAACTTTTACTCTGGTTTCTCAGACTGTTTCCTAGTGCCGGTTTCAAGTTCCTGCACTTTTCTCTGTAAAATCGAGTTGGAGCTTGTTCCTCCACTTATATATATATGAAGTGGATTTTGCAACTGAAAAGAAACTTTGTGTTCCCAACAAGCTAAGTGAAAGACGGCTTTCACACACACTTATCTCTCAGAAATGAGCATGTTGAGAGACGTTCGTTCATCTAGCACAAAGTTAACGGTTTGCAGGGGAAAGTTTTACTCTGTTTTCTCAGTCTGTTTCCTAGTGCCGATTTGAAGTACCTGCACTTTTAATTTTAAAAAAGTGTTGGTGCTAGTTCTCGCCATATATGTATGGAGTGGAGATTGCAACTGAAAAGAAACTTTGTGTTCCCAACAAGCTAGGTGAAGGACGGCTTTCACACACACATATCTCTCAGAACTGAGCATGTGGAGAGACGTTCGTTCATCTAGTTCAAAGTTAACGGTTGCAGGGGAAATTTTACTCTGGGTTCTCTGTCTGTTTCCTAGTACCGGTTTGAAGTTCCTGCAGTTTTCACTGTAAAACTGAGTTGGTGCTTGTTCTCCCCATATATATGTATGGAGTGGAGTTTGCAACTGAAAAGAAACATTGTGTTCCCAACAAGCTAGGTGAAGGACGGCTTTCACACACACTTATATCTCAGAACTGAGCATGTGGAGAGACGCTCCTTTATCTAGCACAACGTAAGCGAGTTGCAGGGGAAAGTTTTACTCTGGTTTCTCAGTCTGTTTCCTTGTGCCGGTTTGATGTTCCTGCAGTTTTCACTGTAAAACCGTGTTGGTGCTAGTTCTCCCCATAAATATGTATGGAGTAGAGATTGCAACTGAAAAGAAACTGTGTTCCCAACAAGCTAGGTGAAGGACGGCTTTCACACCCACTTATCTCTCAGAATTGAGCATGTGGAGAGACGTTCATTCATCTAGCACAAAGTTAACGGTTTGCAGGGAATGCTTTACTCTGTTTTCTCAGTCTGTTTCCTAGTGCCGATTTGAAGTTCCTGCAATTTTCACTGTAAAAAAGATTTGGTGCTATTTTTCGTAATATATATGTATGGAGTGGAGTTTGCAACTGAAAGAAACTGTGTTCCCAACAAGCTAGGTGAAGGACGGCTTTCACACACACTTATCTCTCAGAACTGAGCATGTGGAGAGACGTTCGTTCATCTAGCACAAATTTAACGGTTTGCAGGGGAAAGTTTTATTCTGTTTTCTCAGTATGTTTCTTAGTGCCGATTTGAAGTACCTGCACTTTTCATTTTAAAAAAGTGTTGGTGCTTGTTCTCGCCATATATATGTATGGAGTGGAGATTGCAACTGAAAAGAAACTTTGTGTTCCCAACAAGCTAGGTGAAGGACGGCTTTCACACACACATATCTCTCAGAACTGAGCATGTGGAGAGACGTTCATTCATCTAGTACAAAGTTAACGGGTTGCAGGGGAACCTTTTACTCTGGTTTCTCAGTCTGTTTCCTAGTGCCGATTTCAAGTTCCTGCAGTTTTCTCTGTAAAATCGTGTTGGAGCTAGTTCCTCCACATATATATGTATGGAGTGGAGTTTGCAACTGAAAAGAAACTTTGTGTTCCCAACAAGCTAAGTGAAGGACGAATTTCACACTCACTTATCTCTCAGAACTGAGCATGTGGAGAGACGTTCGTTCATCTAGCACAAAGTTAACGGTTTGCAGGGGAAAGTTTTACTCTGTTTTCTCAGTCTGTTTCCTAGTGCCGGTTTGAAGTACCTGCACTTTTCACTGTAAAAAAATGTTGGTGCTAGTTCTCGCCATATATATGTATTTAATGGAGATGGCAACTGAAAAGAAATTTTGTGTTCCAAACAAGCAAGGTGAAGGACGGCTTTCACACACATTCCTCTCAGAACTGAGCATGTGGAGAGACGTTCGTTCATCTAGTACAAAGTTAACGGTTTGCAGGGGTAACTTTTACTCTGGTTTCTCTGTCTGTTTCCTAGTGCCGGTTTCAAGTTCCTGCAGTTTTCTCTGTAAATCGTTTTGGAGCTAGTTCCTCCACTTATATATATATGGAGTGGAGTTAGCAACTGAAAAGAAACTTTGTGTTCCCAACAAGCTAGGTGAAGGACGGCTTTCACACACACTTATCTCTCAGAACTGAGCTTGTGGAGAGACGTTCGTTCATCTAGCACAAATTTAACGGTTTGCAGGGGAAAGTTTTATTCTGTTTTCTCAGTCTGTTTCCTAGTGCCGATTTGAAGTACCTGCACTTTTCATTTTAAAAAAGTGTTGGTGCTAGTTCTCCCCATATATATGTATGGAGTGGAGATTGCAACTGAAAAGAAACTTTGTGTTCCCAACAAGCTAGGTGAAGGACGGCTTTCACACACACATATCTCTCAGAACTGAGCATGTGGAGAGACTTTCGTTCATCTAGTTCAAAGTTAACGGTTGCAGGGGAAAGTTTTACTCTGGGTTCTCAGTCTGTTTCCTAGTACCGGATTGATGTTCCTGCAGTTTTCAGTGTAAAACTGAGTTGGTGCTTGTTCTCCCCATATATATGTATGGAGTGGAGTTTGCAACTGAAAAGAAACATTGTGTTCCCAACAAGCTAGGTGAAGGACGGCTTTCACACACACTTATATCTCAGAACTGAGCATGTGGAGAGACGCTCCTTTATCTAGCACAACGTAAGCGGGTTGTAGGGGAAAGTTTTACTCTGGTTTCTCATTCTGTTTCCTAGTGCCGGTTTGAAGTTCCTGCAGTTTTCTCTGTAAAACCGTGTTGGTGCTAGTTCTCCCCATACATATGTATGGAGTGGAGTTTGCCACTGAAAAGAAACTTTGTTTTCCCAAAAAGCTAGGTGTAGAACGGCTTTCACACTCTCTTATCTCTCAGAATTGAGCATGTGGAGAGACGTTCGTTCATCTAGTACAAAGTTAACGGGTTGCACGGGAAACTTTTAGTCTGGTTTCTCAGTCTGTTTCCTAGTGCCGGTTTGAAGTTCCTGCAGTTTTCTCTGTAAAATCGAGTTGGGGCTAGTTCCTCCACTTATATTTTTATGGAGTTGAGTTTGCAACTGAAAAGAAACTTTGTGTTATCAACAAGCTAGGTGAAGGACGGCTTTCACACACACTTATCTCTCAGAACTGAGCATGTGGAGAGACGTTCGTTCATCTAGCACAAAGATAACGGGTTGCAGGGGAAACTTTTACTCTGGTTTCTCAGTCTGTTTCCTAGTGCCGGTTTGATGTTCCTGCAGTTTTCTCTGTAAAATCGAGTTGGAGCTAGTTCCTCCACTTACATATGTTTGGAGTTGAGTTTGCAACTGAAAAGAAACTTTGTGTTATCAACAAGCTAGGTGAAGGACGGCTTTCACACACACTTATCTCTCAGAACTGAGCATGTGGAGAGACGTTCGTTCATCTAGCACAAAGTTAACGGTTTGCAGGGAAAGTTTTACTCTGTTTTCTCAGTCTGTTTCCTAGTACCGGTTTGAAGTTCCTGCAGTTTTCACTGTAAAACAGATTTGGTGCTAGTTCCTCCCCTTATATATGTATGGAGTGGAGTTTGCCACTGAAAAGAAACATTGTGTTCACAACAAGCTAGGTGAAGGACGGCTTTCACACACACTTATATCTCAGAACTGAGCATGTGGAGAAACGCTCCTTTATCTAGCACAACGTAAGCGAGTTGTAGGGGAAAGTTTTACTCTGGTTTCTCAGTCTGTTTCCTAGTGCCGGTTTGAAGTTCCTGCAGTTTTCACTGTAAAACCGTGTTGGTGCTAGTTCTCCCCATAAATATGTATGGAGTAGAGTTTGCAACTGAAAAGAAACTGTGTTCCCAACAACCTAGGTGAAGGACGGCTTTCACACCCACTTATCTCCCAGAATTGAGCTTGTGGAGAGACGTTCATTCAACTAGCACAAAGTTAACGGTTTGCAGGGGAATGCTTTACTCTGTTTTCTCAGTCTGTTTCCTAGTGCCGATTTGAAGTTCCTGCAATTTTCACTGTAAAAAATATTTGGTGCTATTTCTCGTAATATATATGTATGGAGTGGAGTTTGCAACTGAAAGAAACTGTGTTCCCAACAAGCTAGGTGAAGGTCGGCTTTCACACACACTTATATCTCAGAATTGAGCATGTGGAGAGACGTTCGTTCATCTAGCACAAAGTTAACGGGTTGTAGGGGAAAGTTTTACTCTGGTTTCTCAGTCTGTTTCCTAGTGCCGGTTTGAAGTTTCTGCAGTTTTCACTGTAAAAACGAGTTGGTGCTAGTTCTCCCCATACATATGTATGGAGTGGAGTTTGCAACTGAAAAGAAACTTTGTTTTCCCAACAAGCTAGGTGTAGGACGGCTTTCACACTCACTTTTCTCTCAGAACTGAGCATGTGGAGAGACGTTCGTTCATCTAGTACAAAGTTAACAGGTTGCAGGGGAAACTTTTACTCTGGTTTCTCAGTCTGTTTCCTAGTGCCGGTTTGAAGTTCCTGCAGTTTTCTCTGTAAAATCGAGTTGGAGCTAGTTCCTCCACTTATATATGTATGGAGTGGAGTTTGCAACTGAAAAGAAACTTTGTGTTCCCAACAAGCTAAGTGAAGGACGGATTTCACACTCACTTATCTCTCAGAACTGAGCATGTGGAGAGACGTTCGTTCATCTAGCACAAAGTTAACGGTTTGCAGGGGAAAGTTTTACTCTGTTTTCTCAGTCTGTTTCCTAGTGCCGATTTGAAGTACCTGCACTTTTCACTGTAAAAAAGTGTTGGTGCTAGTTCTCGCCATATATATGTATTTAGTGGAGATGGCAACTGAAAAGAAATTTTGTGTTCCCAACAAGCAAGGTGAAGGACGGCTTTCACACACATTTCTCTCAGAACTGAGCATGTGGAGAGACGTTCGTTCATCTAGTACAAAGTTAACGGTTTTCAGGGGAACCTTTTACTCTGGTTTCTCAGTCTGTTTCCTAGTGCCGGTTTCAAGTTCCTGCAGTTTTCTCTGTAAAATCGAGTTGGAACTAGTTCCTCCACTTATATATATATGGAGTGGAGTTAGCAACTGAAAAGAAACTTTGTGTTCCCAACAAGCTAGGTGAAGGACGGCTTTCACACACACTTATCTCTCAGAACTGAGCATGTGGAGAGACGTTCGTTCATCTAGCACAAAGTTAACGGTTTGCAGGGGAAAGTTTTACTCTGTTTTCTCAGTCTGTTTCCTAGTGCCGATTTGAAGTACCTGCACTTTTCATTTTAAAAAAGTGTTGGTGCTAGTTCTCGCCATATATATGTATGGAGTGGAGATTGCAACTGAAAAGAAACTTTGTGTTCCCAACAATCTAGGCAATGGACGGCTTTCACACACACATATCTCTCAGAACTGAGCATGTGGAGAGACGTTCGTTCATCTAGTTCAAAATTAACGGGTTGCAGGGGAAAGTTTTACTCTGGGTTCTCAGTCTGTTTCCTAGTACCGCATTGATGTTCCTGCAGTTTTCACTGTAAAACTGAGTTGGTGCTTGTTCTCCCCATATATATGTATGGAGTGGAGTTTGCAACTGAAAAGAAACATTGTGTTCCCAACAAGCTAGGTGAAGGACGGCTTTCACACACACTTATATCTCAGAACTGAGCATGTGGAGAGACGCTCCTTTATCTAGCACAACGTAAGCGGGTTGTAGGGGAAAGTTTTACTCTGATTTCTCAGTCTGTTTCCTAGTGCCGGTTTGAAGTTCCTGCAGTTTTCACTGTAAAACCGAGTTGGAGCTAGTTCCTCCCCTTATATATGTATGGAGTGGAGTTTGCAAATGAAAAGAAATTTTGTTTTCCCAACAAGCTAGGTGTATTACGACTTTCACACTCACTTATCTCTCAGAACTTAGCATGTGGAGAGACGTTCGTTCATCTAGTACAAAGTTAACGGTTTGCAGGTGAAACTTTTACTCTGGTTTCTCAGACTGTTTCATAGTGCCGGTTTCAATTTCCTGCAGTTTTCTCTGTAAAATCGAGTTGGACCTAGTTCCTCCACTTATATATATATGGAGTGGAGTTTGCAACTGAAAAGAAACTTTGTGTTCCCAACAAGCTAGGTGAAGGACGGCTTTCACACACACTTATCTCTCAGAACTGAGCATGTGGAGAGACGTTCGTTCATCTAGCACAAAGTTAACGGTTTGCAGGGGAAAGTTTTACTCTGTTTTCTCAGTCTGTTTCCTAGTGCCGATTTGAAGTACCTGTACTTTTAATTTTAAAAAAGTGTTGGTGCTAGGTCTCGCCATATATATGTATGGAGTGGAGATTGCAACTGAAAAGAAACTTTGTGTTCCCAACAAGCTAGGTGAAGGACGGCTTTCACACACACATATCTCTCAGAACTGAGCATGTGAAGAGACGTTCGTTCATCTAGTTCAAAATTAACGGTTGCAGGGGAAATTTTACTCTGGTTTCTCAGTCTGTTTCCTAGTGTCGGTTTGAAGTTCCTGCAGTTTTCACTGTAAAACCGTGTTGGTGCTATTTCTCCCCATAAATATGTATAGAGTAGAGTTTGCAACTGAAAAGAAACTGTGTTCCCAACAAGCTAGGTGAAGGACGGCTTTCACACCCACTTATCTCTCAGAATTGAGCATGTGGAGAGACGTTCATTCATCTAGCACAAAGTTAACGGTTTGCAGGGGAAAGTTTTACTCTGTTTTCTCAGTCTGTTTCCTAGTGCCGATTTGAAGTTCCTGCAATTTTCACTGTAAAAAGTTTTGGTGCTATTTCTCGTAATATATATGTATGGAGTGGAGTTTGCAACTGAAAGAAACTGTGTTCCCAACAAGCTAGGTTAAGGACGGCTTTCACACACACTTATCTCTCAGAATTGAGCATGTGGAGAGACGTTCGTTCATCTAGCACAAAGTTAACGTGTTGTAGGGGAAACTTTTACTCTGGTTTCTCAGTCTGTTTCCAAGTGCCGTTTTGAAGTTCCTGCAGTTTTCTCTGTAAAATCTTGTTGGAGCTAGTTCCTCCACTTATATATGTATGGAGTGGAGTTTGCAACTGAAAAGAAACTTTGTGTTCCCAACAAGCTAAATGAAGGACGGATTTCACACTCACTTATCTCTCAGAAATGAGCATGTGGAGAGACGTTCGTTCATCTAGCACAAAGTTAACGGTTTGCAGGGGAAAGTTTTACTCTGTTTTCTCAGTCTGTTTCCTAGTGCCGATTTGAAGTACCTGCACTTTTCACTGTAAAAAAGTGTTGGTGCTAGTTCTCGCCATATATATGTATTTAGTGGAGATGGCAACTGAAAAGAAACTTTGTGTTCCCAACAAGCAAGGTGAAGGACGGCTTTCACACACATATCTCTCAGAACTGAGCATGTGGAGAGACGTTCGTTCATCTAGTACAAAGTTAACGGTTTGCAGGGGAAACTTTTACTCTGGTTTCTCAGTCTGTTTCCTAGTGCCGGTTTCAAGTTCCTGCAGTTTTCTCTGTAAAATCGAGTTGGAGCTAGTTCCTCCACTTATATATATGGAGTGGAGTTAGCAACTGTAAAGAAACTTTGTGTTCCAAACAAGCTATGTGAAGGACGGCTTTCACACACATATATCTCTCAGAACTGAGCATGTGGAGAGACTTTCGTTCATCTAGTTCAAAGTTAACGGTTGCAGGGGAAAGTTTTACTCTGGGTTCTCAGTCTGTTTCCTAGTACCGGAAAGAAGTTCCTGCAGTTTTCACTGTAAAACTGAGTTGGTGCTTGTTCTCCCCATATATATGTATGGAGTAGAGTTTGCAACTGAAAAGAAACTATGTTCCCAACAAGCTAGGTGAAGGACGGCATTCACACCCACTTATCTCTCAGAATTGAGCATGTGGAGAGACGTTCGTTCATCTAGCACAAAGTTAACGGGTTGTAGGGGAAAGTTTTACTCTGGTTTCTCAGTCTGTTTCCTAGTGCCGGTATGAAGTTTCTGCAGTTTTCACTGTAAAACCGAGTTGGTGCTAGTTCTCCCCATACATATGTATGGAGTGGAGTTTGCCACTGAACAGAAACTTTGTTTTCCCAAAAAGCTAGGTGTAGAACGGCTTTCACACTCTCTTATCTCTCAGAATTGAGCATGTGGAGAAACGTTCGTTCATCTAGTACAAAGTTAACGGGTTGCAGGGGAAACTTTTACTCTGGTTTCTCAGTCTGTTTCCTAGTGCCGGTTTGAAGTTCCTGCCGTTTTCTCTGTAAAATCGAGTTGGAGCTAGTTCCTCCACTTATATATGTATGGAGTTGAGTTTGCAACTGAAAAGAAACTTTGTGTTATCAACAAGCTAGGTGAAGGACGGCTTTCACACACACTTATCTCTCAGAACTGAGCATGTGGAGAGACGTTCGTTCATCTAGCACAAAGTTAACGGTTTGCAGGGGAAAGTTTTACTCTGTTTTCTCAGTCTGTTTCCTAGTGCCGATTTGAAGTACCTGCAATTTTCACTGTAAAAAAGTGTTGGTGATAGTTCTCGCCATATATATGCATGGATTGGAGATTGCAACTGAAAAGAAACTTTGTGTTCCCAACAAGCTTGGTGAAGGGCAGCTTTCACACACACATATCTCTCAGAACTGAGCATGTGGAGAGACGTTCGTTCATCTAGTTCAAAGTTAACGGGTTGCAGGTGAAACTTTTACTCCGGTTTCTCAGTCTTTTTCCTAGTACCGGTTTGAAGATACTGCATTTTTCACTGTAAAAAAGATTTGGTGGTTGTTCTCGCCATATATATGTATGGAGTGGAGTTTGCAACTGAAAAGTATCTGTGTTCCCAACAAGCTAGGTGAAGGACGGCTTTCACATTCACATTTCTCTCAGAACTGAGCATGTGGAGAGACGTTCATTCATCTAGTACAAAGTTAACGAGTTGCAGGGGAAACTTTTACTCTGGTTTCTCAGTCTGTTTCCTAGTGCCGGTTTCAAGTTCCTGCAGTTTTCTCTGTAAAATCGAGTTGGAGCTAGTTCCTCCACTTATATATGTATGGAGTGGAGTTTGCAACTGAAAAGAAACTTTGTTTTCCCAACAAGCTAAGTGAAGGACGGCTTTCACACACACTTATCTCTCAGAACTGAGCACTTGGAGAGACGTTCGTTCATCTAGCACAAAGATAACGGTTTGCAGGGGAAAGTTTTAGTCTGTTTTCTCAGTCTGTTTCCTAGTGCCGATTTGAATTTCCTGCACTTTTCAATGTAAAAAGATTTGGTGGTTGTTCTCGCCATATATATGTATGGAGTGGAGTTTGCAACTGAAAAGAAACTTTGTGTTCCCAACAAGATAACTGAAGGACGGCTTTCACACTCACATCTCTCAGAACTGAGCATTTGGAGAGACGTTCGTTCATCTAGCACAAAGATAACGGGTTGTATGGGAAAGTTTTACTCTGGTTTCTCAGTAAGTTTCCTAGTGCCGGTTTGAAGTTCCTGAATTTTTCACTGTAAAGCCGAGTTGGTGCTAGTTCTCCCCATATATATGTATGGAGTGGAGTTTGCAACTGAAAAGAAACTTTGTGTTCCCAACAAGCTATGTGTAGGACGGCTTTCACACTCAATTATCTCTCAGAACTGAGCATGTGGAGAGACTTTCGTTCATATAGTATAAAGTTAACGGGTTGCCGGGGAAACTTTTACTCTGGTTTCTCCGTCTGTTTCCTAGTGCCTGTTTGAAGTTCCTGCAGTTTTCACTGTAAAACCGAGTTGGAGCTAGTTCCTCCACTTATATATGTATGGAGTGGAGTTTGCAACTTAAAAGAATCTTTGTGTTCCCAACAAGCTAAGTGAAGGACGGCTTTCACACTCACTTATCTCTCAGAACTGAGCATGTGGAGAGACGTTCGTTCATCTAGCACAAATTTAACGGTTTGCAGGGGAAAGTTTTACTCTGTTTTCTCAGTCTGTTTCCTAGTGCCGAATTGAAGTACCTGCACTTTTCACTGTAAAAAAGTGTTGGTGCTAGTTCTCGCCATATATATGTATTTAGTGGAGATGGCAACTGAAAAGAAACTTTGTGTTCCCAACAAGCAAGTTGAAGGACGGCTTTCACACACACTTATCTCTCAGAACTGAGCATGTGGAGAGACGCTCCTTTATCTAGCACAACGTAAGCGAGTTGTAGGGGAAAGTTTTACTCTGGTTTCTCAGTCTGTTTCCTAGTGCCGGTTTGAAGTTCCTGCAGTTTTCAATGTAAAACCGTGTTGGTGCTTGTTCTCCCCATAAATATGTATGGAGTAGAGTTTGCAACTGAAAAGAAACTGTGTTCCCAACAACCTAGGTGAAGGACGGCTTTCACACCCACTTATCTCTCAGAATTGAGCTTGTGGAGAGACGTTCATTCAAATAGCACAAAGTTAACGGTTTGCAGGGGAATGCTTTACTCTGTTTTCTCAGTCTGTTTCCTAGTGCCGATTTGAAGTTCCTGCAATTTTCATTGTAAAAAATATTTGGTGCTATTTCTCGTAATATATATGTATGGAGTGGAGTTTGCAACTGAAAGAAACTGTGTTCCCAACAAGCTAGGTGAAGGTCGGCTTTCACACACACTTATCTCTCAGAATTGAGCATGTGGAGAGACGTTCGTTCATCTAGCACAAAGTTAACGGGTTGTAGGGGAAAGTTTTACTCTGGTTTCTCAGTCTGTTTCCTAGTGCCGGTTTGAAGTTTCTGCAGTTTTCACTGTAAAAACGAGTTGGTGCTAGTTCTCCCCATACATATGTATGGAGTGGAGTTTGCAACTGAAAAGAAACTTTGTTTTCCCAACAAGCTAGGTGTAGGACGGCTTTCACACTCACTTTTCTCTCAGAACTGAGCATGTGGAGAGACGTTCGTTCATCTAGTACAAAGTTAACAGGTTGCAGGGGAAACTTTTACTCTGGTTTCTCAGTCTGTTTCCTAGTGCCGGTTTGAAGTTCCTGCAGTTTTCTCTGTAAAATCGAGTTGGAGCTAGTTCCTCCACTTATATATGTATGGAGTGGAGTTTGCAACTGAAAAGAAACTTTGTGTTCCCAACAAGCTAAGTGAAGGACGGTTTCACACTCACTTATCTCTCAGAACTGAGCATGTGGAGAGACGTTCGTTCATCTAGCACAAAGTTAACGGTTTGCAGGGGAAAGTTATACTCTGTTTTCTCAGTCTGTTTCCTAGTGCCGATTTGAAGTACCTGCACTTTTCACTGTAAAAAAGTGTTGGTGCTAGTTCTTGCCATATATATGTATTTAGTGGAGATGGCAACTGAAAAGAAATTTTGTGTTTCCAACAAGCAAGGTGAAGGACGGCTTTCACACACATTTCTCTCAGAACTGAGCATGTGGGGAAACGTTCGTTCATCTAGTACAAAGTTAACGGTTTGCAGGGGACCTTTTACTCTGGTTTCTCAGTCTGTTTCCTAGTGCCGGTTTCAAGTTCCTGCAGTTTTCTCTGTAAAATCGAGTTGGAGCTAGTTCCTCCACTTATATATATATGGAGTGGAGTTAGCAACTGAAAAGAAACTTTGTGTTCCCAACAAGCTAGGTGAAGGACGGCTTTCACACACACTTATCTCTCAGAACTGAGCATGTGGAGAGACGTTCGTTCATCTAGCACAAAGTTAACGGTTTGCAGGGGAAAGTTTTACTCTGTTTTCTCAGTCTGTTTCCTAGTGCCGATTTGAAGTACCTGCACTTTTCATTTTAAAAAAGTGTTGGTGCTAGTTCTCGCCATATATATGTATGGAGTGGAGATTTCAACTGAAAAGAAACTTTGTGTTCCCAACAAGCTAGGTGAAGGACGGCTTTCACACACACATATCTCTCAGAACTGAGCATGTGGAGAGACTTTTGTTCATCTAGTTCAAAGTTAACGGTTGCAGGGGAAAGTTTTACTCTGGGTTCTCAGTCTGTTTCCTAGTACCGGATTGATGTTCTTGCAGTTTTCACTGTAAAACTGAGTTGGTGCTTGTTCTCCCCATATATATGTATGGAGTGGATTTTGCAACTGAAAAGAAACATTGTGTTCCCAACAAGCTAGGTGAAGGACGGCTTTCACACACACTTATATCTCAGAACTGAGCATGTGGAGAGACGCTCCTTTATCTAGCACAACGTTAGCAGGTTGTAGGGGAAAGTTTTACTCTGGTTTCTCAGTCTGTTTCCTAGTGCCGGTTTGAAATTCCTGCAGTTTTCTCTGTAAAACCGTGTTGGTGCCTGTTCTCCCCATAAGTATGTATGGAGTAGAGATTGCAACTGAAAAGAAACTGTGTTCCCAACAAGCTAGGTGAAGGACGGCTTTCACACCCACTTATCTCTCAGAATTGAGCATGTTTAGAGACGTTCATTCATCTAGCACAAAGTTAACGGTTTGCAGGGGAATGCTTTACTCTGTTTTCTCAGTCTGTTTCCTAGTGCCGATTTGAAGTTCCTGCAATTTTCACTGTAAAAATATTTGGTGCTATTTCTCGTAATATATATGTATGGAGTGGAGTTTGCAACTGAAAGAAACTGTGTTCCCAACAAGCTAGGTGAAGGACGGCTTTCACACACACTTATCTCTCAGAATTGAGCATGTGGAGAGACGTTCGTTCATCTAGCACAAAGTTAACGGTTTGCAGGGGAAAGTTTTACTCTGTTTTGTCAGTCTGTTTCCTAGTGCCGATTTGAAGTACCTGCACTTTTCACTGTAAAAAAGTGTTGGTGCTAGTTCTCGCCATATATATTTATTTAGTGGAGATGGCAACTGAAAAGAAATTTTGTGTTCCCAACAAGCAAGGTGAAGGACGGCTTTCACACACATTTCTCTCAGAACTGAGCATGTGGAGAGACGTTCGTTCATCTAGTACAAAGTTAACGGTTTGCAGGGGAAACTTTTACTCTGGTTTCTCAGTCTGTTTCCTAGTGCCGGTTTCAATTTCCTGCAGTTTTCTCTGTAAAATCGATTTGGAGCTAGTTCCTCCACTTATATATATATGGAGTGGAGTTAGCAACTGAAAAGAAACTTTGTGTTCCCAACAAGCTAGGTGAAGGACGGCTTTCACACACACTTATCTCTCAGAACTGAGCATGTGGAGAGACGTTCGTTCATCTAGCACAAATTTAACGGTTTGCAGGGGAAAGTTTTATTCTGTTTTCTCAGTCTGTTTCCTAGTGCCGATTTGAAGTACCTGCACTTTTCATTTTAAAAAAGTGTTGGTGCTAGTTCTCCCCATATATATGTATGGAGTGGAGATTGCAACTGAAAAGAAACTTTGTGTTCCCAACAAGCTAGGTGAAGGACGGCTTTCACACACACATATCTCTCAGAACTGAGCATGTGGAGAGACTTTCTTTCATCTAGTTCAAATTTAACGGTTGCAGGGGAAAGTTTTACTCTGGGTTCTCAGTCTGTTTCCTAGTACCAGATTGATGTTCCTGCAGTTTTCACTGTAAAACCGTGTTGGTACTATTTCTCCCCATAAATATCTATGGAGTAGAGTTTGCAACTGAAAAGAAAATGTGTTCCCAACAAGCTAGGTGAAGGACGGCTTTCACACCCACTTATCTCTCAGAATTGAGCATGTGGAGAGACGTTCATTCATCTAGCACAAAGTTAACGGTTTGCAGGTGAAAGTTTTACTCTGTTTTCTCAGTCTGTTTCCTAGTGCCGATTTGAAGTTCCTGCAATTTTCACTGTAAAAAAGATTTGGTGCTATTTCTCGAAATATATATGTATGGAGTGGAGTTTGCAACTGAAAGAAACTGTGTTCCCAAAATCTAGGTTAAGGACGGCTTTCACACACACTTATCTCTCAGAATTGAGCATGTGGAGAGACGTTCGTTCATCTAGTACAAAGTTAATAGGTTGCAGAGGAAACTTTTACTCTGGTTTCTCAGTCTGTTTCCTAGTGCCGGTTTCAAGTTCCTGCAGTTTTCTCTGTAAAATCGTGTTGGAGCTAGTTCCTCCACTTATATATGTATGGAGTGGAGTTTGCAACTGAAAAGAAACTTTGTGTTCCCAACAAGCTAAGTGAAGGACGGATTTCACACTCACTTATCTCTCAGAACTGAGCATGTGGAGAGACTTTCGTTCATCTAGCACAAAGTTAACGGTTTGCAGGGGAAAGTTTTACTCTGTTTTCTCAGTCTGTTTCCTAGTGCCGATTTGAAGTACCTGCACATTTCACTGTAAAAAAGTGTTGGTGCTAGTTCTCGTCATATATATGTATTTAGTGGAGATGGCAACTGAAAAGAAACTTTGTGTTTCCAACAAGCAAGGTGAAGGACGGCTTTCACACACATATCTCTCAGAAATGAGCATGTGGAGAGACGTTCGTTCATCTAGTACAAAGTTAACGGTTTGCAGGGGAAACATTTACTCTGGTTTCTCAGTCTGTTTCCTAGTGCCGGTTTCAAGTTCCTGCAGTTTTCTCTGTAAAATCGAGTTGGAGCTAGTTCCTCCACTTATATATATATGGAGTGGTGTTAGCAACTGTAAAGAAACTTTGTGTTCCAAACAAGCTATATGAAGGACGGCTTTCACACACATATATCTCTCAGAACTGAGCATGTGGAGAGACTTTTGTTCATCTAGTTCAAAGTTAACGGTTGCAGGGGAAAGTTTTACTCTGGGTTCTCAGTCTGTTTCCTAGTACCGGATTGAAGTTCCTGCAGTTTTCACTGTAAAACTGAGTTGGTGCTTGTTCTCCCCATATATATTTATGGAGTGGAGTTTGCAACTGAAAAGAAACATTGTGTTCCCAACAAGCTAGGTGAAGGACGGCTTTCACAAACACTTATATCTCAGAACTGAGCATGTGGAGAGACGCTCCTTTATCTAGCACAACGTAAGCGGGTTGTAGGGGAAAGTTTTACTCTGGTTTCTCAGTCTGTTTCCTAGTGCCGGTTTGAAGTTCCTGCAGTTTTCTCTGTAAAACCGTGTTGGTGCTTGTTCTCCCCATAAATATGTATGGAGTGGAGTTTGCCACTGAAAAGAAACTTTGTTTTCCCAAAAAGCTAGGTGTAGAACGGCTTTCACACTCTCTTATCTCTCAGAATTGAGCATGTGGAGAAACGTTCGTTCATCTAGTACAAAGTTAACGGGTTGCAGGGGAAACTTTTACTCTGGTTTCTCAGTCTGTTTCCTAGTGCCGGTTTGAAGTTCCTGCCGTTTTCTCTGTAAAATCGATTTGGAGCTAGTTCCTCCACTTATATATGTATGGAGTTGAGTTTGCAACTGAAAAGAAACTTTGTGTTATCAACAAGCTAGGTGAAGGACGGCTTTCACACACACTTATCTCTCAGAACTGAGCATGTGGAGAGACGTTCGTTCAGATAGCACAAAGTTAACGGTTTGCAGGGGAAAGTTTTACTCTGTTTTCTCAGTCTGTTTCCTAGTGCCGATTTGAAGTACCTGCAATTTTCACTGTAAAAAATTGTTGGTGATAGTTCTCGCCATATATATGCATGGAGTGGAGATTGCAACTGAAAAGAAACTTTGTGTTCCCAACAAGCTAGGTGAAGGGCGGCTTTCACACACACATATCTCTCAGAACTGAGCATGTGGAGAGACGTTCGTTCATCTAGTTCAAAGATAACGGGTTGCAGGTGAAACTTTTACTCCGGTTTCTCAGTCTTTTTCCTAGTACCGGTTTGAAGATACTGCATTTTTCAGTGTAAAAAAGATTTGGTGGTTGTTCTCGCCATATATATGTATGGAGTGGAGTTTGCAACTGAAAAGTATCTGTGTTCCCAACAAGCTAGGTGAAGGACGGCTTTCACATTCACATTTCTCTGGGAACTGAGCATGTGGAGAGACGTTCATTCATCTAGTACAAAGTTAATGAGTTGCAGGGGAAACTTTTACTCTGGTTTCTCAGTCTGTTTCCTAGTGCCGGTTTGAAGTTCCTGCAGTTTTCTCTGTAAAATCGAGTTGGAGCTAGTTCCTCCACTTATATATGTATGGAGTTGAGTTTGCAACTGAAAAGAAACTTTGTGTTCCCAACAAGCTAAGTGAAGGACGGCTTTCACACACACTTATCTCTCAGAACTGAGCACTTGGAGAGACGTTCGTTCATCTAGCACAAAGATAACGGTTTGCAGGGGAAAGTTTTACTCTGTTTCCTCAGTCTGTTTCCTAGTGCCGATTTCAATTTCCTGCACTTTTCAATGTAAAAAGATTTGGTGGTTGTTCTCGCCATATATATGTATGGAGTGGAGTTTGCAACTGAAAAGAAACTTTGTGTTCCCAACAAGATAACTGAAGGACGGCTTTCACACTCACTTATCTCTCAGAACTGAGCATTTGGAGAGACGTTCGTTCATCTAGAACAAAGATAACGGGTTGTATGGGAAAGTTTTACTCTGGTTTCTCAGTCAGTTTCCTAGTGCCGGTTTGAAGTTCCTGAATTTTTCACTGTAAAGCCGAGTTGGTGCTAGTTCTCCCCATATATATGTATGGAGTGGAGTTTGCCACTGAAAAGAAACTTTGTTTTCCCAAAAAGCTAGGTGTAGAACGGCTTTCACACTCTCTTATCTCTCAGAATTCAGCATGTGGAGAAACGTTCGTTCATCTAGTACAAAGTTAACGGGTTGCAGGGGAAACTTTTACTCTGGTTTCTCAGTCTGTTTCCTAGTGCCGGTTTGAAGTTCCTGCAGTTTTCTCTGTAAAATCGAGTTGGAGCTAGTTCCTCCACTTATATATGTATGGAGTTGAGTTTGCAACTGAAAAGAAACTTTGTGTTATCAAGAAGCTAAGTGAAGGACGGCTTTGACACACACTTATCTCTCAGAACTGAGCATGTGGAGAGACGTTCGTTCATCTAGCACAAAGTTAAAGGTTTGCAGGGGAAAGTTTTACTCTGTTTTCTGTCTGTTTCCTAGTACCGGTTTGAAGTTCCTGCAGTTTTCACTGTAAAACAGATTTGGTGCTAGTTCCTCCCCTTATATATGTATGGAGTGGAGTTTGCCACTGAAAAGAAACTTTGTGTTCCCAACAAGATAACTGAAGGACGGCTTTCACACACAATTATTTCTCAGATCTGAGCATGTGGAGAGACGTTCGTTCATATAGCACAAAGTTAGCGGGTTGTAAAGGAAAGTTTTACTCTGGATTCTCAGTCTGTTTCCTAGTGCCGGTTTGAAGTTCCTGCAGTTTTCACTGTAAAACCGAGTTGGAGCTAGTTCCTCCCCTTATATATGTATGGAGTGGAGTTTGCAAATGAAAAGAAATTTTGTTTTCCCAACAAGCTAGGTGTATTACGACTTTCACACTCAATTATCTCTCAGAACTTAGCATGTGGAGATACGTTCGTTCATCTAGTACAAAGTTAACGGTTTGCAGGGGAAACTTTTACTCTGGTTTCTCAGATTGTTTCATAGTGCCGGTTTCAATTTCCTGCAGTTTTCTCTGTAAAATCGAGTTGGAGCTAGTTCCTCCACTTATATATATATGGAGTGGAGTTTGCAACTGAAAAGAAACTTTGTGTTCCCAACAAGCTAGGTGAAGGACGGCTTTCACACACACTTATCTCTCAGAACTGAGCATGTGGAGAGACGTTCGTTCATCTAGCACAAAGTTAACGGTTTGCAGGGGAGAGTTTTACTCTGTTTTCTCAGTCTGTTTCCTAGTGCCGATTTGAAGTACCTGCACTTTTAATTTTAAAAAAGTGTTGGTGCTAGTTCTCGCCAAATATATGTATGGAGTGGAGATTGCAACTGAAAAGAAACTTTGTGTTCCCAACAAGCTAGGTGAAGGACGGCTTTCACACACACATATCTCTCAGAACTGAGCATGTGGAGAGACGTTCGTTCATCTAGTTCAAAGTTAACGGTTGCAGGGAAAATTTTACTCTGGGTTCTCAGTCTGTTTCCTAGTACCGGTTTGAAGTTCCTGCAGTTTTCACTGTAAAACTGAGTTGGTGCTTGTTCTCCCCATATATATGTATGGAGTGGAGTTTGCAACTGAAAAGAAACATTGTGTTCCCACAAGCTAGGTGAAGGACGGCTTTCACACACACTTATATCTCAGAACTGAGCATGTGGAGAGACGCTCCTTTATCTAGCACAACGTAAGCGAGTTGTAGGGGAAAGTTTTACTCTGGTTTCTCAGTCTGTTTCCTAGTGCCGGTTTGAAGTTCCTGCATTTTTCACTGTAAAACCGTGTTGGTGCTTGTTCTCCCCATAAATATGTATGGAGTAGAGTTTGCAACTGAAAAGAAACTGTGTTACCAACAAGCTAGGTGAAGGACGGCTTTCACATCCACTTATCTCTCAGAATTGAGCATGTGGAGAGACGTTCATTCATCTAGCACAAAGTTAACGGTTTGCAGGGGAATGTTTTACTCTGTTTTCTCAGTCTGTTTCCTAGTGCCGATTTGAAGTTCCTGCAATTTTCACTGTAAAAAAGATTTGGTGCTATTTCTCGTAATATATATGTATGGAGTGGAGTTTGCAACTGAAAGAAACTGTGTTCCCAACAAGCTAGGTGAAGGACGGCTTTCACACACACTTATCTCTCAGAATTGAGCATGTGGAGTGACGTTCGTTCATCTAGCACAAAGTTAACGGGTTGTAGGGGAAAGTTTTACTCTGGTTTCTCAGTCTGTTTCCTAGTGCCGGTTTGAAGTTTCTGCAGTTTTCACTGTAAAAACGAGTTGGTGCTAGTTCTCCCCATACATATGTACGGAGTGGATTTGGCAAATGAAAAGAAACTTTGTTTTCCCAACAAGCTAGGTGTAGGACGGCTTTCACACTCACTTATCTCTCAGAACTGAGCATTTGGAGAGACGTTCGTTCATATAGTACAAAGTTAACGGGTTGCCGGGGAAACTTTTACTCTGGATTCTCAGTCTGTTTCCTAGTCAAGTTTGAAGTTCCTGCAGTTTTCACTGTAAAACCGAGTTGGAGCTAGTTCCTCCACTTATATATGTATGGAGTGGAGTTTGCAACTGAAAAGAAACTTTGTGTTCCCAACAAGCTAAGTGAAGGACGGCTTTCACACTCACTTATCTCTCAGAACTTAGCATGTTGAGAGACTTTCGTTCATCTAGCACAAAGTTAACGGTTTACAGGGGAAAATTTTACTCTGTTTTCTCACTCTGTTTCCTAGTGCCGATTTGAAGTACCTGCACTTTTCACTGTAAAAAAGTGTTGGTGCTTGTTCTCGCCATATATATGTATTTAGTGGAGATGGCAACTGAAAAGAAACTTTGTGTTCCCAACAAGCAAGGTGAAGGACGGCTTTCACACACACTTATCTCTCAGAACTGAGCATGTGGAGAGACGTTCGTTCATCTAGCACAAAGTTAACGGTTTGCAGGGGAAAGTTTTACTCTGGTTTCTCAGTCTGTTTCCTAGTACCGGTTTGAAGTTCCTGCAGTTTTCACTGTAAAACCGATTTGGTGCTAGTTCTTCCCCTTATATATGTATGGAGTGGAGTTTGCCACTGAAAAGAAACTTTGTGTTCCCAACAAGCTATGTGATGTACGGCTTTCACACACACTTATTTCTCAGAACTGAGCATGTGGAGAGACGTTCGTTCATACAGCACAAAGTTAGCGGGTTGTAAAGGAAAGTTTTACTCTGGATTCTCAGTCTGTTTCCTAGTGCCGGTTTGAAGTTCCTGCAGTTTTCACTGTAAAACCGAGTTGGAGCTAGTTCCTCCCCTTATATATGTATGGAGTGGAGTTTGCAAATGAAAAGAAATTTTGTTTTCCCAACAAGCTGAGTGTATTACGACTTTCACACTCACTTATCTCTCAGATCTAGCATGTGGAGAGACGTTCGTTTATCTAGTACAAAGTTAACGGTTTGCAGGGGAAACTTTTACTCTGGTTTCTCAGATTGTTTCATAGTGCCGGTTTCAATTTCCTGCAGTTTTCTCTGTAAAATCGAGTTGGAGCTAGTTCCTCCACTTATATATATATGGAGTGGAGTTTGCAACTGAAAAGAAACTTTGTGTTCCCAACAAGCTAGGTGAAGGACGGCTTTCTCACACACTTATCTCTCAGAACTGAGCATGTGGAGAGAAGTTCGTTCATCTAGCACAAATTTAACGGTTTGCAGGGGAAAGTTTTACTCTGTTTTCTCAGTCTGTTTCTTAGTGCCGATTTGAAGTACCTGCACTTTTAATTTTAAAAATGTGTTGGTGCTAGTTCTCGCCAAATATATGTATGGAGTGGAGATTGCAACTGAAAAGAAACTTTGTGTTCCCAAAAAGCTAGGTGAAGGACGGCTTTCACACACACATATCTCTCAGAACTGAGCATGTGGAGAGACGTTCGTTCATCTAGTTCAAAGTTAACGGTTGCAGGGGAAATTTTACTCTGGGTTCTCAGTCTGTTTCCTAGTACCGGTTTGAAGTTCCTGCAGTTTTCACTGTAAAACTGAGTTGGTGCTTCTTCTCCCCATATATATGTATGGAGTGGAGTATGCAACTGAAAAGAAACATTGTTTTCCCACAAGCTAGGTGAAGGACGGCTTTCACACACACTTATATCTCAGAACTGAGCATGTGGAGAGACGCTCCTTTATCTAGCACAACGTAAGCGAGTTGTAGGGGAAAGTTTTACTCTGGTTTCTCAGTCTGTTTCCTAGTGCCGGTTTGAAGTTCCTGCATTTTTCACTGTAAAACCGTGTTGGTGCTAGTTCTCCCCATAAATATGTATGGAGTAGAGTTTGCAACTGAAAGAAACAGTGTTCCCAACAAGCTAGGTGAAGGACGGCTTTCACATCCACATATCTCTCAGAATTGAGCATGTGGAGAGACGTTCATTCATCTAGCACAAAGTTAACGGTTTGCAGGGGAATGTTTTACTCTGTTTTCTCAGTCTGTTTCCTAGTGCCGATTTGAAGTTCCTGCAATTTTCACTGTAAAAAAGATTTGGTGCTATTTCTCGTAATATATATGTATGGAGTGGAGTTTGCAACTGAAAGAAACTGTGTTCCCAAAAAGGACGGCTTTCACACACACTTATCTCTCAGAATTGAGCATGTGGAGAGACGTTCGTTCATCTAGCACAAAGTTAACGGGTTGTAGGGGAAAGTTTTACTCTGGTTTCTCAGTCTGTTTCCTAGTGCCGGTTTGAAGTTTCTGCAGTTTTCACTGTAAAAACGAGTTGGTGCTAGTTCTCCCCATACATATGTACGGAGTGGATTTGGCAAATGAAAAGAAACTTTGTTTTCCCAACAAGCTAGGTGTAGGACGGCTTTCACACTCACTTATCTCTCAGAACTGATCATTTGGAGAGACGTTCGTTCATATAGTACAAAGTTAACGGGTTGCCGGGGAAACTTTTCCTCTGGATTCTCAGTCTGTTTCCTAGTACCGGTTTGAAGTTCCTGCAGTTTTCACTGTAAAACCGAGTTGGAGCTAGTTCCTCCACTTATATATGTATGGAGTGGAGTTTGCAACTGAAAAGAAACTTTGTGTTTGCAACAAGCTAAGTGAAGGACGGCTTTCACACTCACTTATCTCTCAGAATTGAGCATGTGGAGAGACGTTCGTTCATCTAGCACAAAGTTAACGGGTTGTAGGGGAAAGTTTTACTCTGGTTTCTCAGTCTGTTTCCTAGTGCCGGTTTGAAGTTTCTGCAGTTTTCACTGTAAAAACGAGTTGGTGCTAGTTCTCCCCATACATATGTACGGAGTGGATTTGGCAAATGAAAAGAAACTTTGTTTTCCCAACAAGCTAGGTGTAGGACGGCTTTCACACTCACTTATCTCTCAGAACTGATCATTTGGAGAGACGTTCGTTCATATAGTACAAAGTTAACGGGTTGCCGGGGAAACTTTTCCTCTGGATTCTCAGTCTGTTTCCTAGTACCGGTTTGAAGTTCCTGCAGTTTTCACTGTAAAACCGAGTTGGAGCTAGTTCCTCCACTTATATATGTATGGAGTGGAGTTTGCAACTGAAAAGAAACTTTGTGTTTGCAACAAGCTAAGTGAAGGACGGCTTTCACACTCACTTATCTCTCAGAAATTAGCATGTGGAGAGACGTTCGTTCATCTAGCACAAATTTAACGGTTTGCAGGGGAAAGTTTTACTCTGTTTTCTCACTCTGTTTCCTAGTGCCGATTTGAAGTACCTGCACTTTTCACTGTAAAAAATTGTTGGTGCTTTTTCTCGCCATATATATGTATTTAGTGGAGATGGCAACTGAAAAGAAACTTTGTGTTCCCAACAAGCAAGATGAAGGACGGCTTTCACACACACTTATCTCTCAGAACTGAGCATGTGGAGAGACGTTCGTTCATCTAGCACAAAGTTAACGGTTTGCAGGGGAAAGTTTTACTCTGGTTTCTCAGTCTGTTTCCTAGTACCGGTTTGAAGTTCCTGCAGTTTTCACTGTAAAACAGATTTGGTGCTAGTTCCTCCCCCTTATATATATATGGAGTGGAGTTTGCCACTGAAAAGAAACTTTGTGTTCCCAACAAGCTATGTGATGTACGGCTTTCACACACACTTATTTCTCAGAACTGAGCATGGGGAGAGACGTTCGTTCATATAGCACAAAGTTAGCGGGTTGTAAAGGAAAGTTTTACTCTGGATTCTCAGTCTGTTTCCTAGTGCCGGTTTGAAGTTCCTGCAGTTTTCTCTGTAAAATCGAGTTGGAGCTAGTTCCTCCACTTATATATGTATGGAGTGGAGTTTGCAACTTAAAAGAAACTTTGTGTTCCCAACAAGCTAAGTGAAGGAAGGATTTCACACTCACTTATCTCTCAGAAATGAGCATGTGGAGAGACGTTCGTTCATCTAGCACAAAGTTAACGGTTTGCAGGGGAAAGTTTTACTCTGTTTTCTCAGTCTGTTTCCTAGTGCCGATTTGAAGTACCTGCACTGTTCACTGTAAAAAAGTGTTGGTGCTTGTTCTCGCCATATATATGTATTTAGTGGAGATGGCAACTGAAAAGAAATTTTGTGTTCCCAACAAGGAAGGTGAAGGACGGCTTTCACACACATTTCTCTCAGAACTGAGCATGTGGAGAGACGTTCGTTCATCTAGTACAAAGTTAACGGTTTGCAGGGGAAACTTTTACTCTGGTTTCTCAGTCTGTTTCCTAGTGCCGGTTTCAAGTTCCTGCAGTTTTCTCTGTAAAATCGAGTTGGAGCTAGTTCCTCCACTTATATATATATGGAGTGGAGTTAGCAACTGAAAAGAAACTTTGTGTTCCCAACAAGCTAGGTGAAGGACGGCTTTCACACACACTTATCTCTCAGAACTGAGCATGTGGTGAGACGTTCGTTCATCTAGCACAAAGTTAACGGTTTGCAGGGGAAAGTTTTACTCCGTTTTCTCCGTCTGTTTCCTAGTGCCGATTTGAAGTACCTGCACTTTTCATTTTAAAAAAGTGTTGGTGCTAGTTCTCGCCATATATATGTATGGATTGGAGATTGCAACTGAAAAGAAACTTTGTGTTCCCAACAAGCTAGGTGAAGGACGGCTTTCACACACACATATCTCTCAGAACTGAGCATGTGGAGAGACTTTCGATCATCTAGTTCAAAGTTAATGGTTGCAGGGGAAAGTTTTACTCTGGTTTCTCAGTCTGTTTCCTAGTGCCGGTTTGAAGTTCTTGCAGTTTTCTCTGTAAAACCGTGTTGGTGCCAGTTCTCCCCATAAATATGTATGGAGTAGAGTTTGCAACTGAAAAGAAAATGTGTTCCCAACAAGCTAGGTGAAGGACGGCATTCACACCCACTTATCTCTCAGAATTGAGCATGTGGAGAGACGTTCGTTCATCTAGCACAAAGTTAACGGTTTGCAGGGGAAACTTTTACTCTGTTTTCTCAGTCTGTTTCCTAGTGCCGATTTGAAGTACCTGCACTTTTAATTTTAAAAAAGTGTTGGTGCTAGTTCTCGCCATATATATGTATGGAGTGCAGATTGCAACTGAAAAGAAACTTTGTGTTCACAACAAGCTAGGTGAAGGACGGCTTTCACACACACATATCTCTCAGAACTGAGCATGTGGAGAGACGTTCGTTCATCTAGTTCAAAGTTAACGGTTGCAGGGAAAATTTTACTCTGGGTTCTCAGTCTGTTTCCTAGTACCGGTTTGAAGTTCCTGCAGTTTTCACTGTAAAACTGAGTTGGTGCTTGTTCTCCCCATATATATGTATGGAGTGGAGTTTGCAACTGAAAAGAAACATTGTGTTCCCAACAAGCTAGGTGAAGGACGGCTTTCACACACACTTATATCTCAGAACTGAGCATGTGGAGAGACGCTCCTTTATCTAGCACAACGTAAGCGAGTTGTAGGGGAAAGTTTTACTCTGGTTTCTCAGTCTGTTTCCTAGTGCCGGTTTGAAGTTCCTGCAGTTTTCACTGTAAAACCGTGTTGGTGCTTGTTCTCCCCATAAATATGTATGGAGTAGAGTTTGCAACTGAAAAGAAACTGTGTTCCCAACAACCTATGTGAAGTACGGCTTTCACACCCACTTATCTCTCTGAATTGAGCTTGTGGAGAGACGTTCATTCATCTAGCACAAAGTTAACGGTTTGCAGGGGAATGTTTTACTCTGTTTTCTCAGTCTGTTTCCTAGTGCCGATTTGAAGTTCCTGCAATTTTCACTGTAAAAAAGATTTGGTGCTATTTCTCGTAATATATATGTATGGAGTGGAGTTTGCAACTGAAAGAAACTGTGTTCCTAACAAGCTAGGTGAAGGACGGCTTTCAAACACACTTATCTCTCGCAATTGAGCATGTGGAGAGACGTTCGTTCATCTAGCACAAAGTTAACGGGTTGTAGGGGAAAGTTTTACTCTGGTTTCTCAGTCTGTTTCCTAGTGCCAGTTTGAAGTTCCTGCAGTTTTCTCTGTAAAATCGAGTTGGAGCTAGTTCCTCCACTTATATATGTATGGAGTGGAGTTTGCAACTGAAAGAAACTTTGTGTTCCCAACAAGCTAAGTGAAGGAAGGATTTCACACTCACTTATCTCTCAGAAACTGAGCATGTGGAGAGACGTTCGTTCATCTAGCACAAAGTTAACGGTTTGCAGGGGAAAGTTTTACTCTGTTTTCTCAGTCTGTTTCCTAGTGCCGATTTGAAGTACCTGCACTTTTCATTTTAAAAAAGTGTTGGTGCTAGTTTTCGCCATATATATGTATGGAGTGGAGATTGCAACTGAAAAGTAACTTTGTGTTCCCAACAAGCTAGGTGAAGGACGACTTTCACACACACATAGCTCTCAGAATTGAGCATGCGGTGAACGTTCGTTCATCTAGATACAAAGATAACGGGTTGCAAGGGGAAACTTTTACTCTGGTTTCTCAGTCTGTTTCCTAGTGCCGGTTTGAAGTTCCTGCAGTTTTCTCTGTAAAATCGAGTTGGAGCTAGTTCCTCCTCTTTATATGTATGGAGTTGAGTTTGCAACTGAAAAGAAACTTTGTGTTATCAACAAGCTAGGTGAAGGACGGCTTTCACACACACTTATCTCTCAGAACTGAGCATGTGGAGAAACGTTCGTTCATATAGCACCAAAGTTAGCGGGTTGTAAGGGAAAGTTTTACTCTGGATTCTCATTCTGTTTCCTAGTTCCGGTTTGAAGTTCCTGCAGTTTTCACTGTAAACCGAGTTGGAGCTAGTTCCTCCCCTTATATTTGTATGGAGTGGAGTTTGCAAATGAAAAGAAATTTTGTTTTCCCTACAAGCTAGGTGTATTACGACTTTCACACTCACTTATTTCTCAGATCTTAGCATGTGGAGAGACGTTCGTTCATCTAGTACAAAGTTAACGGTTTGCAGGGGAAACTTTTACTCTGGTTTCTCAGACTGTTTCATAGTGCCGGTTTCAGTTCCTGCAGTTTTCTCTGTAAAATCGAGTTGGAGCTAGTTCCTCCACTTATATATATATGGAGTGGAGT
>NC_045731.1:2499563-2571173 GCF_009834535.1 Camelus ferus | reverse complement strand
TGTGTGTGTGGAAGCCGTCGTCACTTCGCTTGTTGGAACACAAGTTTCTTTTTCAGTTGCAATCTCCACTCCATACATATATATGGCGAGAACTAGCACCAACACTTTTTTACAGTGAAAAGTGCAGGTACTTCAAATAGGCCCTAGGAAACAGACTGAGAAAACAGAGTAAAAGTTTACCCTGCAACCCGTAACACTGTAGTAGATGAACGAACGTCTCTCCACATGCTCAGTTCTGAGAGATAATTGAGTGTGAAAGCCGTCCTACACATAGCTTGTTGGGAACACAAAGTTTCTTTTCAGTTGCAAACTCCACTCCATACATATATATGGGGAGAACTAGCACCAACTCGGCTTTACAGTGAAAAATTCAGGAACTTCAAACCGGCACTTGAAACTGACTGAGAAACCAGAGTAAAACTTTCCCATACAACCCGTTATCTTTGCGCTAGATGAACGAACGTCTCTCCAAATGCTCAGTTCTGAGAGATAAGTGAGTGTGAAAGCCGTCCTTCAGTTAGCTTGTTGGGAACACAAAGTTTCTTTTCAGTTGCAAACTCCACTCCATACATATATATGGCGAGAACAACCACCAAATCTTTTTACATTGAAAAGTGCAGGAAATTCAAATCGGCACTAAGAAACAGACTGAGAAAACAGAGTAAAACTTTCCCCTGCAAACCGTTATCTTTGTGCTAGATGAACGAACGTCTCTCCACGTGCTCAGTTCTGAGATATAAGTGTGTGTGAAAGCCGTCCTTCACTTAGCTTGTTGGGAACACAAAGTTTCTTTTCAGTTGCAAACTCCACTCCATACATATATAAGTGGAGGAACTAGCTCCAACTCGATTTTACAGAGAAAACTGCAGGAACTTGAAACCGGCACTAGGAAACAGACTGAGAAACCAGAGTAAAAGTTTCCCCTGCAACCATTAACTTTGTACTAGATGAACGAACGTCTCTCCACATGCTCAGTTTTGAAGGAGAAGTGTGTGTGAAAGCCGTTCTTCACCTAGCTTGTTGGGAACACAGATACTTTTCAGTTGCAATCTCCACTCCATACATATATATGGCGAGAAACAGCCACCAAATCTTTTTACAGTGAAAACTGCAGGATCTTCATACCGGTACTAGGAAAAAGACTGAGAAACCGGAGTAAAAGTTTCACCTGCAACCCGTTAACTTTGAACTAGATGAACGAACGTCTCTCCACATGCTCAGTTCTGAGAGATATGTGTGTGTGAAAGCCGCCCTTCACCTAGCTTGTTGGGAACACAAAGTTTCTTTTCAGTTGCAATCTCCACTCCATGCATATATATGGCGAGAACTAGCACCAACACTTTTTTACAGTGAAAATTGCAGTTACTTCAAATCGGCACTAGGAAACAGACTGAGAAAATAGAGTAAAACTTTCCCCTGGAAACCGTTAACTTTGTGCTAGATGAACGAACGTCTCTCCACATGCTCAGTTCTGAGAGATAAGTGTGTGTGAAAGCCGTCCTTCACCTAGCTTGTTGATAACACAAAGTTTCTTTTCAGTTGCAAACTCAACTCCATACATATATAAGTGGAGGAACTAGCTTCAACTCGATTTTACAGAGAAAACTGCAGGAACTTCAAACCGGAACTAGGAAACAGACTGAGAATCCAGAGTAAAAGTTTCCCCCTGCAACCCGTTAACTTTGTACTAGATGAACGAACGTTTCTCCACATGCTCAATTCTGAGAGATAAGAGATTGTGAAAGCCGTTCTACACCTAGCTTTTTGGGAAAACAAAGTTTCTTTTCAGTGGCAAACTCCACTCCATACATATGTATGGGAGAACTAGCACCAACTCGGTTTTTACAGTGAAAACTGCAGAAACTTCATACCGGCACTAGGAAACAGACTGAGAAACCAGAGTAAAACTTTCCCCTACAACCCGTTAACTTTGTGCTAGATGAACGAACGTTTCTCCACATGCTCAGTTCTGAGAGATAAGTGTGTGTGAAAGCCGTCCTTCACCTAGCTTGTTGGGAACACAAAGTTACTGTTCAGTAGCAAACTCCACTCCATATATATATAAGTGGAGGAACTAGCTCCAACTCGATTTTACAGAGAAAACTGCAGGAAATTGAAACCGGCACTATGAAACAGTCTGAGAAACCAGAGTAAAAGTTTCCCCTGCAAACCGTTAACTTTGTACTAGATGAACGAACGTCTCTCCACATGCTAAGTTCTGAGAGTTAATTGAGTGTGAAAGTCGTAATACACCTAGCTTGTTGGGAAAACAAAATTTCTTTTCATTTGCAAACTCCACTCCATACATTTATAAGGGGAGGAACTAGCTCCAACTCGGTTTTACAGTGAAAACTGCAGGAAATTCAAACCGGCACTAGGAAACAGACTGAGAATCCAGAGTAAAACTTTCGTTTACAACCCGCTAACTTTGTGCTATATGAACGAACGTCTCTCCACATGCTCAGTTCTGAGAAATAATTGTGTGTGAAAGCCGTACATCACATAGCTTGTTGGGAACACAAAGTTTCTTTTCAGTGGCAAACTCCACTCCAAACATATATAAGGGGAGGAACTAGCACCAAATCTGTTTTACAGTGAAAACTGCAGGAACTTCAAACCGGGTACTAGGAAACAGACTGAGAAAACAGAATAAAACTTTCCCCTGCAAACCGTTAACTTTGTGCTAGATGAACGAACGTCTCTCCACATGCTCAGTTCTGAGAGATAAGTGTGTGTGAAAGCCGTCCTTCACCTAGCTTGTTGATAACACAAAGTTTCTTTTCAGTTGCAAACTCAACTCCATACATATATAAGTGGAGGAACTAGCTCCAACTCGATTTTACAGAGAAAACTGCAGGAACTTCAAACCGGCACTAGGAAACAGACTGAGAAACCAGAGTAAAAGTTTCCCCTGCAACCCGTTTACTTTGTACTAGATGAACGAACGTTTCTCCACATGCTCAATTCTGAGAGATAAGTGTGTGTGAAAGCCGTCCTTCACATAGCTTGTTGGGAACACAAAGTTTCTTTTCAGTTGCAAACTCCACTCTATATATATATAAGTGGAGGAACTAGCTCCAACTCGATTTTACAGAGAAAACTGTAGGAAATTGAAACCGGCACTATGAAACAGTCTGAGAAACCAGAGTAAAAGTTTCCCCTGCAAACCGTTAACTTTGTACTACATGAACGAACGTCTCTCCACATGCTCAGTTCTGAGAGATAAGTGTGTGTGAAAGCCGTCCTTCACCTAGCTTGTTGATAACACAAAGTTTCTTTTCAGTGGCAAACTCCACTCCATACATATGTATGGGGAGAACTAGCACCAACTCGGTTTTACAGTGAAAACTGCAGAAACTTCATACCGGCACTAGGAAACAGACTGAGAAACCAGAGTAAAACTTTCCCCTACAACCCGTTAACTTTGTGCTAGATGAACGAACGTCTCTCCACATGCTCAATTCTGAGAGATAAGTGTGTGTGGAAGCCGTCGTTCACTTAGCTTGTTGGGAACACAAAGTTTCTTTTCAGTTGCAATCACCACTCCATACATATATATGGCGAGAACTAGCACCAACACTTTTTTACAGTGAAAAATGCAGGTACTTCAAATAGGCCCTAGGAAACAGACTGAGAAAACAGAGTAAAAGTTTACCCTGCAACCCGTTAACACTGTAGTAGATGAACGAACGTCTCTCCACATGCTCAGTTCTGAGAGATAATTGAGTGTGAAAGCCGTCCTACACATAGCTTGTTGGGAACACAAAGTTTCTTTTCAGTTGCAAACTCCACTCCATACATATATATGGGGGAGAACTAGCACCAACTCGGCTTTACAGTGTAAAATTCAGGAACTTCAAACCGGCACTTGGAAACTGACTGAGAAACCAGAGTAAAACTTTCCCATACAACCCGTTATCTTTGCGCTAGATGAACGAACGTCTCTCCAAATGCTCAGTTCTGAGAGATAAGTGAGTGTGAAAGCCGTCCTTCAGTTAGCTTGTTGGGAACACAAAGTTTCTTTTCAGTTGCAAACTCCACTCCATACATATATATGGCGAGAACAACCACCAAATCTTTTTACATTGAAAAGTGCAGGAAATTCAAATCGGCACTAAGAAACAGACTGAGAAAACAGAGTAAAACTTTCCCCTGCAAACCGTTATCTTTGTGCTAGATGAACGAACGTCTCTCCACGTGCTCAGTTCTGAGATATAAGTGTGTGTGAAAGCCGTCCTTCACTTAGCTTGTTGGGAACACAAAGTTTCTTTTCAGTTGCAAACTCCACTCCATACATATATAAGTGGAGGAACTAGCTCCAACTCGATTTTACAGAGAAAACTGCAGGAACTTCAAACCGGCACTAGGAAACAGACTGAGAAACCAGAGTAAAAGTTTCCCCTGCAACCCGTTTACTTTGTACTAGATGAACGAACGTTTCTCCACATGCTCAATTCTGAGAGATAAGTGTGTGTGAAAGCCGTCCTTCACCTAGCTTGTTGGGAACACAAAGTTTCTTTTCAGTTGCAAACTCCACTCTATATATATATAAGTGGAGGAACTAGCTCCAACTCGATTTTACAGAGAAAACTGTAGGAAATTGAAACCGGCACTATGAAACAGTCTGAGAAACCAGAGTAAAAGTTTCCCCTGCAAACCGTTAACTTTGTACTACATGAACGAACGTCTCTCCACATGCTCCGTTCTGAGAGATAAGTGTGTGTGAAAGCCGTCCTTCACCTAGCTTGTTGATAACACAAAGTTTCTTTTCAGTGGCAAACTCCACTCCATACATATGTATGGGGAGAACTAGCACCAACTCGGTTTTACAGTGAAAACTGCAGAAACTTCATACCGGCACTAGGAAACAGACTGAGAAACCAGAGTAAAACTTTCCCCTACAACCCGTTAACTTTGTGCTAGATGAACGAACGTCTCTCCACATGCTCAATTCTGAGAGATAAGTGTGTGTGGAAGCCGTCGTTCACTTAGCTTGTTGGGAACACAAAGTTTCTTTTCAGTTGCAATCTCCACTCCATACATATATATGGCGAGAACTAGCACCAACACTTTTTTACAGTGAAAAATGCAGGTACTTCAAATAGGCCCTAGGAAACAGACTGAGAAAACAGAGTAAAAGTTTACCCTGCAACCCGTTAACACTGTAGTAGATGAACGAACGTCTCTCCACATGCTCAGTTCTGAGAGATAATTGAGTGTGAAAGCCGTCCTACACATAGCTTGTTGGGAACACAAAGTTTCTTTTCAGTTGCAAACTCCACTCCATACATATATATGGGGAGAACTAGCACCAACTCGGCTTTACAGTGAAAAATTCAGGAACTTCAAACCGGCACTTGAAACTGACTGAGAAACCAGAGTAAAACTTTCCCATACAACCCGTTATCTTTGCGCTAGATGAACGAACGTCTCTCCAAATGCTCAGTTCTGAGAGATAAGTGAGTGTGAAAGCCGTCCTTCAGTTAGCTTGTTGGGAACACAAAGTTTCTTTTCAGTTGCAAACTCCACTCCATACATATATATGGCGAGAACAACCACCAAATCTTTTTACATTGAAAAGTGCAGGAAATTCAAATCGGCACTAAGAAACAGACTGAGAAAACAGAGTAAAACTTTCCCCTGCAAACCGTTATCTTTGTGCTAGATGAACGAACGTCTCTCCACGTGCTCAGTTCTGAGATATAAGTGTGTGTGAAAGCCGTCCTTCACTTAGCTTGTTGGGAACACAAAGTTTCTTTTCAGTTGCAAACTCCACTCCATACATATATAAGTGGAGGAACTAGCTCCAACTCGATTTTACAGAGAAAACTGCAGGAACTTGAAACCGGCACTAGGAAACAGACTGAGAAACCAGAGTAAAAGTTTCCCCTGCAACCCGTTAACTTTGTACTAGATGAACGAACGTCTCTCCACATGCTCAGTTTTGAAGGAGAAGTGTGTGTGAAAGCCGTTCTTCACCTAGCTTGTTGGGAACACAGATACTTTTCAGTTGCAATCTCCACTCCATACATATATATGGCGAGAACAGCCACCAAATCTTTTTACAGTGAAAACTGCAGGATCTTCATACCGGTACTAGGAAAAAGACTGAGAAACCGGAGTAAAAGTTTCACCTGCAACCCGTTAACTTTGAACTAGATGAACGAACGTCTCTCCACATGCTCAGTTCTGAGAGATATGTGTGTGTGAAAGCCGCCCTTCACCTAGCTTGTTGGGAACACAAAGTTTCTTTTCAGTTGCAATCTCCACTCCATGCATATATATGGCGAGAACTAGCACCAACACTTTTTTACAGTGAAAATTGCAGGTACTTCAAATCGGCACTAGGAAACAGACTGAGAAAATAGAGTAAAACTTTCCCCTGGAAACCGTTAACTTTGTGCTAGATGAACGAACGTCTCTCCACATGCTCAATTCTGAGAGATAAGAGATTGTGAAAGCCGTTCTACACCTAGCTTTTTGGGAAAACAAAGTTTCTTTTCAGTGGCAAACTCCACTCCATACATATGTATGGGGAGAACTAGCACCAACTCGGTTTTACAGTGAAAACTGCAGAAACTTCATACCGGCACTAGGAAACAGACTGAGAAACCAGAGTAAAACTTTCCCCTACAACCCGTTAACTTTGTGCTAGATGAACGAACGTTTCTCCACATGCTCAGTTCTGAGAGATAAGTGTGTGTGAAAGCCGTCCTTCACCTAGCTTGTTGGGAACACAAAGTTACTGTTCAGTAGCAAACTCCACTCCATATATATATAAGTGGAGGAACTAGCTCCAACTCGATTTTACAGAGAAAACTGCAGGATATTGAAACCGGCACTATGAAACAGTCTGAGAAACCAGAGTAAAAGTTTCCCCTGCAAACCGTTAACTTTGTACTAGATGAACGAACGTCTCTCCACATGCTAAGTTCTGAGAGTTAATTGAGTGTGAAAGTCGTAATACACCTAGCTTGTTGGGAAAACAAAATTTCTTTTCATTTGCAAACTCCACTCCATACATTTATAAGGGGAGGAACTAGCTCCAACTCGGTTTTACAGTGAAAACTGCAGGAACTTCAAACCGGCACTAGGAAACAGACTGAGAATCCAGAGTAAAACTTTCGTTTACAACCCGCTAACTTTGTGCTATATGAACGAACGTCTCTCCACATGCTCAGTTCTGAGAAATAATTGTGTGTGAAAGCCGTACATCACATAGCTTGTTGGGAACACAAAGTTTCTTTTCAGTGGCTAACTCCACTCCAAACATATATAAGGGGAGGAACTAGCACCAAATCTGTTTTACAGTGAAAACTGCAGGAACTTCAAACCGGTACTAGGAAACAGACTGAGAAAACAGAATAAAACTTTCCCCTGCAAACCGTTAACTTTGTGCTAGATGAACGAACGTCTCTCCACATGCTCAGTTCTGAGAGATAAGTGTGTGTGAAAGCCGTCCTTCACCTAGCTTGTTGATAACACAAAGTTTCTTTTCAGTTGCAAACTCAACTCCATACATATATAAGTGGAGGAACTAGCTCCAACTCGATTTTACAGAGAAAACTGCAGGAACTTCAAACCGGCACTAGGAAACAGACTGAGAAACCAGAGTAAAAGTTTCCCCTGCAACCCGTTTACTTTTTACTAGATGAACGAACGTTTCTCCACATGCTCAATTCTGAGAGATAAGTGTGTGTGAAAGCCGTCCTTCACATAGCTTGTTGGGAACACAAAGTTTCTTTTCAGTTGCAAACTCCACTCTATATATATATAAGTGGAGGAACTAGCTCCAACTCGATTTTACAGAGAAAACTGTAGGAAATTGAAACCGGCACTATGAAACAGTCTGAGAAACCAGAGTAAAAGTTTCCCCTGCAAACCGTTAACTTTGTACTACATGAACGAACGTCTCTCCACATGCTCAGTTCTGAGAGATAAGTGTGTGTGAAAGCCGTCCTTCACCTAGCTTGTTGATAACACAAAGTTTCTTTTCAGTGGCAAACTCCACTCCATACATATGTATGGGGAGAACTAGCACCAACTCGGTTTTACAGTGAAAACTGCAGAAACTTCATACCGGCACTAGGAAACAGACTGAGAAACCAGAGTAAAACTTTCCCCTACAACCCGTTAACTTTGTGCTAGATGAACGAACGTCTCTCCACATGCTCAATTCTGAGAGATAAGTGTGTGTGGAAGCCGTCGTTCACTTAGCTTGTTGGGAACACAAAGTTTCTTTTCAGTTGCAATCTCCACTCCATACATATATATGGCGAGAACTAGCACCAACACTTTTTTACAGTGAAAAATGCAGGTACTTCAAATAGGCCCTAGGAAACAGACTGAGAAAACAGAGTAAAAGTTTACCCTGCAACCCGTTAACACTGTAGTAGATGAACGAACGTCTCTCCACATGCTCAGTTCTGAGAGATAATTGAGTGTGAAAGCCGTCCTACACATAGCTTGTTGGGAACACAAAGTTTCTTTTCAGTTGCAAACTCCACTCCATACATATATATGGGGAGAACTAGCACCAACTCGGCTTTACAGTGTAAAATTCAGGAACTTCAAACCGGCACTTGGAAACTGACTGAGAAACCAGAGTAAAACTTTCCCATACAACCCGTTATCTTTGCGCTAGATGAACGAACGTCTCTCCAAATGCTCAGTTCTGAGAGATAAGTGAGTGTGAAAGCCGTCCTTCAGTTAGCTTGTTGGGAACACAAAGTTTCTTTTCAGTTGCAAACTCCACTCCATACATATATATGGCGAGAACAACCACCAAATCTTTTTACATTGAAAAGTGCAGGAAATTCAAATCGGCACTAAGAAACAGACTGAGAAAACAGAGTAAAACTTTCCCCTGCAAACCGTTATCTTTGTGCTAGATGAACGAACGTCTCTCCACGTGCTCAGTTCTGAGATATAAGTGTGTGTGAAAGCCGTCCTTCACTTAGCTTGTTGGGAACACAAAGTTTCTTTTCAGTTGCAAACTCCACTCCATACATATATAAGTGGAGGAACTAGCTCCAACTCGATTTTACAGAGAAAACTGCAGGAAATTGAAACCGGCACTAGGAAACAGACTGAGAAACCAGAGTAAAAGTTTCCCCTGCAACCCGTTAACTTTGTACTAGATGAACGAACGTCTCTCCACATGCTCAGTTTTGAAGGAGAAGTGTGTGTGAAAGCCGTTCTTCACCTAGCTTGTTGGGAACACAGATACTTTTCAGTTGCAATCTCCACTCCATACATATATATGGCGAGAACAGCCACCAAATCTTTTTACAGTGAAAACTGCAGGATCTTCATACCGGTACTAGGAAAAAGACTGAGAAACCGGAGTAAAAGTTTCACCTGCAACCCGTTAACTTTGAACTAGATGAACGAACGTCTCTCCACATGCTCAGTTCTGAGAGATATGTGTGTGTGAAAGCCGCCCTTCACCTAGCTTGTTGGGAACACAAAGTTTCTTTTCAGTTGCAATCTCCACTCCATGCATATATATGGCGAGAACTAGCACCAACACTTTTTTACAGTGAAAATTGCAGGTACTTCAAATCGGCACTAGGAAACAGACTGAGAAAATAGAGTAAAACTTTCCCCTGGAAACCGTTAACTTTGTGCTAGATGAACGAACGTCTCTCCACATGCTCAGTTCTGAGAGATAAGTGTGTGTGAAAGCCGTCCTTCACCTAGCTTGTTGATAACACAAAGTTTCTTTTCAGTTGCAAACTCAACTCCATACATATATAAGTGGAGGAACTAGCTTCAACTCGATTTTACAGAGAAAACTGCAGGAAATTCAAACCGGCACTAGGAAACAGACTGAGAATCCAGAGTAAAAGTTTCCCCTGCAACCCGTTAACTTTGTACTAGATGAACGAACGTTTCTCCACATGCTCAATTCTGAGAGATAAGAGATTGTGAAAGCCGTTCTACACCTAGCTTTTTGGGAAAACAAAGTTTCTTTTCAGTGGCAAACTCCACTCCATACATATGTATGGGGAGAACTAGCACCAACTCGGTTTTACAGTGAAAACTGCAGAAACTTCATACCGGCACTAGGAAACAGACTGAGAAACCAGAGTAAAACTTTCCCCTACAACCCGTTAACTTTGTGCTAGATGAACGAACGTCTCTCCACATGCTCAATTTTGAGAGATAAGTGGGTGTGAATGCCGTCCTTCACCTAGCTTGTTGGGAACACAGTTTCTTTTCAGTTGCAAACTCTACTCCATACATATTTATGGGGAGAACTAGCACCAACACGGTTTTACAGAGAAAACTGCAGGAACTTCAAACCGGCACTAGGAAACAGACTGAGAAACCAGAGTAAAACTTTCCCCTACAACCCGCTTACGTTGTGGTAGATAAAGGAGCGTCCCTCCACATGCTCAGTTCTGAGATATAAGTGTGTGTGAAAGCCGTCCTTCACCTAGCTTGTTGGGAACACAATGTTTCTTTTCAGTTGCAAACTCCACTCCATACATAAATATGGGGAGAATAAGCACCAACTCAGTTTTACAGTGAAAACTGCAGGAACTTCAATCCGGTACTAGGAAACAGACTGAGAACCCAGAGTAAAACTTTCCCCTGCAACCGTTAACTTTGAACTAGATGAACGAAAGTCTCTCCACATGCTCAGTTCTGAGAGATATGTGTGTGTGAAAGCCGTCCTTCACCTAGCTTGTTGGGAACACAAAGTTTCTTTTCAGTTGCAATCTCCACCCCATACATATATATGTCGAGAACTAGCACGAACACTTTTTTAAAATGAAAAGTGCAGGTACTTCAAATCGGCACTAGGAAACAGACTGAGAAAACAGAATAAAACTTTCCCCTGCAAACCGTTAACTTTGTGCTAGATGAACGAACGTCTCTCCACATGCTCAGTTCTGAGAGATAAGTGTGTGTGAAAGCCGTCCTTCACCTAGCTTGTTGGGAACACAAAGTTTCTTTTCAGTTGCTAACTCCACTCCATATATATATAAGTGGAGGAACTAGCTCCAACTCGATTTTACAGAGAAAACTGCAGGAACTTCAAACCGGCACTAGGAAACAGACTGAGAAACCAGAGTAAAAGTTTCCCCTGCAACCTGTTAACTTTGTACTAGATGAACGAACGTCTCTCCACATGCTCAGTTCTGAGAGAAAAGTGAGTGTGAAAGCCGTCCTACACCTAGCTTGTTGGGAAAACAAAGTTTCTTTTCACTTGCAAACTCCACTCCATACATATGTATGGGGAGAACTAGCACCAACTCGTTTTTACAGTGAAAACTGCAGAAACTTCAAACCGGCACTAGGAAACAGACTGAGAGACCAGAGTAAAACTTTCCCCTACAATCCGTTAACTTTGTGCTAGATGAACGAACGTCTCTCCACATGCTCAATTCTGAGAGATAAGTGTGTGTGAAAGCCGTCCTTCACCTAGCTTGTTGGGAACACAGTTTCTTTCAGTTGCAAACTCCACTCCATACATATATATTACGAGAAATAGCACCAAATCTTTTTTACAGTGAAAATTGCAGGAACTTCAAATCGGCACTAGGAAACAGACTGAGAAAACAGAATAAAACTTTCCCCTGCAAACCGTTAAATTTGTGCTAGATGAATGAACGTCTCTTCACATGCTCAATTCTGAGAGATAATTGGGTGTGAAAGCCGTCCTTCACCTAGCTTGTTGGGAACACAGTTTCTTTTCAGTTGCAAACTCTACTCCATACATACTTATGGGGATAACTAGCACCAACACGGTTTTACAGTGAAAACTGCAGGAACTTCACACCGGCACTAGGAAACAGACTGAGAAACCAGAGTAAAACTTTCCCCTACAACTCGCTTACGTTTTGCTAGATAAAGGAGCGTCTCTCCACATGCTCAGTTCTGAGATGTAAGTGTGTGTGAAAGCCGTCCTTCACCTAGCTTGTTGGGAACACAATGTTTCTTTTCAGTTGCAAACTCCACTCCATACATATATATGGGGAGAACAAGCACCAACTCAGTTTTACAGTAAAAACGGCAGGAACTTCAAATCAGTACTAGGAAACTGACTGAGAACCCAGAGTAAAATTTCCCCTGCAACCGTTAACTTTGAACTAGTTGAACGAAAGTCTCTCCACATGCTCAGTTCTGAGAGATATGTGTGTGTGAAAGCCGTCATTCACCTAGCTTGTTGTGAACACAAAGTTTCTTTTCAGTTGCAATCTCCACTCCATATATATATATGGCGAGAACTAGCACCAACACTTTTTTAAAATTAAAAGTGCAGGTACTTCAAATCGGCACTAGGAAACAGACTGAGAAAACAGAGTAAAACTTTCCCCTGCAAACCGTTAACTTTGTGCTAGATGAACGAACGTCTCTCCACATGCTCAGTTCTGAGAGATAAGTGTGTGTGAAAGCCGTCCTTCACCTAGCTTGTTGGGAACACAAAGTTACTGTTCAGTAGCAAACTCCACTCCATATATATATAAGTGGAGGAACTAGCTCCAAATCGATTTTACAGAGAAAACTGCAGGAAATTGAAACCGGCACTATGAAACAGTCTGAGAAACCAGAGTAAAAGTTTCCCCTGCAAACCGTTAAGTTTGTACTAGATGAACGAACGTCTCTCCACATGCTAAGTTCTGAGAGATAATTGAGTGTGAAAGTCGTAATACACCTAGCTTGTTGGGAAAACAAAATTTCTTTTAATTTGCAAACTCCACTCCATACATTTATAAGGGGAGGAACTAGCTCCAACTCGGTTTTACAGTGAAAACTGCAGGAACTTCAAACCGGCACTAGGAAACAGACTGAGAATCCAGAGTAA
The DNA here is from genome assembly GCF_009834535.1 of Camelus ferus. Taxonomy (NCBI): domain Eukaryota; kingdom Metazoa; phylum Chordata; class Mammalia; order Artiodactyla; family Camelidae; genus Camelus; species Camelus ferus. The sequence goes on along the minus strand of NC_045731.1, from coordinate 2,558,356 downwards.
AACTTTCGTTTACAACCCGCAAACTTTGTGCTATATGAACGAACGTCTCTCCACATGCTCAGTTCTGAGAAATAATTGTGTGTGAAAGCCGTACATCACATAGCTTGTTGGGAACACAAAGTTTCTTTTCAGTGGCAAACTCCACTCCAAACATATATAAGGGGAGGAACTAGCACCAAATCTGTTTTACAGTGAAAACTGCAGGAACTTCAAACCGGTACTAGGAAACAGACTGAGAAAACAGAATAAAACTTTCCCCTGCAAACCGTTAACTTTGTGCTAGATGAACGAACGTCTCTCCTCATGCTCAGTTCTGAGAGATAAGTGTGTGTGAAAGCCGTCCTTCACCTAGCTTGTTGATAACACAAAGTTTCTTTTCAGTTGCAAACTCAACTCCATACATATATAAGTGGAGGAACTAGCTCCAACTCGATTTTACAGAGAAAACTGCAGGAACTTCAAACCGGCACTAGGAAACAGACTGAGAAACCAGAGTAAAAGTTTCTCCTGCAACCCGTTTACTTTGTACTAGATGAACGAACGTTTCTCCACATGCTCAATTCTGAGAGATAAGTGTGTGTGAAAGCCGTCCTTCACCTAGCTTGTTGGGAACACAAAGTTTCTTTTCAGTTGCAAACTCCACTCTATATATATATATAAGTGGAGGAACTAGCTCCAACTCGATTTTACAGAGAAAACTGTAGGAAATTGAAACCGGCACTATGAAACAGTCTGAGAAACCAGAGTAAAAGTTTCCCCTGCAAACCGTTAACTTTGTACTACATGAACGAACGTCTCTCCACATGCTCATTTCTGAGAGATAAGTGTGTGTGAAAGCCGTCCTTCACCTAGCTTGTTGATAACACAAAGTTTCTTTTCAGTGGCAAACTCCACTCCATACATATGTATGGGGAGAACTAGCACCAACTCGGTTTTACAGTGAAAACTGCAGAAACTTCATACCGGCACTAGGAAACAGACTGAGAAACCAGAGTAAAACTTTCCCCTACAACCCGTTAACTTTGTGCTAGATGAACGAACGTCTCTCCACATGCTCAATTCTGAGAGATAAGTGTGTGTGGAAGCGTCGTTCACTTAGCTTGTTGGGAACACAAAGTTTCTTTTCAGTTGCAATCTCCACTCCATACATATATATGGCGAGAACTAGCACCAACACTTTTTTACAGTGAAAAGTGCAGGTACTTCAAATAGGCCCTAGGAAACAGACTGAGAAAACAGAGTAAAAGTTTACCCTGCAACCCGTTAACACTGTAGTAGATGAACGAACGTCTCTCCACATGCTCAGTTCTGAGAGATAATTGAGTGTGAAAGCCGTCCTACACATAGCTTGTTGGGAACACAAAGTTTCTTTTCAGTTGCAAACTCCACTCCATACATATATATGGGGAGAACTAGCACCAACTCGGCTTTACAGTGAAAAATTCAGGAACTTCAAACCGGCACTAGGAAACTGACTGAGAAACCAGAGTTAAACTTTCCCATACAACCCGTTATCTTTGTGCTAGATGAACGAACGTCTCTCCACGTGCTCAGTTCTGAGAGATAAGTGTGTGTGAAAGCCGTCCTTCACCTAGCTTGTTGGGAACACAAAGTATCTTTTCAGTTGCAAACTCCACTCCATACATATATATGGCGAGAACAACCAGCAAATGTTTTTACATTGAAAAGTGCAGGAAATTCAAATCGGCACTAGGAAACAGACTGAGAAAACAGAGTAAAACTTTCCCCTGCAAACCGTTATCTTTGTGCTAGATGAACGAACGTCTCTCCACGTGCTCAGTTCTGAGAGATAAGTGTGTGTGAAAGCCGTCCTTCACCTAGCTTGTTGGGAACACAAAGTATCTTTTCAGTTGCAAACTCCACTCCATACATATATAAGTGGAGGAACTAGCTCCAACTCGATTTTACAGAGAAAACTGCAGGAACTTGAAACCGGCACTAGGAAACAGACTGAGAAACCAGAGTAAAAGTTTCCCCTGCAACCCGTTAACTTTGTACTAGATGAATGAACGTCTCTCCACATGCTCAGTTCTGAGAGAAAAGTGAATGTGAAAGCCGTCCTTCACCTAGCTTGTTGGGAACACAGATACTTTTCAGTTGCAAAATCCACTCCATACATATATATGGCGAGAACAACCACCAAATCTATTTTACAGTGAAAACTGCAGTATCTTCAAACCGGTACTAGGAAAAAGACTGAGAAACCGGAATAAAAGTTTCACCTGCAACCCGTTAACTTTGAACTAGATGAACGAACGTCTCTCCACATGCTCAGTTCTGAGAGATATGTGTGTGTGAAAGCCGCCCTTCACCTAGCTTGTTGGGAACACAAAGTTTCTTTTCAGTTGCAATCTCCACTCCATGCATATATATGGCGAGAACTAGCACCAACACTTTTTTACAGTGAAAATTGCAGGTACTTCAAATCGGCACTAGGAAACAGACTGAGAAAACAGAGTAAAACTTTCCCCTGCAAACCGTTAACTTTGTGCTAGATGAACGAACGTCTCTCCACATGCTCATTTCTGAGAGATAAGTGTGTGTGAAAGCCGTCCTTCACCTAGCTTGTTGATAACACAAAGTTTCTTTTCAGTTGCAAACTCTACTCCATACATATATAAGTGGAGGAACTAGCTCCAACTCGATTTTACAGAGAAAACTGCAGGAACTTGAAACCGGCACTAGGAAACAGACTGAGAAACCAGAGTAAAAGTTTCCCCTGCAACCCGTTAACTTTGTACTAGATGAACGAACGTTTCTCCACATGCTCAATTCTGAGAGATAAGAGAGTGTGAAAGCCGTTCTACACCTAGCTTTTTGGGAAAACAAAGTTTCTTTTCAGTGGCAAACTCCACTCCATACATATGTATGGGGAGAACTAGCACCAACTCGGTTTTACAGTGAAAACTGCAGAAACTTCATACCGGCACTAGGAAACAGACTGAGAAAACAGAGTAAAACATTCCCCTACAACACGTTAACTTTGTGCTAGATGAACGAACGTCTCTCCACATGCTCAATTCTGAGACATAAGTGGGTGTGAATGCCGTCCTTCACCTAGCTTGTTGGGAACACAGATTCTTTTCAGTTGCAAACACTACTCCATACATATTTATGGGGAGAACTAGCACCAACACGGTTTTACAGAGAAAACTGCAGGAACTTCAAACCGGCACTAGGAAACAGACTGAGAAACCAGAGTAAAACTTTCCCCTACAAACCGCTTACGTTGTGCTAGATAAAGGAGAGTCTCTCCACATGCTCATTTCTGAGATATAAGTGTGTGTGAAAGCCGTCCTTCACCTAGCTTGTTGGGAACACAATGTTTCTTTTCAGTTGCAAACTCCACTCCATACATATATATGGGGAGAACAAGCACCAACTCAGTTTTACAGTGAAAACTGCAGGAACTTCAATCCGGTACTAGGAAACAGACTGAGAACCCAGAGTAAAACTTTCCCCTGCAACCGTTAACTTTGAACTAGATGAACGAAAGTCTCTCCACATGCTCAGTTCTGAGAGATATGTGTGTGGGAAAGCTGTCCTTTACCTAGCTTGTTGGGAACACAAAGTTTCTTTTCAGTTGCAATCTCCACCCCATACATATATATGGCGAGAACTAGCACGAACACTTTTTTAAAATGAAAAGTGCAGGTACTTCAAATCGGCACTAGGAAACAGACTGAGAAAACAGAATAAAACTTTCCCCTGCAAACCGTTAACTTTGTGCTAGATGAACGAACGTCTCTCCACATGCTCAGTTCTGAGAGATAAGTGTGTGTGAAAGCCGTCCTTCAACTAGCTTGTTGGGAACACAAAGTTTCTTTTCAGTTGCTAACTCCACTCCATATATATATATAAGTGGAGGAACTAGCTCCAACTCGATTTTACAGAGAAAACTGCAGGAACTTGAAACCGGCACTAGGAAACAGACTGAGAAACCAGAGAAAATGTTTCCCCTGCAAACCGTTAACTTTGTACTAGATGAACGAACGTCTCTCCTCATGCTCAGTTCTGAGAGATATGTGTGTTAAAGCCGTCTTTCACCTTGCTTGTTGGGAACACAAAGATTCTTTTCAGTTGCCATCTCCACTAAATACATATATATGGCGAGAACTAGCACCAACACTTTTTTACAGTGAAAAGTGCAGGTATTAAAATCGGCACTAGGAAACAGACTGAGAAAACAGAGTAAAACTTTCCCCTGGAAACCGTTAACTTTGTGCTAGGTGAACGAACGTCTCTCCACATGCTCAGTTCTGAGAGATAAGTGAGTGTGAAATCCGTCCTTCACTTAGCTTGTTGGGAACACAAAGTTTCTTTTAAGTTGCAAACTCCACTCCATACATATATAAGTGGAGGAACTAGCTCCAACTCGATTTTACAGAGAAAACTGCAGGAACTTCAAACCGGCACTAGGAAACAGACTGAGAAACCAGAGTAAAAGTTTCCCCTGCAACCTGTTAACTTTGTACTAGATGAACGAACGTCTCTCCACATGCTCAGTTCTGAGAGAAAAGTGAGTGTGAAAGCCGTCCTACACCTAGCTTGTTGGGAAAACAAAGTTTCTTTTCACTTGTAAACTCCACTCCATACATATGTATGGGGAGAACTAGCACCAACTCGTTTTTACAGTGAAAACTGCAGAAACTTCAAACCGGCACTAGGAAACAGACTGAGAGACCACAGTAAAACTTTCCCCTACAACCCGTTAACTTTGAGCTAGATGAACGAACGTCTCTCCACATGCTCATTTCTGAGAGATAAGTGTGTGTGAAAGCCGTCCTTCACCTAGCTTGTTGGGAACACAGTTTCTTTCAGTTGCAAACTCCACTCCATACATATATATTACGAGAAATAGCACCAAATCTTTTTTACAGTGAAAATTGCAGGAACTTCAAATCGGCACTAGGAAACAGACTGAGAAAACAGAATAAAACTTTCCCCTGCAAACCGTTAACTTTGTGCTAGATGAATGAACGTCTCTCCACATGCTCAATTCTGAGAGATAAGTGGATGTGAAAGCCGTCCTTCACCTAGCTTGTTGGGAACACAGTTTCTTTCAATTGCAAACTCTACTCCATACATAGTTTATGGGGAGAACTAGCACCAACAATGTTTTACAGTGACAAACTGCAGGAACTTCAAACCGGCACTAGGAGGAAACAGCCTGAGAAACCAGAGTAAACTTTCCCCTACACTCGCTTACGTTGTGCTAGATAAAGTGAGCGTCTCTCCACCTGCTCAGTTTCTGAGATCTAAGTGTGTGTGAAAGCCGTCCTTCATCCCTAGCTTGTTGGGAACACAATGGTTTCTTTTCAGTTGCAACAACAACTCCATACATATATATGGGGAGAACAAGCACCAACTCAGTTTTACAGTGAAAACGGCAGGAACTTCAAACCGGTACTAGGAAACAGACTGAGAACCCAGAGTAAAATTTCCCCTGCAAACCCTAAACTTTGTGCTAGATGAACGAACGTCTCTCCACATGCTCAATTCTGAGAGATAAGTGGATGTGAAAGCCGTCCTTCACCTAGCTTGTTGGGAAGACAAAGTTTCTTTTCAGTTGCAAACTCCACTCCATATATATATAAGTGGAGGAACAAGCTCCAACTCGATTTTACTGAGAAAACTGCAGGAAATTGAAACCGGCACTATGAAACAGTCTGAGAAACCAGAGTAAAAGTTTCCCCTGCAAACCGTTAACTTTGTACTAGATGAACGAACGTCTCTACACATGCTAAGTTCTGAGAGATAAGTGAGTGTGAAAGTCGTAATACACCTAGCTTGTTGGGAAAACAAAATTTCTTTTCATTTGCTAACTCCACTCCATACATATATAAGGGGAGGAACTAGCTCCAACTCGGTTTTACAGTGAAAACTGCAGGAACTTCAAAACGGCACTAGGAAACAGACTGAGAATCCAGAGTAAAACTTTCCTTTACAACCCGCTAACTTTGTGCTATATGAACGAACGTCTCTCCACATGCTCAGTTCTGAGAAATAATTGTGTGTGAAAGCCGTACATCACATAGCTTGTTGGGAACACAAAGTTTGTTTTCAGTGGCAAACTCCACTCCATACATATATAAGGGGAGGAACTTGCACCAAATCTGTTTTACAGTGAAAACTGCAGGAACTTCAACCCGGTACTAGGAAACAGACTGAGAAAACAGAGTAAAACTTTCTCCTGCAAACTGTTAACTTTGTACTAGATGAACGAACGTCTCTCCACATGCTCAGTTCTGAGAGAAAAGTGAGTGTGAAAGCCGTCCTACACCTAGCTTGTTGGGAAAACAAAGTTTCTTTTCACTTGCAAACTCCACTCCATACATATGTATGGGGAGAACTAGCACCAACTCGTTTTTACAGTGAAAACTGCAGAAACTTCAAACCGGCACTAGGAAACAGACTGAGAGACCAGAGTAAAACTTTCCCCTACAACCCGTTAACTTTGTGCTAGATGAACGAACGTCTCTCCACATGCTCAATTCTGAGAGATAAGTGTGTGTGAAAGCCGTCCTTCACCTAGCTTGTTGGGAACACAGTTTCTTTCAGTTGCAAACTCTACTCCATACATATTTATGGGGAGAACTAGCACCAACACGGTTTTACAGTGAAAACTGCAGGAACTTCAAACCGGCACTAGGAAACAGACTGAGAAACCAGAGTAAAACTTTCCCCTACAACACGCTTACGTTGTGCTAGATAAAGGAGCGTCTCTCCACATGCTCAGTTCTGAGATATATGTGTGTGTGAAAGCCGAACTTCACCTAGCTTGTTGGGAACACAATGTTTCTTTTCAGTTGCAAACTCCACTCCATACATATATATGGGGAGAAATAGCACCAACTCGGCTTTACAGTGAAAAATTCAGGAATTTCAAACCGGCACTAGGAAACTGACTGAGAAACCAGAGTAAAACTTTCCCATATAACCCGTTATCTTTGTGCTAGATGAACGAACGTCTCTCCAAATGCTCAGTTCTGAGAGATAAGTGAGTGTGAAAGCCGTCCTTCAGTTATCTTGTTGGGAACACAAAGTTTCTTTTCAGTTGCAAACTCCACTCCATACATATATATGGCGAGAACAACCACCAAATCTTTTTACATTGAAAAGTGCAGGAAATTCAAATCGGCACTAGGAAACAGACTGAGAAAACAGAGTAAAATTTTCCCCTGCAAACCGTTATCTTTGTGCTAGATGAACGAACGTCTCTCCACGTGCTCAGTTCTGAGAGATAAGTGTGTGTGAAAGCCGTCCTTCACTTAGCTTGTTGGGAACACAAAGTTTCTTTTCAGTTGCAAACTCCACTCCATACATATATAAGTGGAGGAAATAGCTCCAACTCGATTTTACAGAGAAAACTGCAGGAACTTGAAACCGGCACTAGGAAACAGACTGAGAAACCAGAGTAAAAGATTCCCCTGCAACCCGTTAACTTTGTACTAGATGAATGAACGTCTCTCCACATGCTCAGTTCTGAGAGAAAAGTGAATGTGAAAGCCGTCCTTCACCTAGCTTGTTGGGAACACAGATAATTTTCAGTTGCAAAATCCACTCCATACATATATATGGCGAGAACAACCACCAAATCTTTTTTACAGTGAAAACTGCAGTATCTTCAAACCGGTCCTAGGAAAAAGACTGAGAAACCGGAGTAAAAGTTTCACCTGCAACCCGTTAACTTTGAACTAGATGAACGAACGTCTCTCCACATGCTCAGTTCTGAGAGATATGTGTGTGTGAAAGCCGCCCTTCACCTAGCTTGTTGGGAACACAAAGTTTCTTTTCTGTTGCAATCTCCACTCCATGCATATATATGGCGAGAACTAGCACCAACACTTTTTTACAGTGAAAATTGCAGGTACTTCAAATCGGCACTAGGAAACAGACTGAGAAAACAGAGTAAAACTTTCCCCTGCAAACCGTTAACTTTGTGCTAGATGAACGAACGTCTCTCCACATGCTCAGTTCTGAGAGATAAGTGTGTGTGAAAGCCGTCCTTCATCTAGCTTGTTGATAACACAAAGTTTCTTTTCAGTTGCAAACTCAACTCCATACATATATAAGTGGAGGAACTAGCTCCAACTCGATTTTACAGAGAAAACTGCAGGAACTTGAAACCGGCACTAGGAAACAGACTGAGAAACCAGAGTAAAAGTTTCCCCTGCAAACCGTTAACTTTGTACTAGATGAACGAACGTCTCTCCACATGCTCAGTTCTGAGAGATATGTGTGTGAAAGCCGTCCTTCACCTTGCTTGTTGGGAACACAAAGTTTCTATTCAGTTGCCATCTCCACTAAATACATATATATGGCGAGAAATAGCACCAACAATTTTTTAGAGTGAAAAGTGCAGGTACTTCAAATCGGCACTAGGAAACGGACAGAGAAAACAGAGTAAAACTTTCCCCTGCAAACCGTTAACTTTGTGCTAGATGAACGAACGTCTCTCCACATGCTCAGTTCTGACAGATAAGTGAGTGTGAAATCCGTCCTTCACTTAGCTTGTTGGGAACACAAAGTTTCTTTTCAGTTGCAAACTCCACTCCATACATATATAAGTGGAGGAACTAGCTCCAACTCGATTTTACAGAGAAAACTGCAGGAACTTCAAACCGGCACTAGGAAACAGACTGAGAAACCAGAGTAAAAGTTTCCCCTGCAACATGTTAACTTTGTACTAGATGAAGGAACGTCTCTCCACATGCTCAGTTCTGAGAGAAAAGTGAGTGTGAAAGCCGTCCTACACCTAGCTTGTTGGGAAAACAAAGTTTCTTTTCATTTGCAAACTCCACTCCATACATATATAAGTGGAGGAACTATCTCCAACTCGATTTTACAGAGAAAACTGCAGGAACTTCAAACCGGCACTAGGAAACAGACTGAGAAACCAGAGTAAAACTTTCCCCTACAACTCGCTTACGTTGTGCTAGATAAAGGAGCGTCTCTCCACATGCTCAGGTCTGAGATATAAGTGTGTGTGAAAGCCGTCCTTCATCTAGCTTGTTGGGAACACAATGTTTCTTTTCAGTTGCAAACTCCACTCCATACATATATATGGGGAGAACAAGCACCAAATAAGTTTTACAGTGAAAACTGCAGGAACTTCAAACCGGTACTAGGAAACAGACTGAGAACCCAGAGTAAAATTTCCCCTGCAACCGTTAACTTTGAACTAGATGAACGAACGTCTCTCCACATGCTCAGTTCTGAGAGATATGTGTGTGTGAAAGCCGTCCTTCGCCTAGCTTGTTGGGAACAAAAAGTTTCTTTTCAGTTGCAAACTCCACTCCATATATATATAAGTGGAGGAACTAGCTCCAACTCGATTTTACAGAGATAACTGCAGGAAATTGAAACCGGCACTATGAAACAGTCTGAGAATCCAGAGTAAAACTTTCCACTGCAAACCGTTAACTTTGTACTAGATGAACGAACGTCTCTAAACATGCTCAGTTCTGAGAGATAAGTGAGTGTGAAAGTCGTAATACACCTAGCTTGTTGGGAAAACAAAATTTCTTTTCATTTGCAAACACCACTTCATATATATATAAGGGGAGGAACTAGCTCCAACTCGGTTTTACATTGAAAACTGCAGGAACTTCAAACCGGCACTAGGAAACAGACTGAGAATCCAGAGTTAAACTTTCCTTTACAACCCGCTAACTTTGTGCTATATGAACGAACGTCTCTCCACATGCTCAGTTCTGAGAAATAAGTGTGTGTGAAAGCCGTACATCACATAGCTTGTTGGGAACACAAAGTTTCTTTCTGTGGCAAACTCCACTCCATACATATATATAAAGGGAGGAACTAGCACCAAATCTGTTTTACAGTGAAAACTGCAGGAACTTCAAACCGGTACTAGGAAACAGACTGAGAAAACAGAGTAAAACTTTCCCCTGCAAACCGTTAACTTTGTGCTAGATGAACGAACGTCTCTCCACATGCTCAGTTCTGAGAGATAATTGTGTGTGAAAGCCGTCCTTCACCTAGCTTGTTGATAACACAAAGTTTCTTTTCAGTTGCAAACTCAACTCCATACATATATAAGTGGAGGAACTAGCTCCAACTCGATTTTACAGAGAAAACTGCAGGAACTTCAAACCGGCACTAGGAAACAGACTGAGAAACCAGAGTAAAAGTTTCCCCTGCAACCCGTTAATTTTGTACTAGATGAACGAACGTTTCTCCACATGCTCAATTCTGAGAGATAAGAGACTGTGAAAGCCGTTCTACACCTAGCTTTTTGGGAAAACAAAGTTTCTTTTCAGTGGCAAACTCCACTCCATACATATGTATGGGGAGATCTAGCACCAACTCGGTTTTACAGTGAAAACTGCAGAAACTTCATACCGGCACTAGGAAACAGACTGAGAAACCAGAGTAAAACTTTCCCCTACAACCCGTTAATTTTGTGCTAGATGAACGAACGTCTCTCCACATGCTCAATTCTGAGAGAAAAGTGTGTGTGAAAGCCGTCCTTCAACTAGCTTGTTGGGAACACAAAGTTTCTTTTCAGTTGCAATCTCCACTCCATACTTATATATGGCGAGAACTAGCACCAACACTTTTTTACAGTGTAAAGTGCAGGTACTTCAAATAGGCCCTAGGAAACAGACTGAGAAAACAGTGTAAAAGTTTACCCTGCAACCCGTTAACACTGTACTAGATGAACGAACGTCTCTCCACATGCTCAGTTCTGAGAGAAAATTGAGTGTGAAAGCCGTCCTACACATAGCTTGTTGGGAACACAAAGTTTCTTTTCAGTTGCAAACTCCACTCCATACATATATATGGGGAGAACTAGCACCAACTCGGCTTTACAGTGAAAAATTCAGGAACTTCAAACCGGCATTAGGAAACTGACTGAGAAACCAGAGTAAAACTTTCCATACACCCGTTATCTTTGTGCTAGATGAAAGAACGTCTCTCCAAATGCTCAGTTCTGAGAGATAAGTGAGTGTGAAAGCCGTCCTTCAGTTATCTTGTTGGGAACACAAAGTTTCTTTTCAGTTGCAAACTCCACTCCATACATATATATGGCGAGAACAACCACCAAATCTTTTTACATTGAAAAGTGCAGGAATTTCAAATCGGCACTAGGAAACAGACTGAGAAAACAGAGTAAAACTTTCCCCTGCAAACCGTTATCTTTGTGCTAGATGAATGAACGTCTCTCCACGTGCTCAGTTCTGAGAGATAAGTGTGTGTGAAAGCCGTCCTTCACTTAGCTTGTTGGGAACACAAAGTTTCTTTTCAGTTGCAAACTCCACTCCATACATATATAAGTGGAGGAACTAGCTCCAACTCGATTTTACAGAGAAAACTGCAGGAACTTCAAACCGGCACTAGGAAACAGACTGAGAAACCAGAGTAAAAGTTTCACCTGCAACCCGTTAACTTTGTACTAGATGAACGAACGTTTCTCCACATGCTCAATTCTGAGAGATAAGAGAGTGTGAAAGCCGTTCTACACCTAGCTTTTTGGGAAAACAAAGTTTCTTTTCAGTGGCAAACTCCACTCCATACATATGTATGGGGAGAAATAGCACCAACTCGGTTTTACAGTGAAAACTGCAGAAACTTCATACAGGCACTAGGAAACAGACTGAGAAACCAGAGTAAAACTTTCCCCTACAACCCGTTAACTTTGTGCTAGATGAACGAACGTCTCTCCACATGCTCAATTCTGAGAGATAAGTGGGTGTGAATGCCGTCCTTCACCTAGCTTATTGGGAACACAGTTTCTTTTCAGTTGCAAACTCTACTCCATACATATTTATGGGGAGAACTAGCACCAACACGGTTTTACAGAGAAAACTGCAGGAACTTCAAACCGGCACTAGGAAACAGACTGAGAAACCAGAGTAAAACTTTCCCCTACAACCCACTTACGTTGTGCTAGATAAAGGAGCGTCTCTCCACATGCTCATTTCTGAGATATAAGTGTGTGTGAAAGCCGTCCTTCACCTAGCTTGTTGGGAAAACAAAATTTCTTTTCATTTGCAAACACCACTTCATATATATATAAGGGGAGGAACTAGCTCCAACTCGGTTTTACAGTGAAAACTGCAGGAACTTCAAACCGGCACTAGGAAACAGACTGAGAATCCAGAGTAAAACTTTCCTTTACAACCCGCTAACTTTGTGCTATATGAACGAACGTCTCTCCACATGCTCAGTTCTGAGAAATAAGTGTGTGTGAAAGCCGTACATCACATAGCTTGTTGGGAACACAAAGTTTCTTTCTGTGGCAAACTCCACTCCATACATATATATAAAGGGAGGAACTAGCACCAAATCTGTTTTACAGTGAAAACTGCAGGAACTTCAAACCGGTACTAGGAAACAGACTGAGAAAACAGAGTAAAACTTTCCCCTGCAAACCGTTAACTTTGTGCTAGATGAACGAACGTCTCTCCACATGCTCAGTTCTGAGAGATAAGTGTGTGTGAAAGCCGTCCTTCACCTAGTTTGTTGATAACACAAAGTTTCTTTTCAGTTGCAAACTCAACTCCATACATATTTATGGGGAGAACTAGCACCAACACGGTTTTACAGAGAAAACTGCAGGAACTTCAAACCGGCACTAGGAAACAGACTGAGAAACCAGAGTAAAACTTTCCCCTACAACCCACTTACGTTGTGCTAGATAAAGGAGCGTCTCTCCACATGCACATTTCTGAGATATAAGTGTGTGTGAAAGCCGTCCTTCACCTAGCTTGTTGGGAACACAATGTTTCTTTGCAGTTGCAAACTCCACTCCATACATATATATGGGGAGAACAAGCACCAACTCAGTTTTACAGTGAAAACTGCAGGAACTTCAATCCGGTACTAGGAAACAGACTGAGAACCCAGAGTAAAACTTTCCCCTGCAACGGTTAACTTTGAACTAGATGAACGAAACTCTCTCCACATGCTCAGTTCTGAGAGAAATGTGTGTGTGAAAGCCGTCCTTCAAATAGCTTGTTGGGAACACAAAGTTTCTTTTCAGTTGCTAACTCCACTCCATATATATATAAGTGGAGGAACTAGCTCCAACTCGATTTTACAGAGAAAACTGCAGGAACTTGAAACCGGCACTAGGAAACAGACTGAGAAACCAGAGTAAAAGGTTCCCCTGCAAACCGTTAACTTTGTACTAGATGAACGAACGTCTCTCCACATGCTCAGTTCTGAGAGATATGTGTGTGAAAGCCGTCCTTCACCTTGCTTGTTAGGAACACAAAGTTTCTATTCAGTTGCCATCTCCACTAAATACATATATATGGCGAGAACTAGCACCAACACTTTTTTACAGTGAAAAGTGCAGGTACTTAAAATCGGCACTAGAAAACAGACTGAGAAAACAGAGTAAAACTTTCCCCTGCAAACCGTTAATTTTGTGCTAGATGAACGAACGTCTCTCCACATGCTCAGTTCTGAGAGATAAGTGAGTGTGAAATCCGTCCTTCACTTAGCTTGTTGGGAACACAAAGTTTCTTTTCCGTTGCAAACTCCACTCCATACATATATAAGTGGAGGAACTAGCTCCAACTCGATTTTACAGAGAAAACTGCAGGAACTTCAAACCGGCACTAGGAAACAGACTGAGAAACCAGAGTAAAAGTTTCCCCTGCAACCCGTTAACTTTGTACTAGATGAACAAACGTCTCTTCACATTCTCAGTTCTGAGAGAAAAGTGAGTGTGAAAGCCGTCCTACACCTAGCTTGTTGGGAAAACAAAGTTTCTTTTCAGTTGCAAACTCCACTCCATACATATGTATGGGGAGAACTAGCACCAACTCGTTTTTACAGTGAAAACTGCAGAAACTTCAAACCGGCACTAGGAAACAGACTGAGAGGCCAGAGTAAAACTTTCCCCTGCAACCCGTTAACTTTGTGCTAGACGAACGAACGTCTCTCCACATGATCAATTCTGAAAGATAAGTGTGTGTGAAAGCCGTCCTTCACCTAGCTTGTTGGGAACAGAGTTTCTTTCAGTTGCAAACTCCACTCCATACATATATATTACGAGAAATAGCACCAAATCTTTTTTACAGTGAAAATTGCAGGAACTTCAAATAGGCACTAGGAAACAGACTGAGAAAACAGAGTAAAACATTCCCCTGCAAACCGTTAACTTTGTGCTAGATGAATGAACGTCTCTCCACATGCTCAATTCTGAGAGATAAATGGGTGTGAAAGCCGTCCTTCACCTAGCTTGTTGGGAACACAGTTTCTTTTCAGTTGCAAACTCTACTCCATACATATATATGGGGATAACTAGCACCAACACGGTTTTACAGTGAAAACTGCAGGAACTTCAAACCGGCACTAGGAAACAGACTGAGAAACCAGAGTAAAACTTTCCCCTACAACTCGCTTACGTTGTGCTAGATAAAGGAGCGTCTCTCCACATGCTCAGTTCTGAGATATAAGTGTGTGTGAAAGCCGTCCTTCACCTAGCTTTTTGGAAACACAATGTTTCTTTTCAGTTGCAAACTCCACTCCATACATATATATGGGGAGAACAAGCACCAACTCAGTTTTACAGTGAAAACTGCAGGAACTTCAAACCGGTACTAGGAAACAGCCTGAGAACTCAGAGTAAAATTTCCCCTGCAACCGTTAACTTTGAACTAGATGAACGAACGTCTCTCCACATGCTCAGTTCTGAGAGATATGTGTGTGTGAAAGCCATCCTTCACCTAGCTTGTTGGGAACACAAAGTTTCTTTTCAGTTGCAATCTCCACTCCATACATATATATGGCGAGAACTAGCACCAACACTTTTTTAAAATTAAAAGTGCAGGTATCTCAAATCGGCACTAGGAAACAGACTGAGAAAACAGAGTAAAACTTTCACCTGCAAACCGTTAACTTTGTGCTAGATGAACGAACGTCTCTCCACATGCTCAGTTCTGAGAGATAAGTGTGTGTCAAAGCCGTCCTTCACCTAGCTTGTTGGGAACACAAAGTTTCTTTTCAGTTGCAAACTCCACTCCATATATATATAAGTGGAGGAACTAGCTCCAACTCGATTTTACAGAGAAAACTGCAGGAAATTGAAGCCGGCACTATGAAACAGTCTGAGAAACCAGAGTAAAAGTTTCCCCTGCAAACCATTAACTTTGTACTAGATGAACGAACGTCTCTCCACATGCTAAGATCTGAGAGATATGTGAGTGTGAAAGTCGTAATACACCTATCTTGTTGGGAAAACAAAATTTCTTTTCATTTGCAAACTCCACTCCAAACATATATAAGGGGAGGAACTAGCTCCAACTCGGTTTTACAGTGAAAACTGCAGGAACTTCAAACCGGCACTAGGAAACAGAGTGAGAATCCAGAGTAAAACTTTCCTTTACAACCCGCTAACTATGTGCTATATGAACGAACGTCTCTCCAGATGCTCAGTTCTGAGAAATAAGTGTGTGTGAAAGCCGTACATCACATAGCTTGTTGGGAACACAAAGTTTCTTTTCAGTGGCAAACTCCACTCCATACATATATAAGGGGAGGAACTAGCACCAAATCTGTTTTACAGTGAAAACTGCAGGAACTTCAAACCGGCACTAGGAAACACACTGAGAAAACAGAGTAAAACTTTACCCTGCAAACCGTTAACTTTGTGCTAGATGAACGAACGTCTCTCCACATGCTCAGTTCTGAGAGATATGTGTGTGTGAAAGCCGTCCTTCACCTAGCTTGTTGATAACACAAAGTTTCTTTTCAGATGCAAACTCAACTCCATACATATATAAGTGGAGGAACTAGCTCCAACTCGATTTTACAGAGAAAACTGCAGAAACTTCAAACAGGCACTAGGAAACAGACTGAGAAACCAGAGTAAAACTTTCCCCTACAACCCGTTAACTTTGTGCTAGATGAACGAACGTCTCTCCACATGCTCAATTCTGAGAGATAAGTGGGTGTGAATGCCGTCCTTCACCTAGCTTGTTGGGAACACAGTTTCTTTTCAGTTGCAAACTCTACTCCATACATATTTATGGGGAGAACTAGCACCAACACGGTTTTACAGAGAAAACTGCAGGAACTTCAAACCGGCACTAGGAAACAGACTGAGAAACCAGAGTAAAACTTTCCCCTACAACCCGCTTACGTTGTGCTAGATAAAGGAGCGTCTCTCCACATGCTAATTTCTGAGATATAAGTGTGTGTGAAAGCCGTCCTTCACCTAGCTTGTTGGAAACACAATGTTTCTTTTCAGTTGCAAACTCCACTCCATACATATATATGGGGAGAACAATCACCAACTCAGTTTTATAGTGAAAACTGCAGGAACATCAATCCGGTACTAGGAAACAGACTGAGAACCCAGAGTAAAACTTTCCCCTACAACCCGTTAACTTTGTGCTAGATGAACGAACGTCTCTCCACATGCTCAATTCTGAGAGATAAGTGGGTGTGAATGCCGTCCTTCACCTAGCTTGTTGGGAACACAGTTTCTTTTCAGTTGCAAACTCTACTCCATACATATTTATGGGGAGAACTAGCACCAACACGGTTTTACAGAGAAAACTGCAGGAACTTCAAACCGGCACTAGGAAACAGACTGAGAAACCAGAGTAAAACTTTCCCCTACAACCCGCTTACGTTGTGCTAGATAAAGGAGCGTCTCTCCGCATGCTAATTTCTGAGATATAAGTGTGTGTGAAAGCCGTCCTTCACCTACCTTGTTGGGAACACAATGTTTCTTTTCAGTTGCAAACTCCACTCCATACATATATATGGGGAGAACAAGCACCAACTCAGTTTTACAGTGAAAACTGCAGGAACATCAATCCGGTACTAGGAAACAGACTGAGAACCCAGAGTAAAACTTTCCCCTGCAACCGTTAACTTTGAACTAGATGAACGAAAGTCTCTCCACATGCTCAGTTCTGAGAGATATGTGTGTGTGAAAGCCGTCCTTCACCTTGCTTGTTGGGAACACAAAGTTTCTTTTCAGTTGCAATCTCCACTCCATACATATATATGGGGAGAACTAGCACCAACACTTTTTTAAAATGAAAAGTGCAGGTACTTCAAATCGGCACTAGGAAACAGACTGAGAAAACAGAATAAAACTTTCCCCTGCAAACCGTTAACTTTGTGCTAGATGAACGAACGTCTCTCCACATGCTCAGTTCTGAGAGATAAGTGTGTGTGAAAGCCGTCCTTCACCTAGCTTGTTGGGAACACAAAGTTTCTTTTCAGTTGCTAACTCCACTCCATATATATATAAGTGGAAGAACAATCTCCAACTCGATTTTACAGAGAAAACTGCAGGAACTTGAAACCGGCACTAGGAAACAGACTGAGAAACCAGAGTAAAAGGTTCCCCTGCAAACCGTTAACTTTGTACTAGATGAACGAACGTCTCTCCACATGCTCAGTTCTGAGAGAAATGTGTGTGAAAGCCGTCCTTCACCTTGCTTGTTGGGAACACAAAATTTCTTTTCAGTTGCCATCTCCACTAAATACATATATATGGCGAGAACTAGCACCAACACTTTTTTACAGTGAAAAGTGCAGGTACTTCAAATCGGCACTAGGAAACAGACTGAGAAAACAGAGTAAAACTTTCCCCTGAAAACCGTTAAATTTGTGCTAGATGAACGAACGTCTCTCCACATGCTCAGTTCAGAGATAAGTGAGTGTGAAATACGTCCTTCACTTAGCTTGTTGGGAACACAAAGTTTCTTTTCAGTTGCAAACTCCACTCCATACATATATAAGTGGAGGAACTAGCTCCAACTCGATTTTACAGAGAAAACTGCAGGAACTTCAAACCGGCACTAGGAAACAGACTGAGAAACCAGAGTTAAAGTTTCCCCTGCAACCTGTTAACTTTGTACTAGATGAACGAACGTCTCTCCACATGCTCAGTTCTGAGAGAAAAGTGAGTGTGAAAGCCGTCCTACAGCTAGCTTGTTGGGAAAACAAAGTTTCTTTTCAGTTGCAAACTCCACTCCATACATATGTATGGGGAGAACTAGCACCAACTCGTTTTTACAGTGAAAACTGCAGAAACATCAAAACGGCACTAGGAAACAGACTGAGAAACCAGAGTAAAACTTTCCCCTACAACCCGTTAACTTTGTGCTAGATGAACGAACGTCTCTCCACATGCTCAATTCTGAGAGATAAGTGTGTGTGAAAGCCGTCCTTCACCTAGCTTGTTGGGAACACAGTTTCTTTCAGTTGCAAACTCCACTCCATACATATATATTACGAGAAATAGCACCAAATCTTTTTTACAGTGAAAATTGCAGGAACTTCAAATCGGCACTAGGAAACAGACTGAGAAAACAGAGTAAAACATTCCCCTGCAAACCGATAACTTTGTGCTAGATGAATGAACGTCTCTCCACATGCTCAATTCTGAGAGATAAGTGGGTGTGAAAGCCGTCCTTCACCTAGCTTGTTGGGTACACAGTTTCTTTTCAGTTGCAAACTCTACTCCATACATATTTATGGGAAGAACTAGCACCAAGACGGTTTTACAGTGAAAACTGCAGGAACATCAAACCGGAACTAGGAAACAGACTGAGAAACCAGAGTAAAACTTTCCCCTACAACTCGCTTACGTTGTGCTAGATAAAGGAGCGTCTCTCCACATGCTCAGTTCTGAGATATAAGTGTGTGTGAAAGCCGTCCTTCACCTAGCTTGTTGGGAACACAATGTTTCTTTTCAGTTGCAAACTCCACTCCATACATATATATGGGGAGAACAAGCACCAACACAATTTTACAGTGAAAACTGCAGGAACTTCAAACCGGTACTAGGAAACAGACTGAGAAAACAGAGTAAAACTTCCCCTGCAACCGTTAACTTTGAACTAGATGAACGAAACTCTCTCCCCATGCTCAGTTCTGAGAGATATGTGTGTGTGAAACCGTCCTTCACCTAGCTTGTTGGGAACACAAAGTTTCTTTTCAGTTGCAAACTCCACTCCATATATATATAAGTGGAGGAACTAGCTCCAACTCGATTTTACAGAGAAAACTGCAGGAACTTGAAACCGGCAGTAGGAAACAGTCTGAGAAACCAGAGTAAAAGTTTCCCCTGCAAACCGTTAACTTTGTACTAGATGAACGAACGTCTCTCCACATGCTAAGATCTGAGAAATAAGTGAGTGTGAAAGTCGTAATACACCTAGCTTGTTGGGAAAACAAAATTTCTTTTCATTTGCAAACTCCACTCCATACATATATAAGTTGAGGAACTAGCTCCAACTCGATTTTACAGAGAAAACTGCAGGAACTTCATACCGGCACTAGGAAACAGACTGAGAAACCAGAGTAAAACTTTCCCCTACAACCCGTTAACTTTGTGCTAGATGAACGAACGTCTCTCCACATGCTCAATTCTGAGAGATAAGTGGGTGTGAATGCCGTCCTTCACCTAGCTTGTTGATAACACAAAGTTTCTTTTCAGTTGCAAACTCAACTCCATACATATATAAGTGGAGGAACTAGCTCCAACTCGATTTTACAGAGAAAACTGCAGGAACTTCATACCGGCACTAGGAAACAGACTGAGAAACCAGAGTAAAACTTTCCCCTACAACCCGTTAACTTTGTGCTAGATGAACGAACGTCTCTCCACATGCTCAATCCTGAGAGATAAGTGGGTGTGAATGCCGTCCTTCACCTAGCTTGTTGGGAACACAGTTTCTTTTCAGTTGCAAACTCTACTCCATACATATTTATGGGGAAAACTGGCACCAACACGGTTTTACAGAGAAAACTGCAAGAACTTCAAACCGGCACTAGGAAACAGACTGAGAAACCAGAGTAAAACTTTCCCCTGCAACCATTAACTTTGAACTAGATGAACGAAAGTCTCTCCACATGCTCAGTTCTGAGAGATATGTGTGTGTGAAAGCCGTCCTTCACCTAGCTTGTTGGGAACACAAAGTTTCTTTTCAGTTGCAATCTCCACTCCATACATATATATGGCGAGAACTAGCACCAACACTTTTTTAAAATGAAAAGTGCAGGTACTTCAAATCGGCACTAGGAAACAGACTGAGAAAACAGAGTAAAACTTTCCCCTGCAAACCGTTAACTTTGTGCTAGATGAACGAACGTCTCTCCACATGCTCAGTTCTGAGAGATAAGTGTGTGTGAAAGCCGTCGTTCACCTAGCTTGTTGGGAACACAAAGTTTCTTTTCAGTTGCTAACTCCAATCCATATATATATAAGTGGAGGAACTAGCTCCAACTCGATTTTACAGAGAAAACTGCAGGTACTTCAAATCGGCACTAGGAAACAGACTGAGAAACCAGAGTAAAAGTTTCCCCTGCAACCCGTTATCTTTGTACTAGATGAACGAACGTTTCTCCACATGCTCAATTCTGAGAGATAAGAGAGTGTGAAAGCCGTTCTACACCTAGCTTTTTGGGAAAACAAAGTTTCTTTTCAGTGGCAAACTCCACTCCATACATATGTATGGGGAGAACTAGCACCAACTCGGTTTTACAGTGAAAACTGCAGAAACTTCATACCGGCACTAGGAAACAGACTGAGAAACCAGAGTAAAACTTTCCCCTACAACCCGTTAACTTTGTGCTAGATGAACGAACGTCTCTCCACATGCTCAATTCTGAGAGATAAGTGGGTGTGAATGCCGTCCTTCACCTAGCTTGTTGGGAACACAGTTTCTTTTCAGTTGCAAACTCTACTCCATACATATTTATGGGGAGAACTAGCACCAACACGGTTTTACAGAGAAAACTGCAGGAACTTCAAACCGGCACTAGGAAAAGACTGAGAAACCAGAGTAAAACTTTCCCCTACAACCCGCTTACGTTGTGCTAGATAAAGGAGCGTCTCTCCACATGCTAATTTCTGAGATATAAGTGTGTGTGAAAGCCGTCCTTCACCTAGCTTGTTGGGAACACAATGTTTCTTTTCAGTTGCAAACTCCACTCCATATATATATATGGGGAGAACAAGCACCAACTCAGTTTTACAGTGAAAACTGCAGGAACATCAATCCGGTACTAGGAAACAGACTGAGAACCCAGAGTAAAACTTTCCCCTACAACCCGTTAACTTTGTGCTAGATGAACGAAAGTCTCTCCACATGCTCAGTTCTGAGAGATATGTGTGTGTGAAAGCCGTCCTTCACCTAGCTTGTTGGGAACACAATTTCTTTTCAGTTGCAAACTCTACTCCATACATATTTATGGGGAGAACTAGCACCAACACGGTTTTACAGAGAAAACTGCAGGAACTTCAAACCGGCACTAGGAAACAGACTGAGAAACCAGAGTAAAACTTTCCCCTACAACCCGCTTACGTTGTGCTAGATAAAGGAGCATCTCTCCACATGCTAATTTCTGAGATATAAGTGTGTGTGAAAGCCGTCCTTCACCTAGCTTGTTGGGAACACAATGTTTCTTTTCAGTTGCAAACTCCACTCCATACATATATATGGGGAGAACAAGCACCAACTCAGTTTTACAGTGAAAACTGCAGGAACATCAATCCGGTACTAGGAAACAGACTGAGAACCCAGAGTAAAACTTTCCCCTGCAACCGTTAACTTTGAACTAGATGAACGAAAGTCTATCCACATGCTCAGTTCTGAGAGATATGTGTGTGTGAAAGCCGTCCTTCACCTAGCTTGTTGGGAACACAAAGTTTCTTTTCAGTTGCAATCTCCACTCCATACATATATATGGCGATAACTAGCACCAACACTTTTTTAAAATGAAAAGTGCAGGAACTTGAAACCGGCACTAGGAAACAGACTGAGAAACCAGAGTAAAAGTTTCCCCTGCAACCCGTTATCTTTGTACTAGATGAACGAACGTTTCTCCACATGCTCAATTCTGAGAGATAAGAGAGTGTGAAAGCCGTTCTACACCTAGCTTTTTGGGAAAACAAAGTTTCTTTTCAGTGGCAAACTCCACTCCATACATATGTATGGGGAGAACTAGCACCAACTCGGTTTTACAGTGAAAACTGCAGAAACTTCATACCGGCACTAGGAAACAGACTGAGAAACCAGAGTAAAACTTTCCCCTACAACCCGTTAACTTTGTGCTAGATGAACGAACGTCTCTCCACATGCTCAATTCTGAGAGATAAGTGGGTGTGAATGCCGTCCTTCACCTAGCTTGTTGGGAACACAGATTCTTTTCAGTTGCAAACCCTACTCCATACATATTTATGGGGAGAACTAGCACCAACACTGTTTTACAGAGAAAACTGCAGGAACTTCATACCGGCACTAGGAAACAGACTGAGAAACCAGAGTAAAACTTTCCCCTGCAACCGTTAACTTTGAACTAGATGAACAAAAGTCTCTCCACATGCTCAGTTCTGAGAGATATGTGTGTGTGAAAGCCGTCCTTCACCTAGCTTGTTGGGAACACAAAGTTTCTTTTCAGTTGCTAACTCCACTCCATATATATATAAGTGGAAGAACTATCTCCAACTCGATTTTACAGAGAAAACTGCAGGAACTTGAAACCGGCACTAGGAAACAGACTGAGAAACCAGAGTAAAAGGTTCCCCTGCAAACCGTTAACTTTGTACTAGATGAACGAACGTCTCTCCACATGCTCAGTTCTGAGAGAAATGTGTGTGAAAGCCGTCCTTCACCTTGCTTGTTGTGAACACAAAATTTCTTTTCAGTTGCCATCTCCACTAAATACATATATATGGCGAGAACTAGCACCAACACTTTTTTACAGTGAAAAGTGCAGGTACTTCAAATCGGCACTAGGAAACAGACTGTGAAAACAGAGTAAAACTTTCCCCTGAAAACCGTTAAATTTGTGCTAGATGAACGAACGTCTATCCACATGCTCAGTTCTGAGAGATAAGTGAGTGTGAAATACGTCCTTCACTTAGCTTGTTGGGAACACAAAGTTTCTTTTCAGTTGCAAACTCCACTCCATACATATATAAGTGGAGGAACTAGCTCCAACTCGATTTTACAGAGAAAACTGCAGGAACTTCAAACCGGCACTAGGAAACAGACTGAGAATCCAGAGTAATAGTTTCCCCTGCAACCTGTTAACTTTGTACTAGATGAACGAACGTCTCTCCACATGCTCAGTTCTGAGAGAAAAGTGAGTGTGAAAGCCGTCCTACACCTAGCTTGTTGGGAAAACAAAGTTTCTTTTCAGTTGCAAACTCCACTCCATACATATGTATGGGGAGAACTAGCACCAACTCGTTTTTACAGTGAAAACTGCAGAAATATCAAAACGGCACTAGGAAACAGACTGAGAAACCAGAGTAAAACTTTCCCCCACAACCCGTTAACTTTGTGCTAGATGAACGAACGTCTCTCCACATGCTCAATTCTGAGAGATAAGTGTGTGTGAAAGCCGTCCTTCACCTAGCTTGTTGGGAACACAGTTTCTTTCAGTTGCAAACTCCACTCCATACATATATATTACGAGAAATAGCACCAAATCTTTTTTACAGTGAAAATTGCAGGAACTTCAAATCGGCACTAGGAAACAGACTGAGAAAACAGAGTAAAACATTCCCCTGCAAACCGTTAACTTTGTGCTATATGAATGAACGTCTCTCCACATGCTCAATTCTGAGAGATAAGTGGGTGTGAAAGCCGTCCTTCACCTAGCTTGTTGGGAACACAGTTTCTTTTCAGTTGCAAACTCTTCTCCATACATATTTATGGGAAGAACTAGCACCAACACGGTTTTACAGTGAAAACTGCAGGAACATCAAACCTGCACTAGGAAACAGACTGAGAAACCAGAGTAAAACTTTCCCCTACAACTCGCTTACGTTGTGCTAGATAAAGGAGCGTCTCTCCACATGCTCAGTTCTGAGATATAAGTGTGTGTGAAAGCCGTCCTTCACCTAGCTTGTTGGGAACACAATGTTTCTTTTCAGTTGCAAACTCCACTCCATACATATATATGGGGAGAACAAGCACCAACACAGTTTTACAGTGAAAACTGCAGGAACTTCAAACCGGTACTAGGAAACAGACTGAGAACCCAGAGTAAAATTTCCCCTGCAACCGTTAACTTTGAACTAGATGAACGAACGTCTCTCCACATGCTCATTTCTGAGAGATATGTGTGTGTGAAAGCCGTCCTTCACCTTGCTTGTTGGGAACAAAAAGTTTCTTTTCAGTTGCAATCTCCAATTCTTACATATATATGGCGAGAACTAGCACCAACACTTTTTTAAAATTAAAAGTGCAGGTACTTCAAATCGGCACTAGGAAACAGACTGAGAAACCAGAGTAAATGTTTCCCCTGCAACCTGTTAACTTTGTACTAGATGAACGAACGTCTCTCCACATGCTCAGTTCTGAGAGAAAAGTGAGTGTGAAAGCCGTCCTACAACTAGCTTGTTGGGAAAACAAAGTTTCTTTTCACTTGCAAACTCCACTCCATACATATGTATGGGGAGAACTAGCACCAACTCGTTTTTACAGTGAAAACTGCAGAAACTTCAAACTGGCACTAGGAAACAGACTGAGAAACCAGAGTAAAACTTTCCCCTACAACCCGTTAACTTTGTGCTAGATGAACGAACGTCTCTCCACATGCTCAATTGCGAGAGATAAGTGTGTTTGAAAGCCGTCCTTCACCTAGCTTGTTGGGAACACAGTTTCTTTCAGTTGCAAACTCCACTCCATACATATATATTACGAGAAATAGCACCAAATCTTTTTTACAGTGAAAATTGCAGGAACTTCAAATCGGCACTAGGAAACAGACTGAGAAAACAGAGTAAAACATTACCCTGCAAACCGTTAACTTTGTGCTAGATGAATGAACGTCTCTCCACAAGCTCAATTCAGAGAGATAAGTGGGTGTGAAAGCCGTACTTCACCTAGGTTGTTGGGAACACAGTTTCTTTTCAGTTGAAAACTCTACTCCATACATATTTATGGGGAGAAATAGCACCAACACGGTTTTACAGTGAAAACTGCAGGAACTTCAAACCGGCACTAGGAAACAGACTGAGAAACCAGAGTAAAACTTTCCCATACAACTCGCTTACGTTGTGCTAGATAAAGGAGCGTCTCTCCACATGCTCAGTTCTGAGATATAAGTGTGTGTGAAAGCCGTCCTTCACCTAGCTTGTTGGGAACACAATGTTTCTTTTCAGTTGCAAACTCCACTCCATACATATATATGGGGAGAACAAGCACCAACTCAGTTTTACAGTGAAAACTGCAGGAACTTGAAACCGGTACTAGGAAACAGACTGAGAAACCAGAGTAAAAGTTTCCCCTGCAAACCGTTAACTTTGTACTAGATGAACGAACGTCTCTCCACATGCTCAGTTCTGAGAGAAATGTGTGTGAATGCCGTCCTTCACCTTGCTTGTTGGGAACACAAAATTTCTTTTCAGTTGCCATCTCCACTAAATACATATATATGGCGAGAACTAGCACCAACACTTTTTTACAGTGAAAAGTGCAGGTACTTCAAATCGGCACTAGGAAACAGACTGAGAAAACAGAGTAAAACTTTCCCCTGAAAATCGTTAAATTTATGCTAGATGAACGAACGTCTCTCCACATGCTCAGTTCTGAGAGATAAGTGAGTGTGAAATACGTCCTTCACTTATCTTGTTGGGAACACAAAGTTTCTTTTCAGTTGCAAACTCCACTCCATACATATATAAGTGGAGGAACTAGCTCCAACTCGATTTTACAGAGGAAACTGCAGGAACTTCAAACCGGCACTAGGAAACAGACTGAGAAACCAGAGTAAAAGTTTCCCCTGCAACCTGTTAACTTTGTACTAGATGAACGAACGTCTCTCCACATGCTCAGTTCTGAGAGAAAAGTGAGTGTGAAAGCCGTCCTACACCTAGCTTGTTGGGAAAACAAAGTTTCTTTTCAGTTGCAAACTCCACTCCATACATATGTATGGGGAGAACTAGCACCAACTCGTTTTTACAGTGAAAACTGCAGAAACATCAAAACGGCACTAGGAAACAGACTGAGAAACCAGAGTATAACTTTCCCCTACAACCCGTTAACTCTGTGCTAGATGAACGAACGTCTCTCCACATGCTCAATTGCGAGAGATAAGTGTGTGTGAAAGCCGTCCTTCACCTAGCTTGTTGGGAACACAGTTTCTTTAAGTTGCAAACTCCACTCCATACATATATATTACGAGAAATAGCACCAAATCTTTTTTACAGTGAAAATTGCAGGAACTTCAAATCGGCACTAGGAAACAGACTGAGAAACAGAGTAAAACATTCCCCTGCAAACTGTTAACTTTGTGCTAGATGAATGAACGTCTCTCCACATGCTCAATTCTGAGAAATAAGAGGGTGTGAAAGCCGTCCTTCACCTAGCTTGTTGGGAACACAGTTTCTTTTCAGTTGCAAACTCTACTCCATACATATTTATGGGAAGAACTAGCACCAACACGGTTTTACAGTGAAAACTGCAGGAACATCCATCCGGCACTAGGAAACAGACTGAGAAACCAGAGTAAAACTTTCCCCTACAACTCGCTTACGTTGTGCTAGATAAAGGAGCGTCTCTCCACATGCTCAGTTCTGAGATATAAGTGTGTGTGAAAGCCGTCCTTCACCTAGCTTGTTGGGAACACAATGTTTCTTTTCAGTTGCAAACTCCACTCCATACATATATATGGGGAGAACAAGCACCAACACAATTTTACAGTGAAAACTGCAGGAACTTCAAACCGGTACTAAGAAACAGACTGAGAACCCAGAGTAAAATTTCCCCTGCACCCGTTAACTTTGAACTAGATGAACGAACGTCTCTCCACATGCTCAGTTCTGAGAGATATGTGTGTGTGAAAGCCGTCCTTCACCTAGCTAGTTGGGAACACAAAGTTTCTTTTCAGTTGCAATCTCCAATCCTTACATATATATGGCGAGAACTAGCACCAACACTTTTTTAAAATTAAAAGTGCAGGTACTTCAAATCGGCACTAGGAAACAGACTGAGAAACCAGAGTAAATGTTTCCCCTGCAACCTGTTAACTTTGTACTAGATGAACGAACGTCTCTCCACATGCTCAGTTCTGAGAGAAAAGTGAGTGTGAAAGCCGTCCTACACCTAGCTTGTTGGGAAAACAAAGTTTCTTTTCAGTTGCAAACTCCACTCCATACATATGTATGGGGAGAACTAGCACCAACTCGTTTTTACAGTGAAAACTGCAGAAACTTCAAACCGGCACTAGGAAAGAGACTGAGAAACCAGAGTAAAACTTTCCCCTACAACCCGTTAACTTTGTGCTAGATGAACGAACGTCTCTCCACATGCTAAGATCTGAGAAATAAGTGAGTGTGAAAGTCGTAATACACCTAGCTTGTTGGGAAAACAAAATTTCTTTTCATTTGCAAACTCCACTCCATACATATATAAGGGGAGGAACTAGCTCCAACTCGGTTTTACAGTGAAAACTGCAGGAACTTCAAACCGGAACTAGGAAACAGAATGAGAAAACAGAGTAAAACTTTCCCTTACAACCCGCTAACTTTGTGCTATATGAACGAACGTCTTTCCACATGCTCAGTTCTGAGAGATAAGTGTGTGTGAAAGCCGTCCTTCACCTAGCTTGTTGATAACACAAAGTTTCTTTTCAGTTGCAAACTCAACTCCATACATATATAAGTGGAGGAACTAGCACCAACTCGATTTTACAGAGAAAACTGCAGGAAGTTCAAACCGGCACTAGGAAACAGACTGAGAAACCAGAGTAAAAGTTTCCCCTGCAACCCGTTATCTTTGTACTAGATGAACGAACGTTTCTCCACATGCTCAATTCTGAGAGATAAGAGAGTGTGAAAGCCGTTCTACACCTAGCTTTTTGGGAAAACAAAGTTTCTTTTCAGTGGCAAACTCCACTCCATAAATATGTATGGGGAGAACTACCACCAACTCGGTTTTACAGTGAAAACTGCAGAAACTTCATACCGGCACTAGGAAACAGACTGAGAAACCAGAGTAAAACTTTCCCCTACAACCCGTTAACTTTGTGCTAGATGAACGAACGTCTCTCCACATGCTCAATTCTGAGAGATAAGTGGGTGTGAATGCCGTCCTTCACCTAGCTTGTTGGGAACACAGTTTCTTTTCAGTTGCAAACTCTACTCCATACATATTTATGGGGAGAACTAGCACCAACACGGTTTTACAGAGAAAACTGCAAGAACTTCAAACCGGCACTAGGAAACAGACTGAGAAACCAGAGTAAAACTTTCCCCTGCAACCATTAACTTTGAACTAGATGAACGAAAGTCTCTCCACATGCTCAGTTCTGAGAGATATGTGTGTGTGAAAGCCGTCCTTCACCTAGCTTGTTGGGAACACAAAGTTTCTTTTCAGTTGCAATCTCCAATCCATACATATATATGGCGAGAACTAGCACCAACACTTTTTTAAAATGAAAAGTGCAGGTACTTCAAATCGGCACTAGGAAACAGACTGAGAAAACAGAGTAAAACTTTCCCCTGCAAACCGTTAACTTTGTGCTAGATGAACGAACGTCTATCCACATGCTCAGTTCTGAGAGATAAGTGTGTGTGAAAGCCGTCCTTCACCTAGCTTGTTGGGAACACAAAGTTTCTTTTCAGTTGCTAACTCCACTCCATATATATATAAGTGGAGGAACTAGCTCCAACTCGATTTTACAGAGAAAACTGCAGGAACTTGAAACCGGCACTAGGAAACAGACTGAGAAACCAGAGTAAAAGTTTCCCCTGCAACCCGTTATCTTTGTACTAGATGAACGAACGTTTCTCCACATGCTCAATTCTGAGAGATAAGAGAGTGTGAAAGCCGTTCTACACCTAGCTTTTTGGGAAAACAAAGTTTCTTTTCAGTGGCAAACTCCACTCCATACATATGTATGGGGAGAACTAGCACCAACTCGGTTTTACAGTGAAAACTGCAGAAACTTCATACCGGCACTAGGAAACAGACTGAGAAACCAGAGTAAAACTTTCCCCTACAACCCGTTAACTTTGTGCTAGATGAACGAACGTCACTCCACATGCTCAATTCTGAGAGATAAGTGGGTGTGAATGCCGTCCTTCACCTAGCTTGTTGGGAACACAGTTTCTTTTCAGTTGCAAACTCTACTCCATACATATTTATGGGGAGAACTAGCACCAACACGGTTTTACAGAGAAAACTGCAGGAACTTCAAACCGGCACTAGGAATCAGACTGAGAAACCAGAGTAAAACTTTCCCCTACAACCCGCTTACGTTGTGCTAGATAAAGGAGCGTCTCTCCACATGCTAATTTCTGAGATATAAGTGTGTGTGAAAGCCGTCCTTCACCTAGCTTGTTGGGAACACAATGTTTTTTTCAGTTGCAAACTCCACTCCATACATATATATGGGGAGAACAAGCACCAACTCAGTTTTACAGTGAAAACTGCAGGAACATCAATCCGGTACTAGGAAACAGACTGAGAACCCAGAGTAAAACTTTCCCCTACAACCCGTTAACTTTGTGCTAGATGAACGAACGTCTCTCCACATGCTCAATTCTGAGAGATAAGTGGGTGTGAATGCCGTCCTTCACCTAGCTTGTCGGGAACACAATTTCTTTTCAGTTGCAAACTCTACTCCATACATATTTATGGGGAGAACTAGCACCAACACGGTTTTACAGAGAAAACTGCAGGAACTTCAAACAGGCACTAGGAAACAGACTGAGAAACCAGAGTAAAACTTTCCCCTACAACCCGCTTACGTTGTGCTAGATAAAGGAGCGTCTCTCCACATGCTAATTTCTGAGATATAAGTGTGTGTGAAAGCCGTCCTTCACCTAGCTTGTTGGGAACACAATGTTTCTTTTCAGTTGCAAACTCCACTCCATACATATATATGGGGAGAACAAGCACCAACTCAGTTTTACAGTGAAAACTGCAGGAACATCAATCCGGTACTAGGAAACAGACTGAGAACCCAGAGTAAAACTTTCCCCTGCAACCGTTAACTTTGAACTAGATGAACGAAAGTCTCTCCAATTGCTCAGTTCTGAGAGATATGTGTGTGTGAAAGCCGTCCTTCACCTAGCTTGTTGGGAACACAAAGTTTCTTTTCAGTTGCAATCTCCACTCCATACATATATATGGCGAGAACTAGCACCAACACTTTTTTAAAATGAAAAGTGCAGGTACTTCAAATCGGCACTAGGAAACAGACTGAGAAAACAGAGTAAAACTTTCCCCTGCAAACCGTTAACTTTGTGCTAGATGAACGAACGTCTCTCCACATGCTCAGTTCTGAGAGATAAGTGTGTGTGAAAGCCGTCCTTCACCTAGCTTGTTGGGAACACAAAGTTTCTTTTCAGTTGCTACCTCCACTCCATATATATATAAGTGGAGGAACTAGCTCCAACTCGATTTTACAGAGAAAACTGCAGGAACTTGAAACCGGCACTAGGAAACAGAATGAGAAAACAGAGTAAAACTTTCCCTTACAACCCGCTAACTTTGTGCTATATGAACGAACGTCTTTCCACATGCTCAGTTCTGAGAGATAAGTGGGTGTGAATGCCGTCCTTCACCTAGCTTGTTGGGAAAACAAAGTTTCTTTTCAGTTGCAAACTCCACTCCATACATATGTATGGGGAGAACTAGCACCAACTCGTTTTTACAGTGAAAACTGCAGAAACTTCAAACCGGCACTAGGAAAGAGACTGAGAAACCAGAGTAAAACTTTCCCCTACAACCCGTTAACTTTGTGCTAGATGAACGATCGTCTCTCCACATGCTAAGATCTGAGAAATAAGTGAGTGTGAAAGTCGTAATACACCTAGCTTGTTGGGAAAACAAAATTTCTTTTCATTTGCAAACTCCACTCCATACATATATAAGGGGAGGAACTAGCTCCAACTCGGTTTTACAGTGAAAACTGCAGGAACTTCAAACCGGAACTAGGAAACAGAATGAGAAAACAGAGTAAAACTTTCCCTTACAACCCGCTAACTTTGTGCTATATGAACGAACGTCTTTCCACATGCTCAGTTCTGAGAGATAAGTGTGTGTGAAAGCCGTCCTTCACCTAGCTTGTTGATAACACAAAGTTTCTTTTCAGTTGCAAACTCAACTCCATACATATATAAGTGGAGGAACTAGCACCAACTCGATTTTACAGAGAAAACTGCAGGAACTTCAAACCGGCACTAGGAAACAGACTGAGAAACCAGAGTAAAAGTTTCCCCTGCAACCCGTTATCTTTGTACTAGATGAACGAACGTTTCTCCACATGCTCAATTCTGAGAGATAAGAGAGTGTGAAAGCCGTTCTACACCTAGCTTTTTGGGAAAACAAAGTTTCTTTTCAGTGGCAAACTCCACTCCATAAATATGTATGGGGAGAACTACCACCAACTCGGTTTTACAGTGAAAACTGCAGAAACTTCATACCGGCACTAGGAAACAGACTGAGAAACCAGAGTAAAACTTTCCCCTACAACCCGTTAACTTTGTGCTAGATGAACGAACGTCTCTCCACATGCTCAATTCTGAGAGATAAGTGGGTGTGAATGCCGTCCTTCACCTAGCTTGTTGGGAACACAGTTTCTTTTCAGTTGCAAACTCTACTCCATACATATTTATGGGGAAAACTGGCACCAACACGGTTTTACAGAGAAAACTGCAAGAACTTCAAACCGGCACTAGGAAACAGACTGAGAAACCAGAGTAAAACTTTCCCCTGCAACCATTAACTTTGAACTAGATGAACGAAAGTCTCTCCACATGCTCAGTTCTGAGAGATATGTGTGTGTGAAAGCCGTCCTTCACCTAGCTTGTTGGGAACACAAAGTTTCTTTTCAGTTGCAATCTCCACTCCATACATATATATGGCGAGAACTAGCACCAACACTTTTTTAAAATGAAAAGTGCAGGTACTTCAAATCGGCACTAGGAAACAGACTGAGAAAACAGAGTAAAACTTTCCCCTGCAAACCGTTAACTTTGTGCTAGATGAACGAACGTCTATCCACATGCTCAGTTCTGAGAGATAAGTGTGTGTGAAAGCCGTCCTTCACCTAGCTTGTTGGGAACACAAAGTTTCTTTTCAGTTGCTAACTCCACTCCATATATATATAAGTGGAGGAACTAGCTCCAACTCGATTTTACAGAGAAAACTGCAGGAACTTCAAACCGGCACTAGGAAACAGACTGAGAAACCAGAGTAAAAGTTTCCCCTGCAACCCGTTATCTTTGTACTAGATGAACGAACGTTTCTCCACATGCTCAATTCTGAGAGATAAGAGAGTGTGAAAGCCGTTCTACACCTAGCTTTTTGGGAAAACAAAGTTTCTTTTCAGTGGCAAACTCCACTCCATACATATGTATGGGGAGAACTAGCACCAACTCGGTTTTACAGTGAAAACTGCAGAAACTTCATACCGGCACTAGGAAACAGACTGAGAAACCAGAGTAAAACTTTCCCCTACAACCCGTTAACTTTGTGCTAGATGAACGAACGTCACTCCACATGCTCAATTCTGAGAGATAAGTGGGTGTGAATGCCGTCCTTCACCTAGCTTGTTGGGAACACAGTTTCTTTTCAGTTGCAAACTCTACTCCATACATATTTATGGGGAGAACTAGCACCAACACGGTTTTACAGAGAAAACTGCAGGAACTTCAAACCGGCACTAGGAATCAGACTGAGAAACCAGAGTAAAACTTTCCCCTACAACCCGCTTACGTTGTGCTAGATAAAGGAGCGTCTCTCCACATGCTAATTTCTGAGATATAAGTGTGTGTGAAAGCCGTCCTTCACCTAGCTTGTTGGGAACACAATGTTTTTTTCAGTTGCAAACTCCACTCCATACATATATATATGGGGAGAACAAGCACCAACTCAGTTTTACAGTGAAAACTGCAGGAACATCAATCCGGTACTAGGAAACAGACTGAGAACCCAGAGTAAAACTTTCCCCTACAACCCGTTAACTTTGTGCTAGATGAACGAACGTCTCTCCACATGCTCAATTCTGAGAGATAAGTGGGTGTGAATGCCGTCCTTCACCTAGCTTGTCGGGAACACAATTTCTTTTCAGTTGCAAACTCTACTCCATACATATTTATGGGGAGAACTAGCACCAACACGGTTTTACAGAGAAAACTGCAGGAACTTCAAACAGGCACTAGGAAACAGACTGAGAAACCAGAGTAAAACTTTCCCCTACAACCCGCTTACGTTGTGCTAGATAAAGGAGCGTCTCTCCACATGCTAATTTCTGAGATATAAGTGTGTGTGAAAGCCGTCCTTCACCTAGCTTGTTGGGAACACAATGTTTCTTTTCAGTTGCAAACTCCACTCCATACATATATATGGGGAGAACAAGCACCAACTCAGTTTTACAGTGAAAACTGCAGGAACATCAATCTGGTACTAGGAAACAGACTGAGAACCCAGAGTAAAACTTTCCCCTGCAACCGTTAACTTTGAACTAGATGAACGAAAGTCTCTCCAATTGCTCAGTTCTGAGAGATATGTGTGTGTGAAAGCCGTCCTTCACCTAGCTTGTTGGGAACACAAAGTTTCTTTTCAGTTGCAATCTCCACTCCATACATATATATGGCGAGAACTAGCACCAACACTTTTTAAAATGAAAAGTGCAGGTACTTCAAATCGGCACTAGGAAACAGACTGAGAAAACAGAGTAAAACTTTCCCCTGCAAACAGTTAACTTTGTGCTAGATGAACGAACGTCTCTCCACATGCTCAGTTCTGAGAGATAAGTGTGTGTGAAAGCCGTCCTTCACCTAGCTTGTTGGGAACACAAAGTTTCTTTTCAGTTGCTACCTCCACTCCATATATATATAAGTGGAGGAACTAGCTCCAACTCGATTTTACAGAGAAAACTGCAGGAACTTGAAACCGGCACTAGGAAACAGACTGAGAAACCAGAGTAAAAGTTTCCCCTGCAACCCGTTATCTTTGTACTAGATGAACGAACGTTTCTCCACATGCTCAATTCTGAGAGATAAGAGAGTGTGAAAGCCGTTCTACACCTAGCTTTTTGGGAAAACAAAGTTTCTTTTCAGTGGCAAACTCCACTCCATACATATGTATGGGGAGAACTAGCACCAACTCGGTTTTACAGTGAAAACTGCAGAAACTTCATACCGGCACTAGGAAACAGACTGAGAAACCAGAGTAAAACTTTCCCCTACAACCCGTTAACTTTGTGCTAGATGAACGAACGTCTCTCCACATGCTCAATTCTGAGAGATAAGTGGGTGTGAATGCCGTCCTTCACCTAGCTTGTTGGGAACACAGTTTCTTTTCAGTTGCAAACTCTACTCCATACATATTTATGGGGAGAACTAGCACCAACACGGTTTTACAGAGAAAACTGCAGGAACTTGAAACCGGCACTAGGAAACAGACTGAGAAACCAGAGTAAAACTTTCGCCTACAACCCGCTTACGTTGTGCTAGATAAAGGAGCATCTCTCCACATGCTAATTTCTGAGATATAAGTGTGTGTGAAAGCCGTCCTTCACCTAGCTTGTTGGGAACACAATGTTTCTTTTCAGTTGCAAACTCCACTCCATACATATATATGGGGAGAACAAGCACCAACTCAGTTTTACAGTGAAAACTGCAGGAACATCAATCCGGTACTAGGAAACAGACTGAGAACCCAGAGTAAAACTTTCCCCTGCAACCGTTAACTTTGAACTAGATGAACGAAAGTCTCTCCACATGCTCAGTTCTGAGAGATATGTGTGTGTGAAAGCCGTCCTTCACCTAGCTTGTTGGGAACACAAATTTTCTTTTCAGTTGCAATCTCCACTCCATACAAATATATCGGGAGAACTAGCACCAAAACTTTTTTAAAATGAAAAGTGCAGGTACTTCAAATCGGCACTAGGAAACAGACTGAGAAAACAGAGTAAAACTTTCCCCTGCAAACCGTTAACTTTGTGCTAGATGAACGAACGTCTCTCCACATGCTCAGTTCTGAGAGATAAGTGTGTGTGAAAGCCGTCCTTCACCTAGCTTGATGGGAACACAAAGTTTCTTTTCAGTTGCTATATCCACTCCATATATATATAAGTGGAAGAACTATCTCCAACTCGATTTTACAGAGAAAAGTGCAGGAACTTGAAACCGGCACTAGGAAACAGACTGAGAAACCAGAGTAAAAGGTTCCCCTGCAAACCGTTAACTTTGTACTAGATGAACGAACGTCTCTCCACATGCTCAGTTCTGAGAGAAATGTGTGTGAAAGCCGTCCTTCACCTTGCTTGTTGGGAACACAAAATTTCTTTTCAGTTGCCATCTCCACTAAATACATATATATGGCGAGAACTAGCACCAACACTTTTTTACAGTGAAAAGTTCAGGTACTTCAAATCGGCACTAGGAAACAGACTGAGAAAACAGAGTAAAACTTTCCCCTGAAAACCGTTAAATTTGTGCTAGATGAACGAACATCTCTCCACATGCTCAGTTCTGAGTGATAAGTGAGTGTGAAATACGTCCTTCACTTAGCTTGTTGGGAACACAAAGTTTCTTTTCAGTTGCAAACTCCACTCCATACATATATAAGTGGAGGAACTAGCTCCAACTCGATTTTACAGAGAAAACTGCAGGAACTTCAAACCGGCACTAGGAAACAGACTGAGAAACCAGAGTAAAAGTTTCCCCTGCAACCTGTTAACTTTGTACTAGATGAACGAACGTCTCTCCACATGCTCAGTTCTGAGAGAATAGTGAGTGTGAAAGCCGTCCTACACCTAGCTTGTTGGGAAAACAAAGTTTCTTTTCAGTTGCAAACTCCACTCCATACATATGTATGGGGAGAACTAGCACCAACTCGTTTTTACAGTGAAAACTGCAGAAACATCAAAACGGCACTAGGAAACAGACTGAGAAACCAGAGTAAAACTTTCCCCTACAACCCGTTAACTTTGTGCTAGATGAACGAACGTCCCTCCACATGCTCAATTCTGAGAGATAAGTGGGTGTGAAAGCCGTCCTTCACCTAGCTTGTTGGGAACACAGTTTCTTTCAGTTGCAAACTCCACTCCATACATATATATTACGAGAAATAGCATCAAAACTTTTTTACAGTGAAAATTACAGGAACTTCAAATCGGCACTAGGAAACAGACTGAGAAAACAGAGTAAAACATTCCCCTGCAAACCGTTAACTTTGTGCTAGATGAATGAACGTCTCTCCACATGCTCAATTCTGAGAGATAAGTGGGTGTGAAAGCCGTCCTTCACCTAGCTTGTTGGGAACACAGTTTTTTTTCAGTTGCAAACTCTTCTCCATACATATTTATGAGAAGAACAAGCACCAACACGGTTTTACAGTGAAAACTGCAGGAACAACAAACCGGCACTAGGAAACAGTCTGAGAAACCAGAGTAAAAGTTTCCCCTGCAAACCGTTAACTTTGTACTAGATGAATGAACGTCTCTCCACATGCTAAGATCTGAGAAATAAGTGAGTGTGAAAGTCGTAATACACCTAGCTTGTAGGGAAAACAAAATTTCTTTTCATTTGCAAACTCCACTCCATACATATATAAGGGGAGGAACTAGCTCCAACTCGGTTTTACAGTGAAAACTGCAGGAACTTCAAACCGGAACTAGGAAACAGAATGAGAATCCAGAGTAAAACTTTCCCTTACAACCCGCTAACTTTGTGCTATATGAACGAACGTCTCTCCACATGCTCAATTCTGAGAGATAAGTGTGTGTGAAAGCCGTCCTTCACCTAGCTTGTTGATAACACAAAGTTTCTTTTCAGTTGCAAACTCAACTCCATACATATATAAGTGGAGGAACTAGCTCCAACTCGATTTTACAGAGAAAACTGCAGGAACTTCAAACCGGCACTAGGAAACAGACTGAGAAACCAGAGTAAAAGTTTCCCCTGCAACCCGTTATCTTTGTACTAGATGAACGAACGTTTCTCCACATGCTCAATTCTAAGAGATATGTGTGTGTGAAAGCCGTCCTTCACCTAGCTTGTTGGGAACACATAGTTTCTTTTCAGTTGCAATCTCCACTCCATACATATATATGGCGAGAACTAGCACCAAAACTTTTTTAAAATGAAAAGTGCAGGTACTTCAAATCGGCGCTAGGAAACAGACTGAGAAAACAGAGTAAAACTTTCCCCTGCAAACCGTTAACTTTGTGCTAGATGAACGAACGTCTCTCCACATGCTCAGTTCTGAGAGATAAGTGTGTGTGAAAGCCGTCCTTCACCTAGCTTGTTGGGAACACAAAGTTTCTTTTCAGTTGCTAACTCCACTCCATATATATATAAGTGGAGGAACTAGCTCCAACACGATTTTACAGAGAAAACTGCAGGAACTTGAAACCGGCACTAGGAAACAGACTGAGAAACCAGAGTAAATGTTTCCCCTGCAAACCGTTAACTTTGTACTAGATGAACGAACGTCTCTCCACATGCTCAGTTCTGAGAGAAATGTGTGTGAAAACCGTCCTTCACCTTGCTTGTTGGGAACACAAAATTTCTTTTCAGTTGCCATCTCCACTAAATACATATATATGGCGAGAACTAGCACCAACACTTTTTTACAGTGAAAAGTGCAGGTACTTCAAATCGGCACTAGGAAACAGACTGAGAAAACAGAGTAAAACTTTCCCCTGCAAACCGTTAACTTTGTGCTAGATGAACGAACGTCTCTCCACATGCTCAGTTCTGAGAGATAAGTGAGTGTGAAATCCTTCCTTCACTTAGCTTGTTGGGAACACAAAGTTTCTTTTCAGTTGCAAACTCCACTCCATACATATATAAGTTGGGGAACTAGCTCCAACTCGATTTTACAGAGAAAACTGCAGGAACTTCAAACCGGCACTAGGAAACAGACTGAGAAACCAGAGTAAAAGTTTCCCCTGCAACCTGTTTACTTTGTACTAGATGAACGAACGTCTCTCCACATGCTCAGTTCTGAGAGAAAAGTGAGTGTGAAAGCCGTCCTACACCTAGCTTGTTGGGAAAACAAAGTTTCTTTTCAGTTGCAAACTCCACTCCATACATATGTATGGGGAGAACTAGCACCAACTCGTTTTTACAGTGAAAACTGCAGAAACTTCAAACTGGCACTAGGAAACAGTCTGATAAACCAGAGTAAAACTTTCCCCTACAACCCGTTAACTTTGTGCTAGATGAACGAACGTCTCTCCAAATGCTCA
Source organism: Camelus ferus (assembly GCF_009834535.1). NCBI lineage: Eukaryota > Metazoa > Chordata > Mammalia > Artiodactyla > Camelidae > Camelus > Camelus ferus. The sequence goes on along the minus strand of NC_045731.1, from coordinate 2,520,163 downwards.
ATTGCGAGAGATAAGTGTGTTTGAAAGCCGTCCTTCACCTAGCTTGTTGGGAACACAGTTTCTTTCAGTTGCAAACTCCACTCCATACATATATATTACGAGAAATAGCACCAAATCTTTTTTACAGTGAAAATTGCAGGAACTTCAAATCGGCACTAGGAAACAGACTGAGAAAACAGAGTAAAACATTCCCCTGCAAACCGTTAACTTTGTGCTAGATGAATGAACGTCTCTCCACAAGCTCAATTCAGAGAGATAAGTGGGTGTGAAAGCCGAACTTCACCAAGGTTGTTGGGAACACAGTTTCTTTTCAGTTGCAAACTCTACTCCATACATATTTATGGGGAGAACTAGCACCAACACGGTTTTACAGTGAAAACTGCAGGAACTTCAAACCGGCACTAGGAAACAGACTGAGAAACCAGAGTAAAACTTTCCCCTACAACTCGCTTACGTTGTGCTAGATAAAGGAGCGTCTCTCCACATGCTCAGTTCTGAGATATAAGTGTGTGTGAAAGCCGTCCTTCAACTAGCTTGTTGTGAACACAAAGTTTCTTTTCAGTTGCAATCTCCAATCCTTACATATATATGGCGAGAACTAGCACAAACACTTTTTTAAAATTAAAAGTGCAGGTACTTCAAATCGGCACTAGGAAACAGACTGAGAAAACAGAGTAAAACTTTCCCCTGCAAACCGTTAACTTTGTGCTAGATGAACGAACGTCTCTCCACATGCTCAGTTCTGAGAGATAAGTGTGTGTGAAAGCCGTCCTTCACCTAGCTTGTTGGGAACACAAAGTTTCTTTTCAGTTGCAAACTCCACTCCATATATATATAAGTGGAGGAACTAGCTCCAACTCGATTTTACAGAGAAAACTGCAGGAACTTGAAACCGGCACTATGAATCAGTCTGAGAAACCAGAGTAAAAGTTTCCCCTGCAAACCGTTAACTTTGTACTAGATGAACGAACGTCTCTCCACATGCTAAGATCTGAGAAATAAGTGAGTGTGAAAGTCGTAATACACCTAGCTTGTAGGGAAAACAAAATTTCTTTTCATTTGCAAACTCCACTCCATACAAATATAAGGGGAGGAACTAGCTCCAACTCGGTTTTACAGTGAAAACTGCAGGAACTTCAAACCGGAACTAGGAAACAGAATGAGAATCCAGAGTAAAACTTTCCCTTACAACCCGCTAGCTTTGTGCTATATGAACGAACGTTTCTCCACATTCTCAGTTCTGTGAGATAAGTGTGTGTGAAAGCCGTCCTTCACCTAGCTTGTTGATAGCACAAAGTTTCTTTTCAGTTGCAAACTCAACTCCATACATATATAAGTGGAGGAACTAGCTCCAACTCGATTTTACAGAGAAAACTGCAGGAACTTCAAACCGGCACTAGGAAACAGACTGAGATACCAGAGTAAAAGTTTCCCTTGCAACCCGTTATCTTTGTACTAGATGAACGAACGTTTCTCCGCATGCTCAATTCTGAGAGTTATGTGTGTGTGAAAGTCTTCCTTCACCTAGCTTGTTGGGAACACAAAGTTACTTTTCAGTTGCAATCTCCACTCCATACATATATATGGCGAAAACTAGCACCAACACTTTTTTAAAATGAAAAGTGCAGGTACTTCAAATCGGCACTAGGAAACAGACTGAGAAAACAGAGTAAAACTTTCCCCTGCAAACCGTTAACTTTGTGCTAGATGAACGAACGTCTATCCACATGCTCAGTTCTGAGAGATAAGTGAGTGTGAAATCCTTCCTTCACTTAGCTTGTTGGGAACACAAAGTTTCTTTTCAGTTGCAAACTCCACTCCATACATATATAAGTGGAGGAACTAGCTCCAACTCGATTTTACAGAGAAAACTGCAGGAACTTCAAACTGGCACTAGGAAACAGACTGAGAAACCAGAGTAAAACTTTCCCCTACAACCCGTTAACTTTGTGCTAGATGAACGAACGTCTCTCCACATGCTCAATTGCGAGAGATAAGTGTGTTTGAAAGCCGTCCTTCACCTAGCTTGTTGGGAACACAGTTTCTTTCAGTTGCAAACTCCACTCCATACATATATATTACGAGAAATAGCACCAAATCTTTTTTACAGTGAAAATTGCAGGAACTTCAAATCGGCACTAGGAAACAGACTGAGAAAACAGAGTAAAACATTCCCCTGCAAACCGTTAACTTTGTGCTAGATGAATGAACGTCTCTCCACAAGCTCAATTCAGAGAGATAAGTGGGTGTGAAAGCCATACTTCACATAGGTTGTTGGGAACACAGTTTCTTTTCAGTTGCAAACTCTACTCCATACATATTTATGGGGAGAACAAGCACCAACACGGTTTTACAGTGAAAACTGCAGGAACTTCAAACCGGCACTAGGAAACAGACTGAGAAACCAGAGTAAAACTTTCCCCTACAACTCGCTTACGTTGTGCTAGATAAAGGAGCGTCTCTCCACATGCTCAGTTCTGAGATATAAGTGTGTGTGAAAGCCGTCCTTCACCTAGCTTGTTGGGAACACAATGTTTCTTTTCAGTTGCAAACTCCACTCCATACATATATATGGGGAGAACAAGCACCAACTCAGTTTTACAGTGAAAACTGCAGGAACTTCAAACCGGTACTAGGAAACAGACTGAGAACCCAGAGTAAAATTTTCCCTGCAACCGTTAACTTTGAACTAGATGAACGAACGTCTCTCCACATGCTCAGTTCTGAGAGATATGTGTGTGTGAAAGCCGTCCTTCACCCAGCTTGTTGTGAACACAAAGTTTCTTTTCAGTTGCAATCTGCACTCCATATATATATATGGCGAGAACTAGCACCAACACTTTTTTAAAATTAAAAGTGCAGGTACTTCAAATCGGCACTAGGAAACAGACTGAGAAAACAGAGTAAAAATTTCCCCTGCAAACCGTTAACTTTGTGCTAGATGAACGAACGTCTCTCCACATGCTCAATTCTGAGAGATAAGTGGGTGTGAATGCCGTCCTTCACCTAGCTTGTTGGGAACACATTTTCTTTTCAGTTGCAAACTCTACTCCATACATATTTATGGGGAGAACTGGCACCAACACGGTTTTACAGAGAAAACTGCAAGAACTTCAAACCGGCACTAGGAAACAGACTGAGAAACCAGAGTAAAACTTTCCCCTGCAACCATTAACTTTGAAGTAGATGATCGAAAGTCTCTCCACATGCTCAGTTCTGAGAGATATGTGTGTGTGAAAGTCGTCCTTCACCTAGCTTGTTGGGAACACAAAGTTACTTTTCAGTTGCAATCTCCACTCCATACATATATATGGCGAAAACTAGCACCAACACTTTTTTAAAATGAAAAGTGCAGGTACTTCAAATCGGCACTAGGAAACAGACTGAGAAAACAGAGTAAAACTTTCCCCTGCAAACCGTTAACTTTGTGCTAGATGAACGAACGTCTCTCCACATGCTCAGTTCTGAGAGATAAGTGAGTGTGAAATCCTTCCTTCACTTAGCTTGTTGGGAACACAAAGTTTCTTTTCAGTTGCAAACTCCACTCCATACATATATAAGTGGAGGAACTAGCTCCAACTCGATTTTACAGAGAAAACTGCAGGAACTTCAAACTGGCACTAGGAAACAGACTGAGAAACCAGAGTAAAACTTTCCCCTACAACCCGTTAACTTTGTGCTAGATGAACGAACGTCTCTCCACATGCTCAATTGCGAGAGATAAGTGTGTTTGAAAGCCGTCCTTCACCTAGCTTGTTGGGAACACAGTTTCTTTCAGTTGCAAACTCCACTCCATACATATATATTACGAGAAATAGCACCAAATCTTTTTTACAGTGAAAATTGCAGGAACTTCAAATCGGCACTAGGAAACAGACTGAGAAAACAGAGTAAAACATTCCCCTGCAAACCGTTAACTTTGTGCTAGATGAATGAACGTCTCTCCACAAGCTCAATTCAGAGAGATAAGTGGGTGTGAAAGCCGTACTTCACATAGGTTGTTGGGAACACAGTTTCTTTTCATTTGCAAACTCTACTCCATACATATTTATGGGGAGAACAAGCACCAACACGGTTTTACAGTGAAAACTGCAGGAACTTCAAACCGGCACTAGGAAACACACTGAGAAACCAGAGTAAAACTTTCCCCTACAACTCGCTTACGTTGTGCTAGATAAAGGAGCGTCTCTCCACATGCTCAGTTCTGAGATATAAGTGTGTGTGAAAGCCGTCCTTCACCTAGCTTGTTGGGAACACAATGTTTCTTTTCAGTTGCAAACTCCACTCCATACATATATATGGGGAGAACAAGCACCAACTCAGTTTTACAGTGAAAACTGCAGGAACTTCAAACCGGTACTAGGAAACAGACTGAGAACCCAGAGTAAAATTTTCCCTGCAACCGTTAACTTTGAACTAGATGAACGAACGTCTCTCCACATGCTCAGTTCTGAGAGATATGTGTGTGTGAAAGCCGTCCTTCACCTAGCTTGTTGTGAACACAAAGTTTCTTTTCAGTTGCAATCTGCACTCCATACATATATATGGCGAGAACAAGCACCAACACTTTTTTAAAATTAAAAGTGCAGGTACTTCAAATCGGCACTAGGAAACAGACTGAGAAAACAGAGTAAAAATTTCCCCTGCAAACCGTTAACTTTGTGCTAGATGAACGAACGTCTCTCCACATGCTCAATTCTGAGAGATAAGTGGGTGTGAATGCCGTCCTTCACCTAGCTTGTTGGGAACACATTTTCTTTTCAGTTGCAAACTCTACTCCATACATATTTATGGGGAGAACTGGCACCAACACGGTTTTACAGAGAAAACTGCAAGAACTTCAAACCGGCACTAGGAAACAGACTGAGAAACCAGAGTAAAACTTTCCCCTGCAACCATTAACTTTGAACTAGATGATCGAAAGTCTCTCCACATTCTCAGTTCTGAGAGATATGTGTGTGTGAAAGCCGTCCTTCACCTAGCTTGTTGGGAACACAAAGTTTCTTTTCAGTTGCAAACTCCACTCCATACATATATATGGCGAGAACTAGCACCAACACTTTTTTAAAATGAAAAGTGCAGGTACTTCAAATCGGCACTAGGAAACAGACTGAGAAAACGGAGTAAAACTTTCCCCTGCAAACCGTTAACTTTGTGCTAGATGAACGAACGTCTCACCACATGCTCAGTTCTGAGAGATAAGTGTGTGTGAAAGCCGTCCTTCACCTAGCTTGTTGGGAACACAAAGTTTCTTTTCAGTTGCTAACTCCACTCCATATATATATAAGTGGAGGAACTAGCTCCAACTCGATTTTACAGAGAAAACTGCAGGAACTTGAAACCAGCACTAGGAAACAGACTGAGAAACCAGAGTAAAAGTTTCCCCTGCAAACCGTTAACTTTGTACTAGATGAACGAACGTCTCTCCACATGCTCAGTTCTGAGAGAAATGTGTGTGAAAGCCGTCCTTCACCTTCCTTGTTTTGAACACAAAATTTCTTTTCAGTTGCCATCTCCACTAAATACATATATATGGCGAGAACAAGCACCAACACTTTTTTACAGTGAACAGTGCAGGTACTTCAAATCGGCACTAGGAAACAGACTGAGAAAACAGAGTAAAACTTTCCCCTGCAAACCGTTAACTTTGTGCTAGATGAACGAACGTCTCTCCACATGCACAGTTCTGAGAGATAAGTGAGTGTGAAATCCTTCCTTCACTTAGCTTGTTGGGAACACAAAGTTTCTTTTAAGTTGCAAACTCCACTCCATACATATATAAGTGGAGGAACTAGCTCCAACTCGATTTTACAGAGAAAACTGCAGGAACTTCAAACCGGCACTAGGAAACAGACTGAGAATCCAGAGTAAAACTTTCCTGTACAACCCGCTAACTTTGTGCTATATGAACGAACGTCTCTCCACATGCTCAGTTCTGAGAAATAAGTGTGTGTGAAAGCCGTACCTCACATAGCTTGTTGGGAACACAAAGTTTCTTTTCAGTTGCAAACTCCACTCCATACATATATAGGGGAGGAACTAGCACCAACATCTGTTTACAGTGAAAACTGCAGGAACTTCAAACCGGTACTAGGAAACAGACTGAGAAACCAGAGTAAAACTTTCCCCTGCAAACCGTTAACTTTGTGCTAGATGAACGAACGTCTCTCCACATGCTCAGTTCTGAGAGATAAGTGTGTGTGAAAGCCGTCCTTCATCTAGCTTGTTGGGAACACAAAGTTTCTTTTCAGTTGCAATCTCCACTCAATACATATATATGGCGAGAACTAGCACCAACACATTTTTAAATTAAAAGTGCAGGTACTTCAAATCGGCACTAGGAAACAGAGCTGAGAAAACAGAGTAAAACTTTCCCCTGCAAACCGTTAAATTTGTGCTACATGAACGAACGTCTCTCCACATGCTAAGTTCTGAGAGATAAGTGAGTGTGAAAGCCGTCCTTCACTTAGCTTGTTGGGAACACAAAGTTTCTTTTCAGTTGCAAACTCCACTCCATACATATATAAGTGGAGGAACTAGCTCCAACTCGGTTTTACAGTGAAAACTGCAGGAACTTCAAACCGGTACTAGGAAACAGACTGAGAATCCAGAGGAAAAGTTTCCCCGGCAACCCGTTAACTTTGTACTATATGAACGAACGTCTCTCCAAATGATCAGTTCTGAGAGATATGTGAGTGTGAAAGCCGTCCTACACCTAGCTTGTTGGGAAAACAAAGTTTCTTTTCATTTGCCAAATCCACTCCGTACATATGTATGGGGAGAACTAGCACCAACTCGTTTTTACAGTGAAAACTGCAGAAACTTCAAACCGGCACTAGGAAACAGACTGAGAAACCAGAGTAAAACTTTCCCCTACAACCCGTTAACTTTGTGCTAGATGAACGAACGTCTCTCCAAATGCTCAATTGCGAGAGATAAGTGTGTTTGAAAGCCGTCCTACACCTAGCTTGTTGGGAACACAGTTTCTTTCAGTTGCAAACTCCACTCCATACATATATATTACGAGAAATAGCACCAAATCTTTTTTACAGTGAAAATTGCAGGAACTTCAAATCGGCACTAGGAAACAGACTGAGAAAACAGAGTAAAACATTCCCCTGCAAACCGTTAACTTTGTGCTAGATGAATGAACGTCTCTCCACAAGCTCAATTCAGAGAGATAATTGGGTGTGAAAGCCGTACTTCACCTAGGTTGTTGGGAACACAGTTTCTTTTCAGTTGCAAACTCTACTCCATACATATTTATGGGGAGAACTAGCACCAACACGGTTTTACAGTGAAAACTGCAGGAACTTCAAACCGGGTACTAGGAAACAGACTGAGAAACCAGAGTAAAACTTTCCCCTACAACTTGCTTACGTTGTGCTAGATAAAGGAGCGTCTCTCCACATGCTCAGTTCTGAGATATAAGTGTGTGTGAAAGCCGTCCTTCACCTAGCTTGTTGGGAACACAATGTTTATTTTCAGTTGCAAACTCCACTCCATACATATATATGGGGAGAACAAGCACCAACACAGTTTTACAGTGATAACTGCAGGAACTTCAAACCGGTACTAGGAAACAGACAGAGAACCCAGAGTAAAATTTCCCCTGCAACCGTTAACTTTGAACTAGATGAACGAACGTCTCTCCACATGCTCAGTTCTGAGAGATATGTGTGTGTGAAAGCCGTCCTTCACCTAGCTTGTTGGGAACACAAAGTTTCTTTTCAGTTGCAATCTCCAATCCTTACATATATATGGCGAGAACTAGCACAAACACTTTTTTAAAATTAAAAGTGCAGGTACTTCAAATCGGCACTAGGAAACAGACTGAGAAAACAGAGTAAAACTTTCCCCTGCAAACCGTTAACTTTGTGCTAGATGAACGAACGTCTCTCCACATGCTCAGTTCTGAGAGATAAGTGTGTGTGAAAGCCGTCCTTCACCTAGCGTGTTGGGAACACAAAGTTTCTTTTCAGTTGCAAACTCCACTCCATATATATATAAGTGGAGGAACTAGCTCCAACTCGATTTTACAGAGAAAACTGCAGGAACTTGAAACCGGCACTATGAAACAGTCTGAGAAACCAGAGTAAAAGTTTCCCCTGCAAACCGTTAACTTTGTACTAGATGAACGAACGTCTCTCCACATGCTAAGATCTGAGAAATAAGTGAGTGTGAAAGTCGTAATACACCTAGCTTGTAGGGAAAACAAAATTTCTTTTCATTTGCAAACTCCACTCCATACAAATATAAGGGGAGGAACTAGCTCCAACTCGGTTTTACAGTGAAAACTGCAGGAACTTCAAACCGGAACTAGGAAACAGAATGAGAATCCAGAGTAAAACTTTCCCTTACAACCCGCTAACTTTGTGCTATATGAACGAACGTTTCTCCACATGCTCAGTTCTGAGAGATAAGTGTGTGTGAAAGCCGTCCTTCACCTAGCTTGTTGATAACACAAAGTTTCTTTTCAGTTGCAAACTCAACTCCATACATATATAAGATGGAGGAACTAGCTCCAACTCGATTTTACAGAGAAAACTGCAGGAACTTCAAACCGGCACTAGGAAACAGACTGAGAAACCAGAGTAAAAGTTTCCCTTGCAACCGTTATCTTTGTACTAGATGAACGAACGTTCTCACCGCATGCTCAATTCTGAGAGCTATGTGTGTGTGAAAGTCGTCCTTCACCTAGCTTGTTGGGAACACAAAGTTACTTTTCAGTTGCAATCTCCACTCCATACATATATATGGCGAAAACTAGCACCAACACTTTTTTAAAATGAAAAGTGCAGGTACTTCAAATCGGCACTAGGAAACAGACTGAGAAAACAGAGTAAAACTTTCCCCTGCAAACCGTTAACTTTGTGCTAGATGAACGAACGTCTCTCCACATGCTCAGTTCTGAGAGATAAGTGAGTGTGAAATCCTTCCTTCACTTAGCTTGTTGGGAACACAAAGTTTCTTTTCAGTTGCAAACTCCACTCCATACATATATAAGTGGAGGAACTAGCTCCAACTCGATTTTACAGAGAAAACTGCAGGAACTTCAAACTGGCACTAGGAAACAGACTGAGAAACCAGAGTAAAACTTTCCCCTACAACCCGTTAACTTTGTGCTAGATGAACGAACGTCTCTCCACATGCTCAATTGCGAGAGATAAGTGTGTTTGAAAGCCGTCCTTCACCTAGCTTGTTAGGAACACAGTTTCTTTCAGTTGCAAACTCCACTCCATACATATATATTACGAGAAATAGCACCAAATCTTTTTTACAGTGAAAATTGCAGGAACTTCAAATCGGCACTAGGAAACAGACTGAGAAAACAGAGTAAAACATTCCCCTGCAAACCGTTAACTTTGTGCTAGATGAATGAACGTCTCTCCACAAGCTCAATTCAGAGAGATAAGTGGGTGTGAAAGCCGTACTTCACATAGGTTGTTGGGAACACAGTTTCTTTTCAGTTGCAAACTCTACTCCATACATATTTATGGGGAGAACAAGCACCAACACGGTTTTACAGTGAAAACTGCAGGAACTTCAAACCGGCACTAGGAAACAGACTGAGAAACCAGAGTAAAACTTTCCCCTACAACTCGCTTACGTTGTGCTAGATAAAGGAGCGTCTCTCCACATGCTCAGTTCTGAGATATAAGTGTGTGTGAAAGCCGTCCTTCACCTAGCTTGTTGGGAACACAATGTTTCTTTTCAGTTGCAAACTCCACTCCATACATATATATGGGGAGAACAAGCACCAACTCAGTTTTACAGTGAAAACTGCAGGAACTTCAAACCGGTACTAGGAAACAGACTGAGAACCCAGAGTAAAATTTTCCCTGCAACCGTTAACTTTGAACTAGATGAACGAACGTCTCTCCACATGCTCAGTTCTGAGAGATATGTGTGTGTGAAAGCCGTCCTTCACCTAGCTTGTTGTGAACACAAAGTTTCTTTTCAGTTGCAATCTGCACTCCATACATATATATGGCGAGAACTAGCACCAACACTTTTTTAAAATTAAAAGTGCAGGTACTTCAAATCGGCACTAGGAAACAGACTGAGAAAACAGAGTAAAAATTTCCTCTGCAAACCGTTAACTTTGTGCTAGATGAACGAACGTCTCTCCACATGCTCAATTCTGAGAGATAAGTGGGTGTGAATGCCGTCCTTCACCTAGCTTGTTGGGAACACAGTTTCTTTTCAGTTGCAAACTCTACTCCATACATATTTATGGGGAGAACTGGCACCAACACGGTTTTACAGAGAAAACTGCAAGAACTTCAAACCGGCACTAGGAAACAGACTGAGAAACCAGAGTAAAACTTTCCCCTGCAACCATTAACTTTGAACTAGATGATCGAAAGTCTCTCCACATGCTCAGTTCTGAGAGATATGTGTGTGTGAAAGCCGTCCTTCACCTAGCTTGTTGGGAACACAAAGTTTCTTTTCAGTTGCAATCTCCACTCCATACATATATATGGCGAGAAATAGCACCAACACTTTTTTAAAATGAAAAGTGCAGGTACTTCAAATCGGCACTAGGAAACAGACTGAGAAAACGGAGTAAAACTTTCCCCTGCAAACCGTTAACTTTGTGCTAGATGAACGAACGTCTCACCACATGCTCAGTTCTGAGAGATAAGTGTGTGTGAAAGCCGTCCTTCACCTAGCTTGTTGGGAACACAAAGTTTCTTTTCAGTTGCTAACTCCACTCCATATATATATAAGTGGAGGAACTAGCTCCAACTCGATTTTACAGAGAAAACTGCAGGAACTTGAAACCGGCACTAGGAAACAGACTGAGAAACCAGAGTAAAAGTTTCCCCTGCAAACCGTTAACTTTGTACTAGATGAACGAACGTCTCTCCACATGCTCAGTTCTGAGAGAAATGTGTGTGAAAGCCGTCCTTCACCTTCCTTGTTGGGAACACAAAATTTCTTTTCAGTTGCCATCTCCACTAAATACATATATATGGCGAGAACAAGCACCAACACTTTTTTACAGTGAACAGTGCAGGTACTTCAAATCGGCACTAGGAAACAGACTGAGAATCCAGAGTAAAACTTTCCTTTACAACCCGCTAACTTTGTGCTATATGAACGAACGTCTCTCCACATGCTCAGTTCTGAGAAATAAGTGTGTGTGAAAGCCGTACATCACATAGCTTGTTGGGAACACAAAGTTTCTTTTCAGTGGCAAACTCCACTCCATACATATATAAGGGGAGGAACTAGCACCAAATCTGTTTTACAGTGAAAACTGCAGGAACTTCAAACCGGTACTAGGAAACAGACTGAGAAACCAGAGTAAAACTTTCCCCTGCAAACCGTTAACTTTGTGCTAGATGAACGAACGTCTCTCCACATGCTCAGTTCTGAGAGATAAGTGTGTGTGAAAGCCGTCCTTCATCTTGCTTGTTGGGAACACAAAGTTTCTTTTCAGTTGCCATCTCCACTAAATACATATATATGGCGAGAACTAGCACCAACACTTTTTTACAGTGAAAAGTGCAGGTACTTCAAATCGGCACTAGGAAACAGAGTGAGAAAACAGAGTAAAACTTTCCCCTGCAAACCGTTAAATTTGTGCTACATGAACGAACGTCTCTCCACATGCTAAGTTCTGAGAGATAAGTGAGTGTGAAAGCCGTCCTTCACTTAGCTTGTTGGGAACACAAAGTTTCTTTTCAGTTGCAAACTCCACTCCATACATATATAAGTGGAGGAACTAGCTCCAACTCGGTTTTACAGTGAAAACTGCAGGAACTTCAAACCGGTACTAGGAAACAGACTGAGAATCCAGAGGAAAAGTTTCCCCGGCAACCCGTTAACTTTGTACTATATGAACGAACGTCTCTCCAAATGATCAGTTCTGAGAGATATGTGAGTGTGAAAGCCGTCCTACACCTAGCTTGTTGGGAAAACAAAGTTTCTTTTCATTTGCCAAATCCACTCCGTACATATGTATGGGGAGAACTAGCACCAACTCGTTTTTACAGTGAAAACTGCAGAAACTTCAAACCGGCACTAGGAAACAGACTGAGAAACCAGAGTAAAACTTTCCCCTACAACCCGTTAACTTTGTGCTAGATGAACGAACGTCTCTCCAAATGCTCAATTGCGAGAGATAAGTGTGTTTGAAAGCCGTCCTACACCTAGCTTGTTGGGAACACAGTTTCTTTCAGTTGCAAACTCCACTCCATACATATATATTACGAGAAATAGCACCAAATCTTTTTTACAGTGAAAATTGCAGGAACTTCAAATCGGCACTAGGAAACAGACTGAGAAAACAGAGTAAAACATTCCCCTGCAAACCGTTAACTTTGTGCTAGATGAATGAACGTCTCTCCACAAGCTCAATTCAGAGAGATAATTGGGTGTGAAAGCCGTACTTCACCTAGGTTGTTGGGAACACAGTTTCTTTTCAGTTGCAAACTCTACTCCATACATATTTATGGGGAGAACTAGCACCAACACGGTTTTACAGTGAAAACTGCAGGAACTTCAAACCGGTACTAGGAAACAGACTGAGAAACCAGAGTAAAACTTTCCCCTACAACTTGCTTACGTTGTGCTAGATAAAGGAGCGTCTCTCCACATGCTCAGTTCTGAGATATAAGTGTGTGTGAAAGCCGTCCTTCACCTAGCTTGTTGGGAACACAATGTTTATTTTCAGTTGCAAACTCCACTCCATACATATATATGGGGAGAACAAGCACCAACACAGTTTTACAGTGAAAACTGCAGGAACTTCAAACCGGTACTAGGAAACAGACAGAGAACCCAGAGTAAAATTTCCCCTGCAACAGTTAACTTTGAACTAGATGAACGAACGTCTCTCCACATGCTCAGTTCTGAGAGATATGTGTGTGTGAAAGCCGTCCTTCACCTAGCTTGTTGGGAACACAAAGTTTCTTTTCAGTTGCAATCTCCAATCCTTACATATATATGGCGAGAACAAGCACAAACACTTTTTTAAAATTAAAAGTGCAGGTACTTCAAATCGGCACTAGGAAACAGACTGAGAAAACAGAGTAAAACTTTCCCCTGCAAACCGTTAACTTTGTGCTAGATGAACGAACGTCTCTCCACATGCTCAGTTCTGAGAGATAAGTGTGTGTGAAAGCCGTCCTTCACCTAGCGTGTTGGGAACACAAAGTTTCTTTTCAGTTGCAAACTCCACTCCATATATATATAAGTGGAGGAACTAGCTCCAACTCGATTTTACAGAGAAAACTGCAGGAACTTGAAACCGGCACTATGAAACAGTCTGAGAAACCAGAGTAAAAGTTTCCCCTGCAAACCGTTAACTTTGTACTAGATGAACGAACGTCTCTCCACATGCTAAGATCTGAGAAATAAGTGAGTGTGAAAGTCGTAATACACCTAGCTTGTAGGGAAAACAAAATTTCTTTTCATTTGCAAACTCCACTCCATACAAATATAAGGGGAGGAACTAGCTCCAACTCGGTTTTACAGTGAAAACTGCAGGAACTTCAAACCGGAACTAGGAAACAGAATGAGAATCCAGAGTAAAACTTTCCCTTACAACCCGCTAACTTTGTGCTATATGAACGAACGTTTCTCCACATGCTCAGTTCTGAGAGATAAGTGTGTGTGAAAGCCGTCCTTCACCTAGCTTGTTGATAACACAAAGTTTCTTTTCAGTTGCAAACTCAACTCCATACATATATAAGAGGAGGAACTAGCTCCAACTCGATTTTACAGAGAAAACTGCAGGAACTTCAAACCGGCACTAGGAAACAGACTGAGAAACCAGAGTAAAAGTTTCCCTTGCAACCCGTTATCTTTGTACTAGATGAACGAACGTTTCACCGCATGCTCAATTCTGAGAGCTATGTGTGTGTGAAAGTCGTCCTTCACCTAGCTTGTTGGGAACACAAAGTTACTTTTCAGTTGCAATCTCCACTCCATACATATATATGGCGAAAACTAGCACCAACACTTTTTTAAAATGAAAAGTGCAGGTACTTCAAATCGGCACTAGGAAACAGACTGAGAAAACAGAGTAAAACTTTCCCCTGCAAACCGTTAACTTTGTGCTAGATGAACGAACGTCTCTCCACATGCTCAGTTCTGAGAGATAAGTGAGTGTGAAATCCTTCCTTCACTTAGCTTGTTGGGAACACAAAGTTTCTTTTCAGTTGCAAACTCCACTCCATACATATATAAGTGGAGGAACTAGCTCCAACTCGATTTTACAGAGAAAACTGCAGGAACTTCAAACTGGCACTAGGAAACAGACTGAGAAACCAGAGTAAAACTTTCCCCTACAACCCGTTAACTTTGTGCTAGATGAACGAACGTCTCTCCACATGCTCAATTGCGAGAGATAAGTGTGTTTGAAAGCCGTCCTTCACCTAGCTTGTTAGGAACACAGTTTCTTTCAGTTGCAAACTCCACTCCATACATATATATTACGAGAAATAGCACCAAATCTTTTTTACAGTGAAAATTGCAGGAACTTCAAATCGGCACTAGGAAACAGACTGAGAAAACAGAGTAAAACATTCCCCTGCAAACCGTTAACTTTGTGCTAGATGAATGAACGTCTCTCCACAAGCTCAATTCAGAGAGATAAGTGGGTGTGAAAGCCGTACTTCACATAGGTTGTTGGGAACACAGTTTCTTTTCAGTTGCAAACTCTACTCCATACATATTTATGGGGAGAACAAGCACCAACACGGTTTTACAGTGAAAACTGCAGGAACTTCAAACCGGCACTAGGAAACAGACTGAGAAACCAGAGTAAAACTTTCCCCTACAACTCGCTTACGTTGTGCTAGATAAAGGAGCGTCTCTCCACATGCTCAGTTCTGAGATATAAGTGTGTGTGAAAGCCGTCCTTCACCTAGCTTGTTGGGAACACAATGTTTCTTTTCAGTTGCAAACTCCACTCCATACATATATATGGGGAGAACAAGCACCAACTCAGTTTTACAGTGAAAACTGCAGGAACTTCAAACCGGTACTAGGAAACAGACTGAGAACCCAGAGTAAAATTTTCCCTGCAACCGTTAACTTTGAACTAGATGAACGAACGTCTCTCCACATGCTCAGTTCTGAGAGATATGTGTGTGTGAAAGCCGTCCTTCACCTAGCTTGTTGTGAACACAAAGTTTCTTTTCAGTTGCAATCTGCACTCCATACATATATATGGCGAGAACTAGCACCAACACTTTTTTAAAATTAAAAGTGCAGGTACTTCAAATCGGCACTAGGAAACAGACTGAGAAAACAGAGTAAAAGTTTCCCCTGCAAACCGTTAACTTTGTGCTAGATGAACGAACGTCTCTCCACATGCTCAATTCTGAGAGATAAGTGGGTGTGAATGCCGTCCTTCACCTAGCTTGTTGGGAACACATTTTCTTTTCAGTTGCAAACTCTACTCCATACATATTTATGGGGAGAACTGGCACCAACACGGTTTTACAGAGAAAACTGCAAGAACTTCAAACCGGCACTAGGAAACAGACTGAGAAACCAGAGTAAAACTTTCCCCTGCAACCATTAACTTTGAACTAGATGATCGAAAGTCTCTCCACATGCTCAGTTCTGAGAGATATGTGTGTGTGAAAGCCGTCCTTCACCTAGCTTGTTGGGAACACAAAGTTTCTTTTCAGTTGCAATCTCCAATCCATACATATATATGGCGAGAACTAGCACCAACACTTTTTTAAAATGAAAAGTGCAGGTACTTCAAATCGGCACTAGGAAAACAGACGGAGAAAACGGAGTAAAACTTTCCCCTGCAAACCGTTAACTTTGTGCTAGATGAACGAACGTCTCACCACATGCTCAGTTCTGAGAGATAAGTGTGTGTGAAAGCCGTCCTTCACCTAGCTTGTTGGGAACACAAAGTTTCTTTTCAGTTGCTAACTCCACTCCATATATATATAAGTGGAGGAACTAGCTCCAACTCGATTTTACAGAGAAAACTGCAGGAACTTGAAACCGGCACTAGGAAACAGACTGAGAAACCAGAGTAAAAGTTTCCCCTGCAAACCGTTAACTTTGTACTAGATGAACGAACGTCTCTCCACATGCTCAGTTCTGAGAGAAATGTGTGTGAAAGCCGTCCTTCACCTTCCTTGTTGGGAACACAAAATTTCTTTCAGTTGCCATCTCCACTAAATACATATATATGGCGAGAACAAGCACCAACACTTTTTTACAGTGAACAGTGCAGGTACTTCAAATCGGCACTAGGAAACAGACTGAGAAAACAGAGTAAAACTTTCCCCTGCAAACCGTTAACTTTGTGCTAGATGAACGAACGTCTCTCCACATGCTCATTTCTGAGAGATAAGTGAGTGTGAAATCCTTCCTTCACTTAGCTTGTTGGGAACACAAAGTTTCTTTTAAGTTGCAAACTCCACTCCATACATATATAAGTGGAGGAACTAGCTCCAACTCGATTTTACAGAGAAAACTGCAGGAACTTCAAACCGGCACTAGGAAACAGACTGAGAATCCAGAGTAAAACTTTCCTTTACAACCCGCTAACTTTGTGCTATATGAACGAACGTCTCTCCCCATGCTCAGTTCTGAGAAATAAGTGTGTGTGAAAGCCGTACATCACATAGCTTGTTGGGAACACAAAGTTTCTTTTCAGTGGCAAACTCCACTCCATATATATATAAGGGGAGGAACTAGCACCAAATCTGTTTTACAGTGAAAACTGCAGGAACTTCAAACCGGTACTAGGAAACAGACTGAGAAACCAGAGTAAAACTTTCCCCTGCAAACCGTTAACTTTGTGCTAGATGAACGAACGTCTCTCCACATGCTCAGTTCTGAGAGATAAGTGTGTGTGAAAGCCGTCCTTCATCTTGCTTGTTGGGAACACAAAGTTTCTTTTCAGTTGCCATCTCCACTAAATACATATATATGGCGAGAAAAAGCACCAACAATTTTTTACAGTGAAAAGTGCAGGTACTTCAAATCGGCACTAGGAAACAGAGTGAGAAAACAGAGTAAAACTTTCCCCTGCAAACCGTTAAATTTGTGCTAGATGAACGAACGTCTCTCCACATGCTAAGTTTCTGAGAGATAAGTGAGTGTGAAAGCCGTCCTTCACTTAGCTTGTTGCAAACACAAAGTTTCTTTTCAGTTGCAAACTCCACTCCATACATATATAAGTGGAGGAACTAGCTCCAACTCGGTTTTACAGTGAAAACTGCAGGAACTTCAAACCGGTACTAGGAAACAGACTGAGAATCCAGAGGAAAAGTTTCCCCGGCAACCCGTTAACTTTGTACTATATGAACGAACGTCTCTCCAAATGATCAGTTCTGAGAGATAAGTGAGTGTGAAAGCCGTCCTACACCTAGCTTGTTGGGAAAACAAAGTTTCTTTTCATTTGCCAAATCCACTCCGTACATATGTATGGGGAGAACTAGCACCAACTCGTTTTTACAGTGAAAACTGCAGAAACTTCAAAACCGGCACTAGGAAACAGACTGAGAAACCAGAGTAAAACTTTCCCCTACAACCCGTTAACTTTGTGCTAGATGAACGAACGTCTCTCCACATGCTCAATTCTGAGAGATAAGTGAGTGTGAAAGCCGTCCTTCACTTAGCTTGTTGCAAACACAAAGTTTCTTTTCAGTTGCAAACTCCACTCCATACATATATAAGTGGAGGAACTAGCTCCAACTCGGTTTTACAGTGAAAACTGCAGGAACTTCAAACCGGTACTAGGAAACAGACTGAGAATCCAGAGGAAAAGTTTCCCCGGCAACCCGTTAACTTTGTACTATATGAACGAACGTCTCTCCAAATGATCAGTTCTGAGAGATAAGTGAGTGTGAAAGCCGTCCTACACCTAGCTTGTTGGGAAACAAAGTTTCTTTTCATTTGCCAAATCCACTCCGTACATATGTATGGGGAGAACTAGCACCAACTCGTTTTTACAGTGAAAACTGCAGAAACTTCAAACCGGCACTAGGAAACAGACTGAGAAACCAGAGTAAAACTTTCCCCCTACAACCCGTTAACTTTGTGCTAGATGAACGAACGTCTCTCCACATGCTCAATTCTGAGAGATAAGTGTGTGTGAAAGCCGTCCTTTTTGGGAACACAGTTTCTTTCAGTTGCAAACTCCACTCCATACATATATATTACGAGAAATAGCACCAAATCTTTTTTACAGTGAAAATTGCAGGAACTTCAAATCGGCACTAGGAAACAGACTGAGAAAACAGAGTAAAACATTCCCCTGCAAACCGTTAACTTTGTGCTAGATGAATGAACGTCTCTCCACATGCTCAATTCTGAGAGATATGTGGATGTGAAAGCCGTCCTTCACCTAGCTTGTTGGGAACACTGTTTCTTTCAGTTGCAAACTCTACTCCATACATATTTATGGGGAGAACTAGCACCAACACGGTTTTACAGTGAAAAATGCAGGAACTTCAAACCGGCACTAGGAAACAGACTGAGAAACCAGAGTAAAACTTTCCCCTACAACTCGCTTACGTTGTGCTAGATAAAGGAGCGTCTCTCCACATGCTCAGTTCTGAGATATAAGTGTGTGTGAAAGCCGTCCTTCACCTAGCTTGTGGGAAAACAATGTTTCTTTTCAGTTGCAAACTCCACTCCATACATATATATGGGGAGAACAAGCACCAACTCAGTTTTACAGTGAAAACTGCAGGAACTTCAAACCGGTACTAGGAAACAGACTGAGAAACCAGAGTAAAATTTCCCCTGCAACCGTTAACTTTGAACTAGATGAACGAACGTCTCTCCACATGCTCAGTTCTGAGAGATATGTGTGTGTGAAAGCCGTCCTTCACCTAGCTTTTTGGGAACACAAAGTTTCTTTTCAGTTGCAATCTCCACTCCATACATATATTTGGCGAGAACTAGCACCAACACATTTTTAAAATTAAAAGTGCAGGTACTTCAAATCGGCACTAAGAAACAGACTGAGAAAACAGAGTAAAACTTTCCCCTGCAAACCGTTAAATTTGTGCTACATGAACGAACGTCTCTCCACATGCTAAGTTCTGAGAGATAAGTGAGTGTGAAAGCCGTCCTTCACTTAGCTTGTTGGGAACACAAAGTTTCTTTTCAGTTGCAAACTCCACTCCATACATATATAAGTGGAGGAACTAGCTCCAACTCGGTTTTACAGTGAAAACTGCAGGAACTTCAAACCGGTACTAGGAAACAGACTGAGAATCCAGAGGAAAAGTTTCCCCGGCAACCCGTTAACTTTGTACTATATGAACGAACGTCTCTCCAAATGATCAGTTCTGAGAGATATGTGAGTGTGAAAGCCGTCCTACACCTAGCTTGTTGGGAAACAAAGTTTCTTTTCATTTGCCAAATCCACTCCGTACATATGTATGGGGAGAACTAGCACCAACTCGTTTTTACAGTGAAAACTGCAGAAACTTCAAACCGGCACTAGGAAACAGACTGAGAAACCAGAGTAAAACTTTCCCCTACAACCCGTTAACTTTGTGCTAGATGAACGAACGTCTCTCCAAATGCTCAATTGCGAGAGATAAGTGTGTTTGAAAGCCGTCCTACACCTAGCTTGTTGGGAACACAGTTTCTTTCAGTTGCAAACTCCACTCCATACATATATATTACGAGAAATAGCACCAAATCTTTTTTACAGTGAAAATTGCAGGAACTTCAAATCGGCAACTAGGAAACAGACTGAGAAAACAGAGTAAAACATTCCCTGCAAACCGTTAACTTTGTGCTAGATGAATGAACGTCTCTCCACAAGCTCAAATTCAGAGAGATAATTGGGTGTGAAAAGCCGTACTTCACCTAGGTTGTTGGAACACAGTTTCTTTTCAGTTGCAAACTCTACTCATACATATTTTATGGGGAGAACTAGCACCAACACGGTTTTACAGTGAAAACTGCAGGGAACTTCAAACCGGTACTAGGAAACAGACTGAGAAACCAGAGTAAAACTTTCCCCTACAACTTGCTTACGTTGTGCTAGATAAAGGAGCGTCTCTCCACATGCTCAGTTCTGAGATATAAGTGTGTGTGAAAGCCGTCCTTCACCTAGCTTGTTGGGAACACAATGTTTATTTTCAGTTGCAAACTCCACTCCATACATATATATGGGGAGAACAAGCACCAACACAGTTTTACAGTGAAAACTGCAGGAACTTCAAACCGGTACTAGGAAACAGACAGAGAACCCAGAGTAAAATTTCCCCTGCAACAGTTAACTTTGAACTAGATGAACGAACGTCTCTCCACATGCTCAGTTCTGAGAGATATGTGTGTGTGAAAGCCGTCCTTCACCTAGCTTGTTGGGAACACAAAGTTTCTTTTCAGTTGCAATCTCCAATCCTTACATATATATGGCGAGAACAAGCACAAACACTTTTTTAAAATTAAAAGTGCAGGTACTTCAAATCGGCACTAGGAAACAGACTGAGAAAACAGAGTAAAACTTTCCCCTGCAAACCGTTAACTTTGTGCTAGATGAACGAACGTCTCTCCACATGCTCAGTTCTGAGAGATAAGTGTGTGTGAAAGCCGTCCTTCACCTAGCGTGTTGGGAACACAAAGTTTCTTTTCAGTTGCAA
>NC_045731.1:2445968-2499463 GCF_009834535.1 Camelus ferus | reverse complement strand
TTTCCTAGTGCCTGTTAGAAGTACCTACAGATTTCAATGTAACAATGAGTTGGAGCTCAATACCTCCCCATATATATGTATGGAGTGGAGTTTTCAACTGAAAAGAAAGTTTGTATTCCCAAAAAGTAGTTGAAAGGACGGATTCACACCACATTTCTCTCTCAGAATGAGCATCTGGAGAGACCTTCGTTCATCTAGCACCAAGGGAACGGGTTGCGGAGAGAAACTTTTACTCTGGTTTCTCCGTCTTTTCCTAGGGCCGGTTGTAGTTCCTGCAGTTTTTCAGTGTAAAACGGAGTGGAGATAGTACTTCTTCATATATATATATGGACTGGAGTTTGCAACTGAAAACAAACTTTGTGTTCCCAAACTAGATATGTGAAGTACGGCTTCACACACACTTATCTCTCAGAACTGCGCATGTGGAGAGACGTTCGTTCATCTAGAACAAAGGGAATGTTTTGCAGGAGAAACTTTCGCTCTGGTTCTCAGTCTGTTTCCTAGTGCCGGTTTGAAGTTCTTGTAGTTTTCACTGTTAAAACGGATATTTGGAGCTAGAACCTCCCCATATATATATGGATTGGAATTTGCAAACTGAAAAGAAACTTTGTGTTCCCAACAAGGTAGGTGAAGGACGCTTTCACACACAATTATCTCTCAAAACTGAGCATGTGTAGAGAGTCGTCATCTAGCACCAAGGGAATGGGTTGCAGGAGAAACTTTATATCTGGTTTCTCATTCTGTTTCCTAGTGCCGGTTAGAGTTCCTGCAGTTATCACTGTAAAAAGGAGTGGGGATCTAGTACTTCCCCATATATATGTATTCAGAAGAGTTGCATCTGAAAAGAAATTTTGTGTTCCCAAAATGTAGGTGAAGGACGGCTTTCACACACACATCTCTCAGAACTGAGCATGTGGAGAGACGTTCGTTCATCTAGCACGAAGGGAACTGGTTGCCGGAGAAACATTTTTTTTAGAATCCCAAACTGTTTCCTAGTGCTGGTTTGAACTTCCTGCAGTTTTCATTGTAAACGAGTTGGAACTATTACCTCCCTATTCATATGTCTGGATTGGAATTTTCAACTGAAAGAAACTTGTGTTCCCAACAAGCTAGGTTAAGTATGGCTTTCACACATTTATCCCTCAGAACTGAACATGTGGAGAGACGTTCTTTCATCTAGCACAAAATAGATCGGGTTTGCAGGAGAAAATTTTAATCTGGTTCTCAGTGCTTTTTCCTAGTGCGTTTTGAAGTTCCTGCAGTTTTCACTGTAAAACCGAGTGGAGCTAGTACCTACCCATATATATGTATGGAGCGGAGTTTGCAACTGAAAAGAAACTTGTGTTCCGAACAAGATAGTGAAGGACGGCTTTCACGCACACTTATCTCTCAGAATCAGCAGTGGAGAGACGTTTGTTCATCTAGCACCCATGAACTGTTGCAGGGAAAATTATACTCTGGTTTCTCAGTCTGTTTCCTAGTGCCGGTTTGAAGTTCCTGCAGTTTTCACTGTAAAACGGAGTTGGGAGCTAGTACCTCCCCCATATATGTATGGAGTGGAGTTTGCAAACTGAAAAGAAAGTTTGTGTTCCCAACAAGCAAGGTGAAGGACGCATTTTACACCCACTTATCTCTCAGAAACCGAGCATGTGGAGAGACGTTCATTCATCTAGCACCAAGGTAACGGGTTTCAGGAAAATTTTTACTCTGGTTTATCAGTCTGTTTCCTAGTGCCTGTTAGAAGTACCTACAGATTTCATGTAAAATCGAGTTGGAGATAATAATCCCCATATATATGTATGGAGTGGAGTTTTCAACTGAAAGAAAGTTTGTATTCCCAAAAAGATAGTTGAAGGACGGCTTTCACACACATTTCTCTCTCAGAACTGAGCATCTGGAGAGACCTTCGTTCATCTAGCACCAAGGGAACGGGTTGCAGGAGAAACTTTTACTCTGGTTTCTCCGTCTTTTTCCTAGGCCGGTTTGTAGTTCCTGCAGTTTTCAGTGTAAACGGAGTTGGAGATAGTACTTCTCAATATATATAGGGACTGGAGTTTTGCAACTGAAAACAAACTTTGTGTTCCCAACTAGATATGTGAAGTACGGCTTCACACAACTTATCTCTCAGAACTGCGCAGTGGAGAGACGTTCGTTCATCTAGAACAAAGGGAATGTTTTGCAGAGAAACTTTCGCTCTGGTTCTCAGTCCTGTTTCCTAGTGCCGGTTTGAAGTTCTTGTAGTTTTCACTGTAAAACGGATTTGGAGCTAGAACCTCCCCATATATATATGGATTGGAATTTGCAACTGAAAGAAACTTTGTGTTTCCCAACAAGGTAGGTGAAGGACGCTTTCACACACAATTATCTCTCAAAACTGAGCATGTGTAGAGACGTTCGTTCATCTAGCACCAAGGGAATGGGTTTGCAGGAGAAACTTATATCTGGTTTCTCATTCTGTTTCCTAGTGCCGGTTAGATGTTCCTGCAGTTAATCACTGTAAAAAGGAGTTGGATCTAGTACTTCCCCATATAATGTATTCAGAAGAGTTGCATCTGAAAAGAAATTTTGGTTCCCAAAATGTAGGTGAAGGACGGCTTTCACACACACATCTCTCAGAACTGAGCATGTGGAGAGACGTTCGTTCATCTAGCCGAAGGGAACTGGTTGCAGGAGAACATTTTTTTTAGAATCCCAGACTGTTTCCTAGTGCTGGTTTGAACTTCCTGCAGTTTCATGTGTAAAACGGAGTTGGAACTATTACCTCCCTATTCATATGTATGGATTGGAATTTTCAACTGAAAAGAAACTTTTGTGTTCCCAACAAGCTAGGTTAAGTATGGCTTTCACACACACTTATCCCTCAGAACTGAACATGTGGAGAGACGTTCTTTCATCTAGCACAAATAGATCGGGTTGCAGGAGAAACTTTAATCTGGTTTCTCAGTGATTTTCCTAGTGCCGTTTGAAGTTCCTGCAGTTTTCACTGTAAACCGAGTTGGAGCTAGTACCTACCCATATATATGTATGGAGCGGAGTTTGCAACTGAAAGAAACTTTGTGTTCCGAACAAGATAAGTGAAGGACGGCTTTCACGCACACTTATCTCTCAGAACTCAGCATGTGGAGAGACGTTTGTTCATCTAGCACCCATTGAACTGTTGCAGGAGAAAATTATACTCTGGTTTCTCAGTCTGTTTCCTAGTGCCGGTTTGAAGTTCCTGAAGTTTTCACTGTAAAACGGAGTTGGAGCTAGTACCTCCCCATATATATGTATGGAGTGGAGTTTGCAACTGAAAAGAAACTTTGTGTTCCCAACAAGCTAGGTGAAGGACGCATTTTACACACACTTATCTCTCAGAACAGAGCATGTGGAGAGACATTCGTTCATCTAGCACCAAGGTAATGGGTTGCAGGAGAAATTTTACTCTGGTTTCTCAGTCTGTTTCCTAGTGCCTGTTAGGAAGTTCCTACAGATTTCAATGTAAAATGGAGTTGGAGCTAATACCTCCCCATATATATGTATGGAGTGGAGTTTCAACTGAAAAGAAAGTTGTGTTCCCAACAGATAGGTGAAGGATGGCTTTCACACACATAATCTCTCAGAACTTACAATGTGGAGAGACCTTCGTTCATCTAGCACCAAGGGAACGGTTTGCAGGAGAAACTTTGACTCTGGTTTCTCAGTCTGATTCCTAGGGCCGGTTTGTTTTTCCTTCAGTTTTCACTGTAAAAAGGAGTTGGAGCTATTACCTCCCCATATATTTGTATGGAGTGGAGTTTGCAACTGAAAAGAAACTTTGTGTTCCCAACAAGCTAGGCGAAGTACGGATTTCACACACAATTATCTCTGAGAACTGAGCATGTGGACAGATTTTCGTTCATCTTGCACAAATAAAATGGTTTGCAGGAGAAACTTTTACTTTGGTTTCTCAGTCTGTTTCCTAGTGCCGGTTTGAAGTTCCTGCCGTTTTCAGTGGTAAAACGGAGTTGGAGCTAGTACCTCCCCATATATATGTATGGAGTGGAGTTTGCAACTGAAAAGAAAGGTTTGTGTTCCCAACAAGCAAGGTGAAGGACGCATTTTACACACACTTATCTCTCAGAACAGAGCATGTGGAGAGACATTCGTTCATCTAGCACCAAGGTAATGGGTTTGCAGGAGAAATTTTACTCTGGTTTCTCAGTCTGTTCCTAGTGCCTGTTAGAAGTTCCTACAGATTTCAATGTAAAATGGAGTTGGAGCTAATACCTCCCCATATATATGTATGGAGTGGAGATTTCAACTGAAAAGAAAGTTTGTGTTCCCAACAAGTTAGGTGAAGGACGGCTTTCACACACATAATCTCTCAGAACTTACAATGTGGAGAGACCTTCGTTCATCTAGCACCAAGGGAACGGGTTGCAGGTGAAATTTTTTCTCTGGACTCCCAGTCTGTTTCCTAGTGCCGTTTTGAAGTTCCTGCTGTTTTCACTGTTAAACGGAGTTGGAGCTAGAACCTTCCCATATATATTTATGGTGTGGATTTTGTAACTGAAAAGAAACTTTGTGTTCCCAAGAGGGAAGTTGAAGGACGGATTTCACACACAGTTATCTCTCAGAACTGAGCATGTGGAGAGACGTTCGTTCATCTAGCACCAAGGGAACGGTTTGCAGGAGAAACTTGACTCTGGTTTCTCAGTCTAATTCCTAGGGCCGGTTTGTTTTTCCTTCAGTTTTCACTGTAAAAAGGAGTTGGAGCTATTACCTCCCCATATATTTGTATGGAGTGGAGTTTGCAACTGAAAAGAAACTTTGTGTTCCCAACAAGCTAGGTGAAGGACGCTTTCACACACACTTATCTCTCAGAAATGAGCATGTGGAGAGATGTTCGTTCATCTGGCACAAATAGAACGGGTTGCAGGAGAAAATTTTACTCTGGTTTCTCAGTCTTTTTCCTAGTGCCGTTTTGAAGTCCCTGCAGTTTTCACTGTAAAAACCGAGTTGGAGCTAGTACCTCCCCATATATATGTATGGAGAGGAGTTTGCAACTGAAAAGAAACTTTGTGTTCCCAGCAAGGTAGGTGAAGGACGGCTTTCACACACACTTATCTCTCAGAACTGAGCATGTGGAGAGACTTTCGTTCATCTAGCACCAAGGGAACTGGAAGCCAGAGAAACTTTTACTCTTGTTTCCCATTCTGTTTCCTAGTGCCCAGTTTGAATTTTCTGCAGTTTTTCACTGTAAAACGGAGTTTGAGCTAGTACCTCCCCATATATATGTATGGAGTGGAGTTTGCAACTGAAAAGAATCTTTTTGTTCCTAACAAACTAGGTGAAGGACGGAATTCACGCACACATATCTCTCAGAACTGAGCATGTGGACAGACGTTCCTTCATCTAGCACCAAGGGAACGGGTTGCAGGAGAAACTTTTACTTTGTTTTCTCAGTCTGTTTCCTAGTGCTGATTTGAATTTCCTGCAGTAATCACTGTATATTCGGGTTGAAGCTTGTACCTCCCCCTATATATGTATGGAGTGGGTTTTGCAACTGAAAAGTAACTTTGTGTTCCCAACAAGATAGGTGAAGGACGGATTTCACACACACTTGCCTCTCAGAACTGAGCATGTGGACAGATTTTCGTTCATCTGGCACAAATAAAATGGTTTGCAGGAGAAACTTTTACTTTGGTTTCTCAGTCTGTTTCCTAGTGCCGGTTTGAAGTTCCTGCCGTTTTCAGTGTAAAACGGAGTTGGAGCTAGTACCGTCCCATATATATGTATGGAGTGGAGTTTGCAACTGAAAAGAAAGTTTTGTGTTCCCAACAAGCAAGGTGAAGGACGCATTTTACACCCACTTATCTCTCAGAACAGAGCATGTGGAGAGACGTTCATTCATCTAGCACCAAGGTAACGGGTTTTCAGGAGAAATTTTACTCTGGTTTCTCAGTCTGTTTCCTAGTGCCTGTTAGAAGTTCCTACAGATTTCAATGTAAAATCGAGTTGGAGCTAATACCTCCCCATATATATGTATGGAGTGGAGTTTTCAACTGAAAAGAAGTTTGTATTCCCAAAAAGATAGTTGAAGGACGGCTTTCACACACATTTCTCTCTCAGAACTGAGCATCTGGAGAGACCTTCGTTCATCTAGCACCAAGGGAACGGGTTGCAGGAGAAACTTTTACTCTGGTTTCTCCGTCTTTTTCCTAGGGCCGGTTGTAGTTCCTGCAGTTTTTCAGTGTAAAACGGAGTTGGAGATAGTACTTCTCATATATATATATGGACTGGAGTTTGCAACTGAAAACAAACTTTGTGTTCCCAACTAGATATGTGAAGTACGGCTTTCACACACACTTATCTCTCAGAACTGCGCATGTGGAGAGACGTTCGTTCATCTAGAACAAAGGGAATGTTTTGCAGGAGAAACTTTCGCTCTGGTTTCTCAGTCTGTTTCCTAGTGCCGGTTTGAAGTTCTTGTAGTTTTCACTGTAAAACGGAGTTGGAGCTAGAACCTCCCCATATATATATGGATTGGAATTTGCAACTGAAAAGAAACTTTGTGTTCCCAACAAGGTAGGTGAAGGACGGCTTTCACACACAATTATCTCTCAAAACTGAGCTTGTGTAGAGACGTTCGTTCATCTAGCACCAAGGGAATGGGTTGCAGGAGAAACTTTATATCTGGTTTCTCATTCTGTTTCCTAGTGCCGGTTAGATGTTCCTGCAGTTATCACTGTAAAAAGGAGTTGGATCTAGTACTTCCCCATATATATGTATTCAGAAGTGTTGCATCTGAAAAGAAATTTTGTGTTCCCAAAAATGTAGGTGAAGGACGGCTTTCACACACACATCTCTCAGAACTGAGCATGTGGAGAGACGTTCGTTCATCTAGCACGAAGGGAACTGGTTGCAGGAGAAACATTTTTTTTAGAATCCCAGACTGTTTTCCTAGTGCTGGTTTGAACTTCCTGCAGTTTTCATTGTAAAACGGAGTTGGAACTATTACCTCCCTATTCATATGTATGGAGTGGAATTTGCAACTGAAAAGAAACTTTGTGTTCCCAACAAGCTAGGTTAAGTATGGCTTTCACACACACTTATCCCTCAGAACTGAACATGTGGAGAGACGTTCTTTCATCTAGCACAAATAGATCGGGTTGCAGGAGAAACTTTTAATCTGGTTTCTCAGTGTTTTTCCTAGTGCCGTTTTGAAGTTCCTGCAGTTTTCACTGTAAAAACGAGTTGGAGCTAGTACCTACCCATATATATATATGGAGCGGAGTTTGCAACTGAAAAGAAACTTTGTGTTCCGAACAAGATAAGTGAAGGACGGCTTTCACGCACAATTATCTCTCAGAACTCAGCATGTGGAGAGACGTTTGTTCATCTAGCACCCATTGAACTGTTGCAGGAAAAACTTTACTCTAGTTTCTCATTCTGTTTCCTAGTGCCGTTGTGAGGTACCTGCAGTTTTCATTGTAAAACGGAGTTGGAGCTTGTACCGCCCAATATATATGTATGGATTGGAGTTTGCAACTGAAAAGAAACTATGTGTTCCCAAAAATCTAGGTGTAGGACTGCTTTCACACACACTTATATCTCAGAACTGAGCATATGGAGAGACGTTTGCTCATCTAGCACCCATTGAACGGGTTGCAGGAGAAAATTATACTCTGTTTCTCAGTCTGTTTCCTAGTGCCGGTTTGAAGTTCCTGCAGTTTTCACTGTAAAACGGAGTTGGAGCTAGTACCTCCCCATATATATGTATGGAGTGGAGTTTTGCAACTGAAAAGAAACTTTGTGTTCCCAACAAGCTAGGTGAAGGACGCAATTTACACACACTTATCTCTCAGAACAGAGCATGTGGAGAGACATTCGTTCATCTAGCACCAAGGTAATGGGTTGCAGGAGAAATTTTACTCTGGATTCTCAGTCTGTTTCCTAGTGCCTGTTAGAAGTTCCTACAGATTTCAATGTAAAATGGAGTTGGAGCTAATACCTCCCCGTATATATGTATGGAGTGGAGTTTGCAACTGAAAAGAAAGTTTGTGTTCCCAACAAGCAAGGTGAAGGACGCATTTTACACCCACTTATCTCTCAGAACAGAGCATGTGGAGAGACGTTCATTCATCTAGCACCAAGGTAACGGGTTTCAGGAGAAATTTTACTCTGGTTCTCAGTCTGTTTCCTAGTGCCTGTTAGAAGTTCCTACAGATTTCAATGTAAAATCGAGTTGGAGCTAATACCTCCCCATATATATGTATGGAGTGGAGTTTTCAACTGAAAAGAAAGTTTGTATTCCCAAAAAGATAGTTGAAGGACGGCTTTCACACACATTTCTCTCTCAGAACTGAGCATCTGGAGAGACCTTCGTTCATCTAGCACCAAGGGAACGGGTTGCAGGAGAAACTTTTACTCTGGTTTCTCCGTCTTTTTCCTAGGGCCGGTTGTAGTTCCTGCAGTTTTCAGTGTAAAACGGAGTTGGAGATAGTACTTCTCATATATATATATGGACTGGAGTTTGCAACTGAAAACAAACTTTGTGTTCCCAACTAGATATGTGAAGTACGGCTTTCACACACACTTATCTCTCAGAACTGCGCATGTGGAGAGACGTTCGTTCATCTAGAACAAAGGGAATGTTTTGCAGGAGAAACTTTCGCTCTGGTTTCTCAGTCTGTTTCCTAGTGCCGGTTTGAAGTTCTTGTAGTTTTCACTGTAAAACGGAGTTGGAGCTAGAACCTCCCCATATATATATGGATTGGAATTTGCAACTGAAAAGAAACTTTGTGTTCCCAACAAGGTAGGTGAAGGACGGCTTTCACACACAATTATCTCTCAAAACTGAGCTTGTGTAGAGACGTTCGTTCATCTAGCACCAAGGGAATGGGTTGCAGGAGAAACTTTATATCTGGTTTCTCATTCTGTTTCCTAGTGCCGGTTAGATGTTCCTGCAGTTATCACTGTAAAAAGGAGTTGGATCTAGTACTTCCCCATATATATGTATTCAGAAGTGTTGCATCTGAAAAGAAATTTTGTGTTCCCAAAAATGTAGGTGAAGGACGGCTTTCACACACACATCTCTCAGAACTGAGCATGTGGAGAGACGTTCGTTCATCTAGCACGAAGGGAACTGGTTGCAGGAGAAACATTTTTTTTAGAATCCCAGACTGTTTCCTAGTGCTGGTTTGAACTTCCTGCAGTTTTCATTGTAAAACGGAGTTGGAACTATTACCTCCCTATTCATATGTATGGAGTGGAATTTGCAACTGAAAAGAAACTTTGTGTTCCCAACAAGCTAGGTTAAGTATGGCTTTCACACACACTTATCCCTCAGAACTGAACATGTGGAGAGACGTTCTTTCATCTAGCACAAATAGATCGGGTTGCAGGAGAAACTTTTAATCTGGTTTCTCAGTGTTTTTCCTAGTGCCGTTTTGAAGTTCCTGCAGTTTTCACTGTAAAAACGAGTTGGAGCTAGTACCTACCCATATATATATATGGAGCGGAGTTTGCAACTGAAAAGAAACTTTGTGTTCCGAACAAGATAAGTGAAGGACGGCTTTCACGCACAATTATCTCTCAGAACTCAGCATGTGGAGAGACGTTTGTTCATCTAGCACCCATTGAACTGTTGCAGGAAAAACTTTTACTCTAGTTTCTCATTCTGTTTCCAAGTGCCGTTTTGAGGTACCTGCAGTTTTTCATTGTAAAAACGGAGTTGGAGCTTGTACCGCCCAATATATATGTATGGATTGGAGTTTGCAACTGAAAAGAAACTATGTGTTCCCAAAAATCTAGGTGTAGGACTGCTTTCACACACACTTATATCTCAGAACTGAGCATATGGAGAGACGTTGCTCATCTAGCACCCATTGAACGGGTTGCAGGAGAAAATTATACTCTGGTTTCTCAGTCTGTTTTCCTAGTGCCGGTTTGAAGTTCCTGCAGTTTTCACTGTAAAACGGAGTTGGAGCTAGTACCTCCCCATATATATGTATGGAGTGGAGTTTGCAACTGAAAAGAAACTTTGTGTTCCCAACAAGCTAGGTGAAGGACGCAATTTACACACACTTATCTCTCAGAACAGAGCATGTGGAGAGACATTCGTTCATCTAGCACCAAGGTAATGGGTTGCAGGAGAAATTTTACTCTGGTTTCTCAGTCTGTTTCCTAGTGCCTGTTAGAAGTTCCTACAGATTTCAATGTAAAATGGAGTTGGAGCTAATACCTCCCCATATATATGTATGGAGTGGAGTTTTCAACTGAAAAGAAAGTTTGTGTTCCCAACAAGATAGGTGAAGGACGGCTTTCACACACATAATCTCTCAGAACTTACAATGTGGAGAGACCTTCGTTCATCTAGCACCAAGGGAACGGGTTGCAGGTGAAATTTTTTCTCTGGATTCTCAGTCTGTTTCCTAGTGCCGTTTTGAAGTTCCTGCTGTTTTCACTGTTAAACGGAGTTGGAGCTAGAACCTTCCCATATATATTTATGGTGTGGATTTTGTAACTGAAAAGAAACTTTGTGTTCCCAAGAGGGAAGTTGAAGGACGGATTTCACACACAGTTATCTCTCAGAAATGAGCATGTGGAGAGATGTTCGTTCATCTGGCACAAATAGAACGGGTTGCAGGAGAAAATTTTACTCTGGTTTCTCAGTCTTTTTCCTAGTGCCGTTTTGAAGTCCCTGCAGTTTTCACTGTAAAACCGAGTTGGAGCTAGTACCTCCCCATATATATGTATGGAGAGGAGTTTGCAACTGAAAAGAAACTTTGTGTTCCCAGCAAGGTAGGTGAAGGACGGCTTTCACACACACTTATCTCTCAGAACTGAGCATGTGGAGAGACTTTCGTTCATCTAGCACCAAGGGAACTGGATGCCAGAGAAACTTTTACTCTTGTTTCTCATTCTGTTTCCTAGTGCCAGTTTGAATTTTCTGCAGTTTTCACTGTAAAACGGAGTTTGAGCTAGTACCTCCCCATATATATGTATGGAGTGGAGTTTGCAACTGAAAAGAATCTTTTTGTTCCTAACAAACTAGGTGAAGGACGGAATTCACGCACACATATCTCTCAGAACTGAGCATGTGGAGAGACCTTCGTTCATCTAGCACCAAGGGAACGGGTTGCAGGAGAAACTTTTACTTTGTTTTCTCAGTCTGTTTCCTAGTGCTGATTTGAATTTCCTGCAGTAATCACTGTATATTCGGGTTGAAGCTTGTACCTCCCCCTATATATGTATGGAGTGGGTTTTGCAACTGAAAAGTAACTTTGTGTTCCCAACAAGATAGGTGAAGGACGGATTTCACACACACTTGCCTCTCAGATCTGAGCATGTGGACAGACTTTCGTTCATCTTGCACAAATAAAACATTTTGCAGGAGAAACTTTTACTCTGTTTTCTCAGTCTGTTTCCTAGTGCCAGTTTGAAATTCCTGCAGTTTTCACTGTAAAACGTAGTTGGAGCTAGTCCTCCCCATATATATGTATGGACTGGAGTTTGCAACTTAAAAGAAACTTTGTGTTCCCAACAAGCTAGGCGAAGTACGGATTTCACACACAATTATCTCTGAGAACTGAGCATGTGGACAGATTTCGTTCATCTGGCACAAATAAATGGTTTGCAGGAGAAACTTTTACTTTGGTTTCTCAGTCTGTTTCCTAGTGCCGGTTTGAAGTTCCTGCCGTTTCAGTGTAAAACGGAGTTGGGGCTAGTACCTCCCCATATATATGTATGGAGTGAAGTTTGCAACTGAAAGAAAGTTTGTGTTCCCAACAAGCAAGGTGAAGGACTCATTTTACACCCACTTATCTCTCAGAACAGAGCATGTAGAGAGACGTTCATTCATCTAGCAACAAGGTAACGGTTTCAGGAGAAATTTTACTCTGGTTTCTCAGTTTCCTAGTGCCTGTTAGAAGTTCCTACAGATTTCAATGTAAAATCGAGTTGGAGCTAATACCTCCCCATATATATGTATGGAGTGGAGTTTTCAACTGAAAAGAAAGTTTGTGTTCCCAACAAGATAGGTGAAGGACGGCTTTCACACACATTTCTCTCTCAGAACTGAGCATCTGGAGAGACCTTCGTTCATCTAGCACCAAGGGAACGGGTTGCAGGAGAAACTTTTACTCTGGTTTCTCCGTCTTTTTCCTAGGGCCGGTTGTAGTTCCTGCAGTTTTCAGTGTAAAACGGAGTTGGAGATAGTACTTCCCATATATATATATGGACTGGAGTTTGCAACTGAAAACAAACTTTGTGTTCCCAACTAGATATGTGAAGTACGGCTTTCACACACACTTATCTCTCAGAACTGCGCATGTGGAGAGACGTTCGTTCATCTAGAACAAAGGGAATGTTTTGCAGGAGAAACTTTCACTCTGGTTTCTCAGTCTGTTTCCTAGTGCCGGTTTGAAGTTCTTGTAGTTTTCACTGAAAAACGGAGTTGGAGCTAGAACCTCCCCATATATATGTATGGAGTGGAGTTTGCAACTGAAAAGAATCTTTGTGTTCCCAACAAGTTAGGTGAAGTACGGATTTCACACACACTTATCTCTCAGAACTGAGCATGTGGAGAGACTTTCGTTCATCTAGCACCAAGGGAACGGGTTGCAGGATAAACTTTTACTCTGGTTTCTCAGTCTGTTTCCTAGTGCTGGTTAGATGTTCCTGCAGTTTCACTGTAAAACTGGGTTGGAATTTGTACCTCCCCATATATATGTATGGAGTGGAGTTTGCAACTGAAAAGAAACTTTGTGTTCCCAACAAGGTAGTTGAAGGACGGCATTCACACACACTTATCTCTCAGAAATGAGCATGTGGAAGAGTGTTCGTTCATCTGGCACAAATAGAACTGGTTGCAGGAAAAAATTTACTCTTGTTTTCTCAGTCCTTTTTCCCTAGTGCCGTTTGAAGTCCCTTGCAGTTTTTCACTGTAAAAAACGAGTTTGGAGCTAGTACCTCCCCCATATATATGTATGGAGAGGAGTTTGCAACTGAAAAGAAACTTTGTTTTCCCAGCAAGGTAGGTGAAGGACGGCTTTCACACACACTTATCTCTCAGAACGAGCATGTGGAGAGACGTTCTTTCATCTAGCACAAATAGATCGGGTTGGCAGGGAGAACCTTTTATCTGGTTTCTCAGGTGTTTTTCCTAGTGCCCGTTTTGAAGTTCCTGCAGTTTTCAGTGGTAAAACCGAGTTTGGAGCTAGTACCCTACCCATATATATATATGGAAGCGGAGTTTGCACTGAAAGAAACTTTGTGTTCCGAACAAGATAAGTGAAGGACGGCTTTCACGCACACTTATGTCTCAGAACTCAGCATGTGGAGAGACGTTTGTTCATCTAGCACCCATTGAACTGTTGCAGGAAAAACTTTTACTCTAGTTTCTCATTCTGTTTCCTAGTGCCGTTTTGAGGTACCTGCAGTTTTCATTGTAAAACGGAGTTGGAGCTTGTACCGCCCAATATATATGTATGGATTGGAGTTTGCAACTGAAAAGAAACTATGTGTTCCCAAAAATCTAGGTGTAGGACTGCTTTCACACACACTTATATCTCAGAACTGAGCATGTGGAGAGACGATTGCTCATCTAGCACCCATTGAACGGGTTGCAGGAGAAAATTATACTCTGGTTTCTCAGTCTGTTTCCTAGTGCCGGTTTGAAGTTCCTGCAGTTTTCACTGTAAAACGGAGTTGGAGCTAGTACCTCCCCTTATATATGTATGGAGTGGAGTTTGCAACTGAAAAGAAAGTTTGTGTTCCCAACAAGATAGGTGAAGGACGGCTTTCACACACATAATTTCTCAGAACTTACAATGTGGAGAGTCCTTCGTTCATCTAGCACCAAGGGAACGGTTTGCAGGAGAAACTTTTACTCTGGTTTCTCAGTCTGTTTCCGTGTGCTGGTTTGAAGTTCCTGCAGTTTTCACTGTAAAAGCGAGTTGGAGCTTGTACCTCCCCATATATATGTATGGAGTGGAGTTTGCAACTGAAAAGAAACTTTTTCTTCCCAGCAAGCTAGGTGAAGGTCGGATTTCACACACACTTATCTCTCAGAACTGAGCATGGGGAGAGACGTTCGTTCATCTAAAACCAAGGGAAAGGGTTGCAGGGGAAAATTATACTCTGGTTTCTCAGTCTGTTTCCTAGTGCCGGTTTGAAGTTCCTGCAGTTTTCACTGTAAATAAGAGTTGGAGCTTGTACCTCCCCATATATATGTATGGAGTGGAGTTTGCAACTGAAAAGGAACTTTGTGTTCCCAACAAGATAGGTGAAGGACGGCTTTCACACACATTTCTCTCTCAGAACTGAGCATGTGGAGAGACGTTCGTTCATCTAGCACCAAGGGAATGGGTTGCAGGAGAAACTTTCACTCTGGTTTCTAATTCTGTTTCCTAGTACGGGTTAGATGTTCCTGCAGTTATCACTGTAAAAAGGAGTTGGATCTAGTACCTCCCCATATATATGTATTCAGAGGAGTTTGCAACTGAAAAGAAATTTTGTGTTCCCAAAAATCTAGGTGAAGGACGGCATTCACACACACTTATCTCTCAGAAATGAGCATGTGGAGAGATGTTCGTTCATCTGGCACAAATAGAACTGGTTGCAGGAAAAAATTTTACTCTGGTTTCTCAGTCTTTTTCCTAGTGCCGTTTTGAAGTCCCTGCAGTTTTCACTGTAAAACCGAGTTGGAGCTAGTACCTCCCCATATATATGTATGGAGAGGAGTTTGCAACTGAAAAGAAACTTTGTGTTCCCAGCAAGGTAGGTGAAGGACGGCTTTCACACACACTTATCTCTCAGAACTGAGCATGTGGAGAGACGTTCTTTCATCTAGCACAAATAGATCGGGTTGCAGGAGAAACTTTTAATCTGGTTTCTCAGTTGTTTTTCCTAGTGCCGTTTTGAAGTTCCTGCAGTTTCACTGTAAAACCGAGTTGGAGCTAGTACCTACCCATATATATATATGGAGCGGAGTTTGCAACTGAAAAGAAACTTTGTGTTCCGAACAAGATAGTGAAGGACGGCTTTCACGCACACTTATCTCTCAGAACTCAGCATGTGGAGAGACGTTTGTTCATCTAGCACCCATGAACTGTTGCAGGAAAAACTTTTACTCTAGTTTCTCATTCTGTTTCCTAGTGCCGTTTGAGGTACCTGCAGTTTTCATTGTAAAACGGAGTTGGAGCTTGTACCGCCCAATATATATGTATGGATTGGAGTTTGCAACTGAAAAGAAACTATGTGTTCCAAAAATCTAGGTGTAGGACTGCTTTCACACACACTTATATCTCAGAACTGAGCATGTGGAGAGACGATTGCTCATCTAGCACCCATTGAACGGGTTGCAGGAGAAAATTATACTCTGGTTTCTCAGTC
Organism: Camelus ferus; assembly: GCF_009834535.1. Lineage (NCBI taxonomy): Eukaryota > Metazoa > Chordata > Mammalia > Artiodactyla > Camelidae > Camelus > Camelus ferus. The sequence goes on along the minus strand of NC_045731.1, from coordinate 2,484,103 downwards.
TGTTTCCTAGTGCCGGTTTGAAGTTCCTGCAGTTTTCACTGTAAAACGGAGTTGGAGCTAGTACCTCCCCTTATATATGTATGGAGTGGAGTTTGCAACTGAAAAGAAAGTTTGTGTTCCCAACAAGATAGGTGAAGGACGGCTTTCACACACATAATTTCTCAGAACTTACAATGTGGAGAGTCCTTCGTTCATCTAGCACCAAGGGAACGGTTTGCAGGAGAAACTTTTACTCTGGTTTCTCAGTCTGTTTCCGTGTGCTGGTTTGAAGTTCCTGCAGTTTTCACTGTAAAACCGAGTTGGAGCTTGTACCTCCCCATATATATGTATGGAGTGGAGTTTGCAACTGAAAAGAAACTTTTTCTTCCCAGCAAGCTAGGTGAAGGTCGGATTTCACACACACTTATCTCTCAGAACTGAGCATGGGGAGAGACGTTCGTTCATCTAAAACCAAGGGAAAGGGTTGCAAGTGAAACATTTACTCTGGATTCTTAGTCGGTTTCTTAATGCTGGTTTGAAGTTCCTGCAGTTTTCAGTGTAAAATGGAGTTGGAGATAGTACCTCCATATATATATGTATGGAGTGGAGTTAGCAATGGAAAAGAAACTTTGTGTTCCCAACAAGCTAGGTGAAGGACGCATTTTACACACACTCTTGTCTCAGAACTGAGCATGTGGAGAGACGTTCATTCATCTAGCACCAAGGGAACGGGTTGCAGGAGAAACTTTTACTCTGGATTCTCAGTCTGTTTCCTAGTGCCGGTTAGAAGTTCCTACAGTTTTCAATGTAAAATCGAGTTGGAGCTAAAACCTCCCCATATATATGTATGGAGTGGAGTTTGCAACTGAAAAGAAAGTTTGTGTTCCCAACAAGATAGGTGAAGGACGGCTTTCACACACATTATCTCTCAGAACTGACAATGTGGATAGACGTTCATTCATCTAGCACCAAGGGAACGGGTTGCAGGAGAAACATTTACTCTGGTTTCTCAGTCTGTTTCCTAGGGCCGGTTTGAAGTTCCTGCAGTTTTCAGTGTAAAACGGAGTTGGAGCTAATACTTCCCATATATATGTATGGAATGGAGTTTGCAACTGAAAACAAACTTTGTGTTCCCAACAAGATAGCTGAAGGACGGCTTTCACACACACTTATCTCTCAGAACTGAGCATGTGGAGAGACGTTCGTTCATCTGGCACAAATAGAACGGGTTGCAGGAGAAACTTTTACTCTCGTTTCTCAGTCTGTTTCCGAGTGCTGGTTTGAAGTTCCTGCAGTTTTCACTGTAAAACCGAGTTGGAGCTTGTACCACCCCATATATATTTATGGAGTGGAGTTTGCAACTGAAAAGAAACTTTTTGTTCCCAACAAGCTATGTGAAGGACGGATTTCACACACACTTATCTCTCAGAACTGAGCATGTGGAGAGACGTTCGTTCTGCTAGCACCAACGGAAGGGGATGCCATAGAAACTTTGACTCTGGTTTCTCATTCTGTTTACTAGTGCCAGTTTGAAGTTCCTGCATTTTTCACGTTAAAACGGAGTTGGGGCTTGTTCCTCCCCATATATATGTATGGAGTGGGGTTTGCTACTGAAAAGAAACTTTGTGTTCCAAACAATCTAGATGATTTATGGCTTTCACACACACTTATCTCTCAGAACTGAGCATGGGGAGAGATGTTCGTTCATCTGGCACAAATAGAACGGGTTGCAGGACAAACTTTAACCCTGGATTCTCAGTCTTTTTCCTAGTGCCGTTTTGAAGTCCCTGCAGTTTTCACTGTAAAACAGAGTTGGAGCTCGTACATTCCCATATATATGTATGGAGTGGAATTTGCAACTGAAAAGAAACTTTGTATTCCCAGCAAGATAGGTGAAGGACGGCTTTCAAACACATTTATCTCTCAGAACTGAGGATGTGGAGAGACTTCGTTCATCTATCACCAAGATAACGGAATGCCGGAGAAACTTTTACACTTGTTTCTCATTCTGTTTCCTAGTGCCAGTTTGAAGTTCCTGCAGTTTTCACTGTAAAACGGAGTTGGAGCTCGTACCTCCCCATATATATGTATGGAGTGGAATTTGCAACTGAAAAGAAACTTTGTATTCCCAGCAAGATAGGTGAAGGACAGCTTTCACACACACTAACCTCTCAGAACTGAGCATGTGGAGAGACTTTCCTTCATCTAGCACCAAGGGAAATGTTTGCAGGAGAAACTTTTACTCTGGTTTCTCAGTCTGTTTCCTAGTGCCAGTTTGAAGTTCCTGCAGTTTTCACTGTAAAACGGAGTTGGAGCTAGTACCTCCCATATATATGTATGGAGTGGAGTTTGCAACTGAAAAGAAACTTTGTGTTCCCAACAAGCTAGTTGAAGTGCGGCCTTTACACACACCTATCTCTCAGAACTGAGCATGTGGAGAGACGTTCGTTCATCTAGCACCAAGGGAACGGGTTGCAGGAGGAACTTTTACTCTAGTTTCTCAGTCTTTTTCCTAGTGCAAGTTTGAAGTTCCTGCATTTTTCACTACAAAACTGAGTTGGAGCTAGTACCTACCCATATATATGTATGGAGAGGAGTTTGCAAATGAAAAGAAACTTTGTGTTCCCAACAAGCAAGGTGAATTACGGATTTCACACTCACTTATGTCTCAGAACTGAGCATGTGGACAAACGTTCGTTCATCTGGCACAAATAGAACGGTTTGAAATGGAAACATTTACTCTGGTTTCTCAGTCTGTTTCCTAGTGCCGTTTTGAAGTTCCTGCAATTTTCACTTTAAAACGGAGTTGGAGCTAGTACCTCCCCATATATATGTATGGACTAGAGTTTGCATTTGAAAAGAAACTTTGTGTTCCCAACAAGATATGTGAAGAACGGCTTTCACACACTCTTATCCCTCAGAACTGAGCATGTGGAGAGACGTTCGTTCATCTGGCACAAATTGAACTGGTTGCAAGTGAAACTTTTACTCTGGTTTCTCAGAATTTTTCCTAGTGCCGTTTTGAAGTTCCTGCAGTTATCACTGTAAAATCGATTTGGAACTAGTACCTCCCCATATATATGTATAGACTGGAGTATGCAACTGAAAAGAAACTTTGTGTTCCCAACAAGATAGGTGAAAGATGGCTTTCACACACACATATCTCTCAGAACTGAGCATGTGGACAGACGTTCGTTCATCTTGCAACAAGGGATTTTTTTGCAAGTGAAACTTTTACTCTGGATTCTCAGGTTGTTTCCTAGTGCTGGCTTGAAGTTCCTGCAGTTTTCACTGTAAAACCTAGTTGAAGCTAGTACCTCCCCATATATATGTATGGAGTGGAGTTTGCAACTGAACCGAAACTTTGTGTTCCCAACATGCTAGGTGAAGGACGGATTTCACACACAATTATCTCTCAGACCTGAGCATGTGGAGAGACTTTCGTTCATCTAGCACCAAGGGAACGGGTTGCAAGAGAAAATTTTACTCTGGTTTTTCAGTCTGTTTCCTAGTGTCGGTTAGATGTTCCTGCAGTTTTCACTGTAAAACCGAGTTGGAGTTTGTACCTCCCCATATATATGTATGGAGTATAATTTGCATCTGGAAAGAAACTTTGTGTTCCCAACAAGATAGGTGAAGGACGGCTTTCAAACACCCATATCTCTCAGAACTGAGCATGTGGAGAGACGTTCGTTCATCTAGAACAAAGGGAATGTTTTGCAGGAGAAACTTTCACTCTGGTTTCTCAGTCTGTTTCCTAGTGCCGGTTTGAAGTTCTTGTAGTTTTCACTGTAAAATGGAGTTGGAGCTAGAACCTCCCCATATATATATGGAGTGGAATTTGCAACTGAAAAGAAACTTTGTGTTCCCAACAAGGTAGGTGAAGGACGGCTTTCACACACAATTATCTCTCAAAACTGAGCATGTGGAGAGACGTTCGTTCATCTAGCACCAAGGGAATGGGTTGCAGGAGAAACTTTATATCTGGTTTCTCATTCTGTTTCCTAGTGCCGGTTAGATGTTCCTGCAGTTATCACTGTAAAAAGGAGTTGGATCTAGTACTTCCCCATATATATGTATTCAGAAGAGTTGCATCTGAAAAGAAATTTTGTGTTCCCAAAAATGTAGGTGAAGGACGGCTTTCACACACACATCTCTCAGAACTGAGCATGTGGAGAGACGTTCGTTCATCTAGCACGAAGGGAACTGGTTGCAGGAGAAACATTTTTTCTAGAATCCCAGACTGTTTCCTAGTGCTGGTTTGAACTTCCTGCAGTTTTCATTGTAAAACGGAGTTGGAACTATAACCTCCCTATTCATATGTATGGAGTGGAATTTGCAACTGAAAAGAAACTTTGTGTTCCCAACAAGCTAGGTTAAGTACGGCTTTCACACACACTTATCCCTCAGAACTGAACATGTGGAGAGACGTTCTTTCATCTAGCACAAATAGATCGGGTTGCAGGAGAAACTTTTAATCTGGTTTCTCAGTGTTTTTCCTAGTGCCGTTTTGAAGTTCCTGCAGTTTTCACTGTAAAACCGAGTTGGAGCTAGTACCTACCCATATATATGTATGGAGTGGAGTTTGCAACTGAAAAGAAACTTTGTGTTCCGAACAAGATAAGTGAAGGACGGCTTTCACGCACACTTATCTCTCAGAACTCAGCATGTGGAGAGACGTTTGTTCATCTAGCACCCATTGAACTGTTGCAGGAAAAACTTTTACTCTAGTTTCTCATTCTGTTTCCTAGTGCCGTTTTGAGGTACCTGCAGTTTTCATTGTAAAACGGAGTTGGAGCTTGTACCGCCCAATATATATGTATGGATTGGAGTTTGCAACTGAAAAGAAACTATGTGTTCCCAAAAATCTAGGTGTAGGACTGCTTTCACACACACTTATATCTCAGAACTGAGCATGTGGAGAGACGTTTGCTCATCTAGCACCCATTGAACGGGTTGCAGGAGAAAATTATACTCTGGTTTCTCAGTCTGTTTCCTAGTGCCGGTTTGAAGTTCCTGCAGTTTTCAGTGTAAAACGGAGTTGGAGCTAGTACCTCCCCATATATATGTATGGAGAGGAGTTTGCAACTGAAAAGAAAGTTTGTGTTCCCAACAAGCTAGGTGAAGGACGCATTTTACACACACTTATCTCTCAGAACAGAGCATGTGGAGAGACGTTCGTTCATCTAGCACCAAGGGAACGGGTTGCAGGAGAAATTTTACTCTGGTTTCTCAGTCTGTTTCCTAGTGCCTGTTAGAAGTTCCTACAGATTTCAATGTAAAATCGAGTTGGAGCTAATACCTCCCCATATATATGTATGGAGTGGAGTTTTCAACTGAAAAGAAAGTTTGTGTTCCCAACAAGATAGTTGAAGGACGGCTTTCACACACATAATCTCTCAGAAATTACAATGTGGAGAGTCCTTCGTTCATCTAGCACCAAGGGAACGGTTTGCAGGAGAAATTTTACTCTGGTTTCTCCGTCTGTTTCCTAGGGCCGGTTTGTAGTTCCTGCAGTTTTCAGTGTAAAACGGAGATGGAGCTAGTAATTCCCATATATATGTATGGACTGGAGTTTGCAACTGAAAACAAACTTTTTGTTCCCAACAAGATAGGTGAAGGACGGCTTTCACACAAACATATCTCTCAGAACTGCGCATGTGGAGAGACGTTCGTTCATCTGGCACAAATAGAACGGGTTGCAGAAGAAACTTTTACTCTGGTTTCTCAGTCTGTTTCCGTGTGCTGGTTTGAAGTTCCTGCAGTTTTCACTGTAAAACCGAGTTGGAGCTTGTACCTCCCCATATATATGTATGGAGTGCAGTTTGCAACTGAAAAGAAACTTTTTCTTCCCAGCAAGCTAGGTGAAGGTCGGATTTCACACACACTTATCTCTCAGAACTGAGCATGGGGAGAGACGTTCGTTCATCTAAAACCAAGGGAAAGGGTTGCAGGGGAAAATTATACTCTGGTTTCTCAGTCTGTTTCCTAGTGCCGGTTTGAAGTTCCTGCAGTTTTCACTGTAAATAAGAGTTGGAGCTTGTACCTCCCCATATATATGTATGGAGTGGAGTTTGCAACTGAAAAGGAACTTTGTGTTCCCAACAAGATAGGTGAAGGACGGCTTTCACACACATTTCTCTCTCAGAACTGAACATCTGGAGAGACGTTCGTTCATCTAGCACCAAAGGAACTGGTTGCAAGTGAAACTTTTACTCTGGTTTCTCAGCCTGTTTCTTAATGCTGGTTTGAAGTTCCTGCAGTTTTCACTGTAAAACGGAGTTGGAGCTAGTACTTCCCCTTATATATGTATGGAGTGGAGTTTGCAACTGAAAAGAAACTTTGTGTTCCCAAAAAGCTAGGTGAAGGATGCATTTTACACACACTTATCTCTCAGAACTGAGCATGTGGAGAGACATTCGTTCATCTAACACGAAGGGAACGGGTTGCAGGAGAAAATTTTACTCTGGATTCTCAGTCTTTTTCCTAGTGCCGTTTTGAAGTCCCTGCAGTTTTCACTGTAAAACCCAGTTGGAGCTTGTACCTCCCCATATATATGTATGGAGAGGAGTTTGCAACTGAAAAGAAACTTTGTGTTCCCAGCAAGATAGGTGAAGGATGGCTTTCACACACACATATCTCTCAGAACTGAGCATGTGGAGAGACGTTCGTTCATCTTTCAACAATGGATTTTGTTGCAAATGAAACTTTTACTCTGGTTTCTCAGGTTGTTTCCTAGTGCTGGCTTGAAGTTCCTGCAGTTTTCACTGTAAAACCTAGTTGAAGGAGTACCTCCCCATATATATGTATGGAGTGGAGTTTGCAACTGAACCGAAACTTTGTGTTCCCAACAAGCTTGGTGAAGGACGGATTTCACACACAATTATCTCTCAGACCTGAGCATGTGGAGAGACTTTCGTTCATCTAGCACCAAGGGAACGGGTTGCAAGAGAAAATTTTTCTCTGGTTTTTCAGTCTGTTTCCTAGTGCCGGTTAGATGTTCCTGCAGTTTTCACTGTAAAACCGAGTTGGAGTTTGTACCTCCCCATATATATGTTTGGAGTATAATTTGCAACTGGAAAGAAACTTTGTGTTCCCAACAAGATAGGTGAAGGACGGCTTTCAAACACACATATCTCTCAGAACTGAGCATGTGGACAGACGTTCCTTCATCTAGCACCAAGGGAACGGGTTGCAGGAGAAACTTTTACTTTGTTTTCTCAGTCTGTTTCCTAGGGCTGATTTGAATTTCCTGCAGTAATCACTGTATATTCGGGTTGAAGCTTGTACCTCCCCCTATATATGTATGGAGTGGGTTTTGCAACTGAAAAGTAACTTTGTGTTCCCAACAAGATAGGTGAAGGACGGATTTCACACACACTTGCCTCTCAGAACTGAGCATGTGGACACACTTTCGTTCATCTTGCACAAATAAAACATTTTGCAGGAGAAACTTTTACTCTGTTTTCTCAGTCTGTTTCCTAGTGCCAGTTTGAAATTCCTGCAGTTTTCACTGTAAAACGGAGTTGGAGCTAGTCCTCCCCATATATATGTATGGACTGGAGTTTGCAACTGAAAAGAAACTTTGTGTTCCCAACAAGCTAGGCGAAGTACGGATTTCACACACAATTATCTCTGAGAACTGAGCATGTGGACAGATTTTCGTTCATCTGGCACAAATAAAATGGTTTGCAGGAGAAACTTTTACTTTGGTTTCTCAGTCTGTTTCCTAGTGCCGGTTTGAAGTTCCTGCCGTTTTCAGTGTAAAACGGAGTTGGAGCTAGTACCTCCCCATATATATGTATGGAGTGGAGTTTGCAACTGAAAAGAAAGTTTGTGTTCCCAACAAGCAAGGTGAAGGACGCATTTTACACACACTTATCTCTCAGAACAGAGCATGTGGAGAGACATTCGTTCATCTAGCACCAAGGTAATGGGTTGCAGGAGAAATTTTACTCTGGTTTCTCAGTCTGTTTCCTAGTGCCTGTTAGAAGTTCCTACAGATTTCAATGTAAAATCGAGTTGGAGCTAATACCTCCCCATATATATGTATGGAGTGGAGATTTCAACTGAAAAGAAAGTTTGTGTTCCCTACAAGATAGGTGAAGGACGGCTTTCACACACATAATCTCTCAGAACTTACAATGTGGAGAGACCTTCGTTCATCTAGCACCAAGGGAACGGGTTGCAGGTGAAATTTTTTCTCTGGATTCTCAGTCTGTTTCCTAGTGCCGTTTTGAAGTTCCTGCTGTTTTCACTGTTAAACGGAGTTGGAGCTAGAACCTTCCCATATATATTTATGGTGTGGATTTTGTAACTGAAAAGAAACTTTGTGTTCCCAAGAGGGAAGTTGAAGGACGGATTTCACACACAGTTATCTCTCAGAACTGAGCATGTGGAGAGACGTTCGTTCATCTAGCACCAAGGGAACGGTTTGCAGGAGAAACTTTGACTCTGGTTTCTCAGTCTAATTCCTAGGGCCGGTTTGTTTTTCCTTCAGTTTTCACTGTAAAAAGGAGTTGGAGCTATTACCTCCCCATATATTTGTATGGAGTGGAGTTTGCAACTGAAAAGAAACTTTGTGTTCCCAACAAGCTAGGTGAAGGACGGCTTTCACACACACTTATCTCTCAGAAATGAGCATGTGGAGAGATGTTCGTTCATCTGGCACAAATAGAACGGGTTGCAGGAAAAAATTTTACTCTGGTTTCTCAGTCTTTTTCCTAGTGCCGTTTTGAAGTCCCTGCAGTTTTCACTGTAAAACCGAGTTGGAGCTAGTACCTCCCCATATATATGTATGGAGAGGAGTTTGCAACTGAAAAGAAACTTTGTGTTCCCAGCAAGGTAGGTGAAGGACGGCTTTCACACACACTTATCTCTCAGAACTGAGCATGTGGAGAGACTTTCGTTCATCTAGCACCAAGGGAACTGGATGCCAGAGAAACTTTTACTCTTGTTTCTCATTCTGTTTCCTAGTGCCAGTTTGAATTTTCTGCAGTTTTCACTGTAAAACGGAGTTTGAGCTAGTACCTCCCCATATATATGTTATGGAGTGGAGTTTGCAACTGAAAAGAATCTTTTTGTTCCTAACAAACTAGGTGAAGGACGGAATTCACGCACACATATCTCTCAGAACTGAGCATGTGGACAGACGTTCCTTCATCTAGCACCAAGGGAACGGGTTGCAGGAGAAACTTTTACTTTGTTTTCTCAGTCTGTTTCCTAGTGCTGATTTGAATTTCCTGCAGTAATCACTGTATATTCGGGTTGAAGCTTGTACCTCCCCCTATATATGTATGGAGTGGGTTTTGCAACTGAAAAGTAACTTTGTGTTCCCAACAAGATAGGTGAAGGACGGATTTCACACACACTTGCCTCTCAGAACTGAGCATGTGGACAGATTTTCGTTCATCTGGCACAAATAAAATGGTTTGCAGGAGAAACTTTTACTTTGGTTTCTCAGTCTGTTTCCTAGTGCCGGTTTGAAGTTCCTGCCGTTTTCAGTGTAAAACGGAGTTGGAGCTAGTACCTCCCCATATATATGTATGGAGTGGAGTTTGCAACTGAAAAGAAAGTTTGTGTTCCCAACAAGCAAGGTGAAGGACGCATTTTACACCCACTTATCTCTCAGAACAGAGCATGTGGAGAGACGTTCATTCATCTAGCACCAAGGTAACGGGTTTCAGGAGAAATTTTACTCTGGTTTCTCAGTCTGTTTCCTAGTGCCTGTTAGAAGTTCCTACAGATTTCAATGTAAAATCGAGTTGGAGCTAATACCTCCCCATATATATGTATGGAGTGGAGTTTTCAACTGAAAAGAAAGTTTGTATTCCCAAAAAGATAGTTGAAGGACGGCTTTCACACACATTTCTCTCTCAGAACTGAGCATCTGGAGAGACCTTCGTTCATCTAGCACCAAGGGAACGGGTTGCAGGAGAAACTTTTACTCTGGTTTCTCCGTCTTTTTCCTAGGGCCGGTTGTAGTTCCTGCAGTTTTCAGTGTAAAACGGAGTTGGAGATAGTACTTCTCATATATATATGGACTGGAGTTTGCAACTGAAAACAAACTTTGTGTTCCCAACTAGATATGTGAAGTACGGCTTTCACACACACTTATCTCTCAGAACTGCGCATGTGGAGAGACGTTCGTTCATCTAGAACAAAGGGAATGTTTTGCAGGAGAAACTTTCGCTCTGGTTTCTCAGTCTGTTTCCTAGTGCCGGTTTGAAGTTCTTGTAGTTTTCACTGTAAAACGGAGTTGGAGCTAGAACCTCCCCATATATATATGGATTGGAATTTGCAACTGAAAAGAAACTTTGTGTTCCCAACAAGGTAGGTGAAGGACGGCTTTCACACACAATTATCTCTCAAAACTGAGCATGTGTTGAGACGTTCGTTCATCTAGCACCAAGGGAATGGGTTGCAGGAGAAACTTTATATCTGGTTTCTCATTCTGTTTCCTAGTGCCGGTTAGATGTTCCTGCAGTTATCACTGTAAAAAGGAGTTGGATCTAGTACTTCCCCATATATATGTATTCAGAAGTGTTGCATCTGAAAAGAAATTTTGTGTTCCCAAAAATGTAGGTGAAGGACGGCTTTCACACACACATCTCTCAGAACTGAGCATGTGGAGAGACGTTCGTTCATCTAGCACAAAGGGAACTGGTTGCAGGAGAAACATTTTTTTAGAATCCCAGACTGTTTCCTAGTGCTTTTTTGAACTTCCTGCAGTTTTCATTGTAAAACGGAGTTGGAACTATTACCTCCCTATTCATATGTATGGAGTGGAATTTGCAACTGAAAAGAAACTTTGTGTTCCCAACAAGCTAGGTTAAGTATGGCTTTCACACACACTTATCCCTCAGAACTGAACATGTGGAGAGACGTTCTTTCATCTAGCACAAATAGATCGGGTTGCAGGAGAAACTTTTAATCTGGTTTCTCAGTGTTTTTCCTAGTGCCGTTTTGAAGTTCCTGCAGTTTTCACTGTAAAACCGAGTTGGAGCTAGTACCTACCCATATATATGTATGGAGTGGAGTTTGCAACTGAAAAGAAACTTTGTGTTCCGAACAAGCTAGGTGAAGGACGGCTTTCACGCACACTTATCTCTCAGAACTCAGCATGTGGAGAGACGTTTGTTCATCTTGGACCCATTGAACGGTTGCAGGAAAAACTTTTACTCTTGTTTCTCATTCTGCTTCCTAGTGCCGTTTGAGGTACCTGCAGTTTTCATTGTAAAACAGAGTTGGAGCTTGTACCGCCCCATATATATGTATGGATTGGAGTTTGCAACTGAAAAGAAACTATGTGTTCCCAAAAATCTAGGTGTAGGTCTGCTTTCACACACACTTATATCTCAGAACTGAGCATATGGAGAGACGTTTGCTCATCTAGCACCCATTGAACGGGTTGCAGGAGAAAATTATACTCTGGTTTCTCAGTCTGTTTCCTAGTGCCGGTTTGAAGTTCCTGCAGTTTTCACTGTAAAACGGAGTTGGAGCTAGTACCTCCCCATATATATGTATGGAGTGGAGTTTGCAACTGAAAAGAAACTTTGTGTTCCCAACAAGCTAGGTGAAGGACGCAATTTACACACACTTATCTCTCAGAACAGAGCATGTGGAGAGACATTCGTTCATCTAGCACCAAGGTAATGGGTTGCAGGAGAAATTTTACTCTGGTTTCTCAGTCTGTTTCCTAGTGCCTGTTAGAAGTTCCTACAGATTTCAATGTAAAATGGAGTTGGAGCTAATACCTCCCCATATATATGTATGGAGTGGAGTTTTCAACTGAAAAGAAAGTTTGTGTTCCCAACAAGATAGGTGAAGGACGGCTTTCACACACATAATCTCTCAGAACTTACAATGTGGAGAGACCTTCGTTCATCTAGCACCAAGGGAACGGGTTGCAGGTGAAATTTTTTCTCTGGATTCTCAGTCTGTTTCCTAGTGCCGTTTTGAAGTTCCTGCTGTTTTCACTGTTAAACGGAGTTGGAGCTAGAACCTTCCCATATATATTTATGGTGTGGATTTTGTAACTGAAAAGAAACTTTGTGTTCCCAAGAGGGAAGTTGAAGGACGGATTTCACACACAGTTATCTCTCAGAACTGAGCATGTGGAGAGACGTTCGTTCATCTAGCACCAAGGGAACGGTTTGCAGGAGAAACTTTGACTCTGGTTTCTCAGTCTGATTCCTAGGGCCGGTTTGTTTTTCCTTCAGTTTTCACTGTAAAAAGGAGTTGGAGCTATTACCTCCCCATATATTTGTATGGAGTGGAGTTTGCAACTGAAAAGAAACTTTGTGTTCCCAACAAGCTAGGTGAAGGACGGCTTTCACACACACTTATCTCTCAGAAATGAGCATGTGGAGAGATGTTCGTTCATCTGGCACAAATAGAACGGGTTGCAGGAGAAAATTTTACTCTGGTTTCTCAGTCTTTTTCCTAGTGCCGTTTTGAAGTCCCTGCAGTTTTCACTGTAAAACCGAGTTGGAGCTAGTACCTCCCCATATATATGTATGGAGAGGAGTTTGCAACTGAAAAGAAACTTTGTGTTCCCAGCAAGGTAGGTGAAGGACGGCTTTCACACACACTTATCTCTCAGAACTGAGCATGTGGAGAGACTTTCGTTCATCTAGCACCAAGGGAACTGGATGCCAGAGAAACTTTTACTCTTGTTTCTCATTCTGTTTCCTAGTGCCAGTTTGAATTTTCTGCAGTTTTCACTGTAAAACGGAGTTTGAGCTAGTACCTCCCCATATATATGTATGGAGTGGAGTTTGCAACTGAAAAGAATCTTTTTGTTCCTAACAAACTAGGTGAAGGACGGAATTCACGCACACATATCTCTCAGAACTGAGCATGTGGACAGACGTTCCTTCATCTAGCACCAAGGGAACGGGTTGCAGGAGAAACTTTTACTTTGTTTTCTCAGTCTGTTTCCTAGTGCTGATTTGAATTTCCTGCAGTAATCACTGTATATTCGGGTTGAAGCTTGTACCTCCCCCTATATATGTATGGAGTGGGTTTTGCAACTGAAAAGTAACTTTGTGTTCCCAACAAGATAGGTGAAGGACGGATTTCACACACACTTGCCTCTCAGAACTGAGCATGTGGACAGATTTTCGTTCATCTGGCACAAATAAAATGGTTTGCAGGAGAAACTTTTACTTTGGTTTCTCAGTCTGTTTCCTAGTGCCGGTTTGAAGTTCCTGCCGTTTTCAGTGTAAAACGGAGTTGGAGCTAGTACCTCCCCATATATATGTATGGAGTGGAGTTTGCAACTGAAAAGAAAGTTTGTGTTCCCAACAAGCAAGGTGAAGGACGCATTTTACACCCACTTATCTCTCAGAACAGAGCATGTGGAGAGACGTTCATTCATCTAGCACCAAGGTAACGGGTTTCAGGAGAAATTTTACTCTGGTTTCTCAGTCTGTTTCCTAGTGCCTGTTAGAAGTTCCTACAGATTTCAATGTAAAATCGAGTTGGAGCTAATACCTCCCCATATATATGTATGGAGTGGAGTTTTCAACTGAAAAGAAAGTTTGTATTCCCAAAAAGATAGTTGAAGGACGGCTTTCACACACATTTCTCTCTCAGAACTGAGCATCTGGAGAGACCTTCGTTCATCTAGCACCAAGGGAACGGGTTGCAGGAGAAACTTTTACTCTGGTTTCTCCGTCTTTTTCCTAGGGCCGGTTGTAGTTCCTGCAGTTTTCAGTGTAAAACGGAGTTGGAGATAGTACTTCTCATATATATATATGGACTGGAGTTTGCAACTGAAAACAAACTTTGTGTTCCCAACTAGATATGTGAAGTACGGCTTTCACACACACTTATCTCTCAGAACTGCGCATGTGGAGAGACGTTCGTTCATCTAGAACAAAGGGAATGTTTTGCAGGAGAAACTTTCGCTCTGGTTTCTCAGTCTGTTTCCTAGTGCCGGTTTGAAGTTCTTGTAGTTTTCACTGTAAAACGGAGTTGGAGCTAGAACCTCCCCATATATATATGGATTGGAATTTGCAACTGAAAAGAAACTTTGTGTTCCCAACAAGGTAGGTGAAGGACGGCTTTCACACACAATTATCTCTCAAAACTGAGCATGTGTTGAGACGTTCGTTCATCTAGCACCAAGGGAATGGGTTGCAGGAGAAACTTTATATCTGGTTTCTCATTCTGTTTCCTAGTGCCGGTTAGATGTTCCTGCAGTTATCACTGTAAAAAGGAGTTGGATCTAGTACTTCCCCATATATATGTATTCAGAAGTGTTGCATCTGAAAAGAAATTTTGTGTTCCCAAAAATGTAGGTGAAGGACGGCTTTCACACACACATCTCTCAGAACTGAGCATGTGGAGAGACGTTCGTTCATCTAGCACAAAGGGAACTGGTTGCAGGAGAAACATTTTTTTTAGAATCCCAGACTGTTTCCTAGTGCTTTTTTGAACTTCCTGCAGTTTTCATTGTAAAACGGAGTTGGAACTATTACCTCCCTATTCATATGTATGGAGTGGAATTTGCAACTGAAAAGAAACTTTGTGTTCCCAACAAGCTAGGTTAAGTATGGCTTTCACACACACTTATCCCTCAGAACTGAACATGTGGAGAGACGTTCTTTCATCTAGCACAAATAGATCGGGTTGCAGGAGAAACTTTTAATCTGGTTTCTCAGTGTTTTTCCTAGTGCCGTTTTGAAGTTCCTGCAGTTTTCACTGTAAAACCGAGTTGGAGCTAGTACCTACCCATATATATGTATGGAGCGGAGTTTGCAACTGAAAAGAAACTTTGTGTTCCGAACAAGATAAGTGAAGGACGGCTTTCACGCACACTTATCTCTCAGAACTCAGCATGTGGAGAGACGTTTGTTCATCTAGCACCCATTGAACTGTTGCAGGAAAAACTTTTACTCTAGTTTCTCATTCTGTTTCCTAGTGCCGTTTTGAGGTACCTGCAGTTTTCATTGTAAAACGGAGTTGGAGCTTGTACCGCCCAATATATATGTATGGATTGGAGTTTGCAACTGAAAAGAAACTATGTGTTCCCAAAAATCTAGGTGTAGGACTGCTTTCACACACACTTATATCTCAGAACTGAGCATATGGAGAGACGTTTGCTCATCTAGCACCCATTGAACGGGTTGCAGGAGAAAATTATACTCTGGTTTCTCAGTCTGTTTCCTAGTGCCGGTTTGAAGTTCCTGCAGTTTTCACTGTAAAACGGAGTTGGAGCTAGTACCTCCCCATATATATGTATGGAGTGGAGTTTGCAACTGAAAAGAAACTTTGTGTTCCCAACAAGCTAGGTGAAGGACGCAATTTACACACACTTATCTCTCAGAACAGAGCATGTGGAGAGACATTCGTTCATCTAGCACCAAGGTAATGGGTTGCAGGAGAAATTTTACTCTGGTTTCTCAGTCTGTTTCCTAGTGCCTGTTAGAAGTTCCTACAGATTTCAATGTAAAATGGAGTTGGAGCTAATACCTCCCCATATATATGTATGGAGTGGAGTTTTCAACTGAAAAGAAAGTTTGTGTTCCCAACAAGATAGGTGAAGGACGGCTTTCACACACATAATCTCTCAGAACTTACAATGTGGAGAGACCTTCGTTCATCTAGCACCAAGGGAACGGGTTGCAGGTGAAATTTTTTCTCTGGATTCTCAGTCTGTTTCCTAGTGCCGTTTTGAAGTTCCTGCTGTTTTCACTGTTAAACGGAGTTGGAGCTAGAACCTTCCCATATATATTTATGGTGTGGATTTTGTAACTGAAAAGAAACTTTGTGTTCCCAAGAGGGAAGTTGAAGGACGGATTTCACACACAGTTATCTCTCAGAACTGAGCATGTGGAGAGACGTTCGTTCATCTAGCACCAAGGGAACGGTTTGCAGGAGAAACTTTGACTCTGGTTTCTCAGTCTGATTCCTAGGGCCGGTTTGTTTTTCCTTCAGTTTTCACTGTAAAAAGGAGTTGGAGCTATTACCTCCCCATATATTTGTATGGAGTGGAGTTTGCAACTGAAAAGAAACTTTGTGTTCCCAACAAGCTAGGTGAAGGACGGCTTTCACACACACTTATCTCTCAGAAATGAGCATGTGGAGAGATGTTCGTTCATCTGGCACAAATAGAACGGGTTGCAGGAGAAAATTTTACTCTGGTTTCTCAGTCTTTTTCCTAGTGCCGTTTTGAAGTCCCTGCAGTTTTCACTGTAAAACCGAGTTGGAGCTAGTACCTCCCCATATATATGTATGGAGAGGAGTTTGCAACTGAAAAGAAACTTTGTGTTCCCAGCAAGGTAGGTGAAGGACGGCTTTCACACACACTTATCTCTCAGAACTGAGCATGTGGAGAGACTTTCGTTCATCTAGCACCAAGGGAACTGGATGCCAGAGAAACTTTTACTCTTGTTTCTCATTCTGTTTCCTAGTGCCAGTTTGAATTTTCTGCAGTTTTCACTGTAAAACGGAGTTTGAGCTAGTACCTCCCCATATATATGTATGGAGTGGAGTTTGCAACTGAAAAGAAAGTTTGTGTTCCCAACAAGCAAGGTGAAGGACGCATTTTACACCCACTTATCTCTCAGAACAGAGCATGTGGAGAGACGTTCATTCATCTAGCACCAAGGTAACGGGTTTCAGGAGAAATTTTACTCTGGTTTCTCAGTCTGTTTCCTAGTGCCTGTTAGAAGTTCCTACAGATTTCAATGTAAAATCGAGTTGGAGCTAATACCTCCCCATATATATGTATGGAGTGGAGTTTTCAACTGAAAAGAAAGTTTGTATTCCCAAAAAGATAGTTGAAGGACGGCTTTCACACACATTTCTCTCTCAGAACTGAGCATCTGGAGAGACCTTCGTTCATCTAGCACCAAGGGAACGGGTTGCAGGAGAAACTTTTACTCTGGTTTCTCCGTCTTTTTCCTAGGGCCGGTTGTAGTTCCTGCAGTTTTCAGTGTAAAACGGAGTTGGAGATAGTACTTCTCATATATATATATGGACTGGAGTTTGCAACTGAAAACAAACTTTGTGTTCCCAACTAGATATGTGAAGTACGGCTTTCACACACACTTATCTCTCAGAACTGCGCATGTGGAGAGACGTTCGTTCATCTAGAACAAAGGGAATGTTTTGCAGGAGAAACTTTCGCTCTGGTTTCTCAGTCTGTTTCCTAGTGCCGGTTTGAAGTTCTTGTAGTTTTCACTGTAAAACGGAGTTGGAGCTAGAACCTCCCCATATATATATGGATTGGAATTTGCAACTGAAAAGAAACTTTGTGTTCCCAACAAGGTAGGTGAAGGACGGCTTTCACACACAATTATCTCTCAAAACTGAGCATGTGTTGAGACGTTCGTTCATCTAGCACCAAGGGAATGGGTTGCAGGAGAAACTTTATATCTGGTTTCTCATTCTGTTTCCTAGTGCCGGTTAGATGTTCCTGCAGTTATCACTGTAAAAAGGAGTTGGATCTAGTACTTCCCCATATATATGTATTCAGAAGTGTTGCATCTGAAAAGAAATTTTGTGTTCCCAAAAATGTAGGTGAAGGACGGCTTTCACACACACATCTCTCAGAACTGAGCATGTGGAGAGACGTTCGTTCATCTAGCACGAAGGGAACTGGTTGCAGGAGAAACATTTTTTTTAGAATCCCAGACTGTTTCCTAGTGCTTTTTTGAACTTCCTGCAGTTTTCATTGTAAAACGGAGTTGGAACTATTACCTCCCTATTCATATGTATGGAGTGGAATTTGCAACTGAAAAGAAACTTTGTGTTCCCAACAAGCTAGGTTAAGTATGGCTTTCACACACACTTATCCCTCAGAACTGAACATGTGGAGAGACGTTCTTTCATCTAGCACAAATAGATCGGGTTGCAGGAGAAACTTTTAATCTGGTTTCTCAGTGTTTTTCCTAGTGCCGTTTTGAAGTTCCTGCAGTTTTCACTGTAAAACCGAGTTGGAGCTAGTACCTACCCATATATATGTATGGAGCGGAGTTTGCAACTGAAAAGAAACTTTGTGTTCCGAACAAGATAAGTGAAGGACGGCTTTCACGCACACTTATCTCTCAGAACTCAGCATGTGGAGAGACGTTTGTTCATCTAGCACCCATTGAACTGTTGCAGGAAAAACTTTTACTCTAGTTTCTCATTCTGTTTCCTAGTGCCGTTTTGAGGTACCTGCAGTTTTCATTGTAAAACGGAGTTGGAGCTTGTACCGCCCAATATATATGTATGGATTGGAGTTTGCAACTGAAAAGAAACTATGTGTTCCCAAAAATCTAGGTGTAGGACTGCTTTCACACACACTTATATCTCAGAACTGAGCATATGGAGAGACGTTTGCTCATCTAGCACCCATTGAACGGGTTGCAGGAGAAAATTATACTCTGGTTTCTCAGTCTGTTTCCTAGTGCCGGTTTGAAGTTCCTGCAGTTTTCACTGTAAAACGGAGTTGGAGCTAGTACCTCCCCATATATATGTATGGAGTGGAGTTTGCAACTGAAAAGAAACTTTGTGTTCCCAACAAGCTAGGTGAAGGACGCAATTTACACACACTTATCTCTCAGAACAGAGCATGTGGAGAGACATTCGTTCATCTAGCACCAAGGTAATGGGTTGCAGGAGAAATTTTACTCTGGTTTCTCAGTCTGTTTCCTAGTGCCTGTTAGAAGTTCCTACAGATTTCAATGTAAAATGGAGTTGGAGCTAATACCTCCCCATATATATGTATGGAGTGGAGTTTTCAACTGAAAAGAAAGTTTGTGTTCCCAACAAGATAGGTGAAGGACGGCTTTCACACACATAATCTCTCAGAACTTACAATGTGGAGAGACCTTCGTTCATCTAGCACCAAGGGAACGGGTTGCAGGTGAAATTTTTTCTCTGGATTCTCAGTCTGTTTCCTAGTGCCGTTTTGAAGTTCCTGCTGTTTTCACTGTTAAACGGAGTTGGAGCTAGAACCTTCCCATATATATTTATGGTGTGGATTTTGTAACTGAAAAGAAACTTTGTGTTCCCAAGAGGGAAGTTGAAGGACGGATTTCACACACAATTATCTCTCAGAACTGAGCATGTGGAGAGACGTTCGTTCATCTAGCACCAAGGGAACGGTTTGCAGGAGAAACTTTGACTCTGGTTTCTCAGTCTGATTCCTAGGGCCGGTTTGTTGTTCCTTCAGTTTTCACTGTAAAAAGGAGTTGGAGCTATTACCTCCCCATATATTTGTATGGAGTGGAGTTTGCAACTGAAAAGAAACTTTGTGTTCCCAACAAGCTAGGTGAAGGACGGCTTTCACACACACTTATCTCTCAGAAATGAGCATGTGGAGAGATGTTCGTTCATCTGGCACAAATAGAACGGGTTGCAGGAGAAAATTTTACTCTGGTTTCTCAGTCTTTTTCCTAGTGCCGTTTTGAAGTCCCTGCAGTTTTCACTGTAAAACCGAGTTGGAGCTAGTACCTCCCCATATATATGTATGGAGAGGAGTTTGCAACTGAAAAGAAACTTTGTGTTCCCAGCAAGCTAGGTGAAGGACGGCTTTCACACACACTTATCTCTCAGAACTGAGCATGTGGAGAGACTTTCGTTCATCTAGCACCAAGGGAACTGGATGCCGGAGAAACTTTTACTCTTGTTTCTCATTCTGTTTCCTAGTGCCAGTTTGAATTTTCTGCAGTTTTCACTGTAAAACGGAGTTTGAGCTAGTACCTCCCCATATATATGTATGGAGTGGAGTTTGCAACTGAAAAGAAAGTTTGTGTTCCCAACAAGCAAGGTGAAGGACGCATTTTACACCCACTTATCTCTCAGAACAGAGCATGTGGAGAGACGTTCATTCATCTAGCAACAAGGTAACGGGTTTCAGGAGAAATTTTACTCTGGTTTCTCAGTCTGTTTCCTAGTGCCTGTTAGAAGTTCCTACAGATTTCAATGTAAAATCGAGTTGGAGCTAATACCTCCCCATATATATGTATGGAGTGGAGTTTTCAACTGAAAAGAAAGTTTGTATTCCCAAAAAGATAGGTGAAGGACGGCTTTCACACACATTATCTCTCAGAACTGAGCATCTGGAGAGACCTTCGTTCATCTAGCACCAAGGGAACGGGTTGCAGGAGAAACTTTGACTCTGGTTTCTCCGTCTTTTTCCTAGGGCCGGTTTGAAGTTCCTGCAGTTTCAGTGTAAAACGGAGTTGGAGATAGTACCTCCCATATATATATATGGACTGGAGTTTGCAACTGAAAAGAAACTTTGTGTTCCCAGCAAGATAGGTGAAGGACGGCTTTCACACACACTTATCTCTCAGAACTGAGCATGTGGAGAGACGTTCGTTCATCTAGCACGAAGGGAACGTGTTGCAGGAGAAACATTTTTTCTAGATTCTCAGACTGTTTCCTAGTGCTGGTTTGAAGTTCCTGCAGTTTTCATTGTAAAACGGAGTTGGAACTATGTCCTTCCCCTATTCATATGTATGGAGTGGATTTGCAACTGAAAAGAAACTTTGTGTTCCCAACAAGCTAGGGTAAGTACGGCTTTCACACACACTTATCCCTCAGAACTGAACATGTGGAGAGACGTTCTTTCATCTAGCAAAAATAGATCGGGTTGCAGGAGAAACTTTTAATCTGGTTTCTCAGTGTTTTTCCTAGTGCCGTTTTGAAGTTCCTGCAGTTTTCACTGTAAAACCGAGTTGGAGCTAGTACCTACCCATATATATGTATGGAGCGGAGTTTGCAACTGAAAAGAAACTTTGTGTTCCGAACAAGATAGGTGAAGGACGGCTTTCACGCACACTTATCTCTCAGAACTCAGCATGTGGAGAGACTTTTGTTCATCTAGCACCCATTGTAATGTTGTAGGAAAAACTTTTACTCTGGTTTCTCATTCTGTTTCCTAGTGCCGTTTTGAGGTACCTGCAGTTTTCATTGTAAAACGGAGTTGGAGCTTGTACCGCCCCATATATATGTATGGATTGGAGTTTGCAATTGAAAAGAAACTATGTGTTCCCAAAAATCTAGGTGTAGGAATGCTTTCACACACACTTATATCTCAGAACTGAGCATGTGGAGAGACGTTTGTTCATCTAGCACCCATTGAACGGGTTGCAGGAGAAAATTATACTCTGGTTTCTCAGTCTGTTTCCTAGTGCCGGTTTGAAGTTCCTGCAGTTTTCACTGTAAAAAGGAGTTGGAGCTAGTACCTCCCCATATATATGTAAGGAGTGGAGTTTGCAACTGAAAGAAACTTTGTGTTCCCAACAAGCTAGGTGAAGGACGCATTTTACACACACTTATCTCTCAGAACTGAGCATTTGGAGAGACGTTCGTTCATCTAGCACCAAGGGAACGGGTTGCAGGAGGAACTTTTACTCTGGTTTCTCCGTCTTTTTCCTAGGGCCGGTTGTAGTTCCTGCAGTTTTCAGTGTAAAACGGAGTTGGAGATAGTACTTCCCATATATATATATGGACTGGAGTTTGCAACTGAAAACAAACTTTGTGTTCCCAACTAGATATGTGAAGTACGGCTTTCACACACACTTATCTCTCAGATCTGCGCATGTGGAGAGACGTTCGTTCATCTGGCACAAATAGGACGTTTTGCAGGAGAAACTTTTACTCTGGTTTCTCAGTCTGTTTCCGAGTGCTGGTTTGACGTTCCTGCAGTTTTCACTGTAAAACCGAGTTGGAGCTTGTACCTCCCAATATATATGTATGGAGTGGAGTTTGCAACTGAAAAGAAACTATTTGTTCCCAACAAGCAAGGTGAAGGACGGAATTCACACACACATATCTCTCAGAACAGAGCATGTGGATAGACGTTCGTTCATCTAGAACCAAGGGAACGGGTGGCAGGAGAAACTTTTACTCTGTTTTCTCAGTCTGTTTCCTAGTGCTGATTTGAATTTCCTGCAGTATTCACTGTACATTCGTGTTGAAGCTAGTACCTCCCCATATATATTTATGGAGTGGAGTTTGTAACTGAAAAGTAACTTTGTGTTCCCAACAAGATAGTTGAAGGACGGCTTTCACACACACATATTTCTCAGAACAGAGCATGTGGAGAGACGTTCATTCATCTAGAACCAAGGGAACGGGTTGCCGGAGAAACATTTACTCTGGTTTATCAGACTGTTTCCTAGTGCCAGTTAGAAATCCCTGCAGTTTTCACTGTAAAACGGAGTTGGAGCTAGTACCACCCTATATATATGTATGGACTGGAGTTTGCAAATGGAAAGAAACTTTGTTTTCCCAACAAGCTAGGCGAAGTACGGATTTCACACACACTTATCTCTCAGAACTGAGCATGTGGAGAGACGTTCGTTCATCTGGCACAAATAGAACTGTTTGCAGGAGAAACTTTTACTCTGTTTTCTCAGTCTGTTTCCTAGTGCCAGTTTGAAATTCCTACAGTTTTCACTGTAAAACGGAGTTGGAGCTAGTCCTCCCCATATATATGTATGGACTGGAGTTTGCAACTGAAAAGAAACTTTGTGTTCCCAACAAGCTAGGCGAAGTACGGATTTCACACACAATTATCTCTGAGAACTGAGCATGTGGACAGATTTTCGTTCATCTGGCACAAATTAAATGGTTTGCAGGAGAAACTTTTACTCTGGTTTCTCAGTCTGTTTCCTAGTGCCGGTTTGAAGTTCCTGCCGTTTTCAGTGTAAAACGGAGTTGGAGCTAGTACTTCCACATATATATGTATGGTCTGGAGATTGCAATTGAAAAGAAACTTTGTGTTCTCAACAAGATAGTTGAAGAACGGCTATCACACGCACTGATCTCTCAGAACAGAGCATGTGGAGAGACGTTCGTTCATCTGGCACAAATAGAACTGTTTGCAGGAGAAACTTTTACTCTGGTTTCTCAGTCTTTTTCCTAGTGCCGTTTTGAAGTTCCTGCAGTTATCACTGTAAAACCGAGTTGGAGTTAGTACCTCCCTATATATATGTATAGATTGGAGTTTGCAACTGAAAAGAAACTTTGTGTTCCCAGCAAGATAGGTGAAGGACGGCTTTCACACCCACTTATCTCTCAGAATTGATCATGTGGAAAGACGTTCGTTCATCTAGCACCAAGGGAACTTGTTGCAAGTGAAACTTTTACTCTGGTTTCTCAGAATTTTCCTAGTGCTGATTTGAAGTTCCTGCAGTTTTCACTGTAAAACCGAGTTGGAGCTAGTACCTCCCCATATATATGTATGGATAGGAGTTTGCAACTGAAAAGAAACTTTGTGTTCCCAGCAAGATAGGTGAAGGACGGCTTTCACACACACTTATCTCTCAGAACTGAGCATGTGGAGAGACGTTCGTTCATCTAGCACGAAGGGAACGGGTTGCAAGAGAAACATTTTTTCTAGATTCTCAGACTGTTTCCTAGTGCTGGTTTGAAGTTCCTGCAGTTTTCATTGTAAAACGGAGTTGGAACTATTACCTCCCTATTTATATGTATGGAGTGGAATTTGCAACTGAAAAGAAACTTTGTGTTCCCAACAAGCTAGGTTAAGTACGGCTTTCACACACACTTATCCCTCAGAACTGAACATGTGGAGAGACGTTCTTTCATCTAGCACAAATAGATCAGGTTGCAGGAGAAACTTTTAATCTGGTTTCTCAGTGTTTTTCCTAGTGCCGTTTTGAAGTTCCTGCAGTTTTCACTGTAAAACCGAGTTGGAGCTAGTACCTACCCCTATATATGTATGGAGCGGAGTTTGCAACTGAAAAGAAACTTTGTGTTCCGAACAAGATAGGTGAAAGATGGCTTTCACGCACACTTATCTCTCAGAACTCAGCATGTGGAGAGACTTTTGTTCATCTAGCACCCATTGAACTGTTGCAGGAAAAACTTTTACTCTGGTTTCTCATTCTGTTTCCTAGTGCCGTTTTGAGGTACCTGCAGTTTTCATTGTAAAACGGAGTTGGAGCTTGTACCGCCCCATATATATGTATGGATTGGAGTTTGCAATTGAAAAGAAACAATGTGTTCCCAAAAATCTTGGTGTAGTAATGCTTTCACACACACATATATCTCAGAACTGAGCATGTGGAGAGACGTTTATTCATCTAGTACCCATTGAACGGGATGCAGGAGAAAATTATACTCTGGTTTCTCAGTCTGTTTCCTAGTGCCGGTTTGAAGTTCCTGCAGTTTTCACTGTAAAAAGGAGTTGGAGCTAGTACCTCCCCATATATATTTAAGGAGTGGAGTTTGCAACTGAAAAGAAACTTTGTGTTCCCAACAAGCTAGGTGAAGGACGCATTTTACACACACTTATCTCTCAGAACTGAGCATTTGGAGAGACGTTCGTTCATCTAGCACCAAGGGAACGGGTTGCAGGAGGAACTTTTACTCTGGTTTCTCCGTCTTTTTCCTAGGGCCGGTTGTAGTTCCTGCAGTTTTCAGTGTAAAACGGAGTTGGAGATAGTACTTCCCATATATATATATGGACTGGAGTTTGCAACTGAAAACAAACTTTGTGTTCCCAACTAGATATGTGAAGTACGGCTTTCACACACACTTATCTCTCAGATCTGCGCATGTGGAGAGACGTTCGTTCATCTGGCACAAATAGGATGTGTTGCAGGAGAAACTTTTACTCTGGTTTCTCAGTCTGTTTCCGAGTGCTGGTTTGAAGTTCCTGCAGTTTTCACTGTAAAACCGAGTTGGAGCTTGTACCTCCCCATATATATGTATGGAGTGGAGTTTGCAACTGAAAAGAAACTATTTGTTCCCAACAAGCTAGGTGAAGGACGGAATTCACACACACTTATCTCTCAGAACTGAGCATGTGGATAGACGTTCGTTCATCTAGAACCAAGGGAACGGGTGGCAGGAGAAACTTTTACTCTGATTTCTCAGTCTGTTTCCTAGTGCTGATTTGAATTTCCTGCAGTATTCATTGTACATTCGTGTTGAAGCTAGTACCTCCCCATATATATTTATGGAGTGGAGTTTGCAACTGAAAAGTAACTTTGTGTTCCCAACAAGATAGGTGAAGGACGGCTTTCACACACACATATTTCTCAGAACAGAGCATGTGGAGAGACGTTCATTCATCTAGAACCAAGGGAACGGGTTGCCGGAGAAACATTTACTCTGGTTTATCAGACTGTTTCCTAGTGCCAGTTAGAAATCCCTGCAGTTTTCACTGTAAAACGGAGTTGGAGCTAATACCACCCTATATATATGTATGGACTGGAGTTTGCAAATGGAAAGAAACTTTGTTTTCCCAACAAGCTAGGCGAAGTACGGATTTCACACACACTTATATCTCAGAACTGAGCATGTGGAGAGACGTTCGTTCATCTGGCACAAATGGAACTGTTTGCAGGAGAAACTTTTACTCTGTTTTCCCAGTCTGTTTCCTAGTGCCAGTTTGAAATTCCTACAGTTTTCACTGTAAAACGGAGTTGGAGCTAGTCCTCCCCATATATATGTATGGACTGGAGTTTGCAACTGAAAAGAAACTTTGTGTTCCCAACAAGCTAGGTTAAGTACGGCTTTCACACACACTTATCCCTCAGAACTGAACATGTGGAGAGACGTTCTTTCATCAAGCCCAAATAGATCGGGTTGCAGGAGAAACTTTTAATCTGGTTTCTCAGTGTTTTTCCTAGGGCCGTTTTGAAGTTCCTGCAGTTTTCACTGTAAAACCGAGTTGGAGCTAGTACCTACCCATATATATGTATGGAGCGGAGTTTGCAACTGAAAAGAAACTTTGTGTTCCGAACAAGATAGGTGAAGGACGGCTTTCACGCACACTTATCTCTCAGAACTCAGCATGTGGAGAGACTTTTGTTCATCTAGCACCCATTGAACTGTTGCAGGAAAAACTTTTACTCTGGTTTCTCATTCTGTTTCCTAGTGCCGTTTTGAGGTACCTGCAGTTTTCATTGTAAAACGGAGTTGGAGCTTGTACCGCCCCATATATATGTATGGATTGGAGTTTGCAATTGAAAAGAAACAATGTGTTCCCAAAAATCTAGGTGTACGAATGCTTTCACACACACTTATATCTCAGAACTGAGCATGTGGAGAGACGTTCGTTCATCTGGCAGAAATAGGACGTGTTGCAGGAGAAACTTTTACTCTGTTTTCTCAGTCTGTTTCCTAGTGCTGATTTGAATTTCCTGCAGTATTCACTGTACATTCGTGTTGAAGCTAGTACCTCCCCATATATATTTATGGAGTGGAGTTTGCAACTGGAAAGTAACTTTGTGTTCCCAACAAGATAGGTGATGGAAGGCTTTCACACACACATATTTCTCAGAACAGAGCATGTGGAGAGACGTTCGTTCATCTAGAACCAAGGGAACGGGTTGCCGGAGAAACATTTACTCTGGTTTATCAGACTGTTACCTAGTGCCAGTTAGAAATCCCTGCAGTTTTCACTGTAAAACGGAGTTGGAGCTAGTACCACCCCATATATATGTATGGACTGGAGTTTGCAAATGGAAAGAAACTTTGTTTTCCCAACAAGCTAGGCGAAGTACGGATTTCACACACACTTATCTCTCAGAACTGAGCATGTGGAGAGACGTTCGTTCATCTGGCACAAATAGAACTGTTTGCAGGAGAAAATTTTACTCTGGTTTCTCAGTCTGTTTCCTAGTGCTGGTTTGAAGTTCCTGCCGTTTTCACTATAAAACTGAGTTGGAGCTAGTACCTCCACATATATATGTATGGAGTAGAGATTGCAATTGAAACGAAACTTTGTGTTACCAACAAGATAAGTGAAGAACGGCTTTCACACACACTTATCTCTCAGAACAGAGCATGTGGAGAGACGTTCTTTCATCTGGCACAAATAGAACGGTTTGCAGGAGAAACTTTTACTCTGGTTTCTCAGTATTTTTCCTAGTGCCGTTTTGAATTTCCTGCAGTTATCACTGTAAAACCGAGTTTGAGCTAGTACCTCCCTATATATATGTATAGATTGGAGTTTGCAACTTAAAAGAAACTTAGTGTTCCCAAGAAGATAGGTGAAGGACGGCTTTCACACACACTTATCTCTCAGAATTGATCATTTGGAGAGACGTTCGTTCATCTAGCACCAAGGGAACTTGTTGCAAGTGAAACATTTACTCTGGTTTCTCAGAATTTTTCCTACTGCTGGTTTGAAGTTCCTGCAGTTTTCACTGTAAAACCGAGTTGAAGCTTGTACCTCCCCATATATATGTATGGAGTGGAGTTTGCAACTGAAAAGAAACTTTGTGTTCCCAACAAGCTAGGTGAAGGCCGGATTTCACACACACTTATATCTCAGAACTGATCATGTGGATAGAATTTCGTTCATCTAGCAACAAGGGGACGGGTTGCAGGTGAAATTTTTTCTCTGGATTCTCAGTCTGTTTTCTAGTGCCGTTTTGAAGTTCCTGCTGTTTTCACTGTTAAACGGAGTTGGAGCTAGAACCTTCCCATATATATTTATGGTGTGGATTTTGTAACTGAAAAGAAACTTTGTGTTCCCAAGAGGGAAGTTGAAGGACGGAATTCACACAATTATCTCTCAGAACTGAGCATGTGGGAGACGTTCGTTCATCTAGCACCAAGGGAACGGTTTGCAGGAGAAACTTTGACTCTGGTTTCTCAGTCTGATTCCTAGGGCCGGTTTGTTGTTCCTTCAGTTTTCACTGTAAAAAGGAGTTGGAGCTATTACCTCCCCATATATTTGTATGGAGTGGAGTTTGCAGCTGAAAAGAAACTTTGTGTTCCCAACAAGCTAGGTGAAGGACGGCTTTCACACACACTTATCTCTCAGAAATGAGCATGTGGAGAGATGTTCGTTCATCTGGCACAAATAGAACGGGTTGCAGGAGAAAATTTTACTCTGGTTTCTCCGTCTTTTTCCTAGTGCCGTTTTGAAGTCCCTGCAGTTTTCACTGTAAAACCGAGTTGGAGCTAACACCTCCCCATATATATGTATGGAGAGGAGTTTGCAACTGAAAAGAAACTTTGTGTTCCCAGCAAGATAGGTGAAGGACGGCTTTCACACACACTTATCTCTCAGAACTGAGCATGTGGAGACACTTTCGTTCATCTAGCACCAAGGGAACTGGATGCCAGAGAAACTTTTACTCTTGTTTCTCATTCTGTTTCCTAGTGCCAGTTTGAATTTTCTGCAGTTTTCACTGTAAAACGGAGTTTGAGCTAGTACCTCCCCATATATATGTATGGAGTGGAGTTTGCAACTGAAAAGAATCTTTTTGTTCCTAACAAACTAGGTGAAGGACGGAATTCACGCACACATATCTCTCAGAACTGAGCATGTGGACAGACGTTCCTTCATCTAGCACCAAGGGAACGGGTTGCAGGAGAAACTTTTACTCTGGTTTCTCAGTCTTTTTCCTAGTGCCGTTTTGAAGTTCCTGCAGTTATCACTGTAAAACCGAGTTTGAGTTAGTACCTCCCTATATATATGTATAGATTGGAGTTTGCAACTGAAAAGAAACTTTGTGTTCTCAACAAGATAGGTGAAGGACGGCTTTCACACCCACTTATCTCTCAGAATTGATCATGTGGAAAGACGTTCGTTCATCTAGCACCAAGGGAACTTGTTGCAAGTGAAACTTTTACTCTGGTTTCTCAGAATTTTCCTAGTGCTGATTTGAAGTTCCTGCAGTTTTCACTGTAAAACCGAGTTGGAGCTAGTACCTCCCCATATATATGTATGGAGAGGAGTTTGCAACTGAAAAGAAACTTTGTGTTCCCAGCAAGATAGGTGAAGAACGGCTTTCACACACACTTATCTCTCAGAACTGAGCATGTGGAGAGACGTTCGTTCATCTAGCACGAAGGGAACGTGTTGCAGGAGAAACATTTTTTCTAGATTCTCAGACTGTTTCCTAGTGCTGGTTTGAAGTTCCTGCAGTTTTCATTGTAAAACGGAGTTGGAACTATTTCCTCCCTATTCATATGTATGGAGTGGAATTTGCAACTGAAAAGAAACTTTGTGTTCCCAACAAGCTAGGTTAAGTACGGCTTTCACACACACTTATCCCTCAGAACTGAACATGTGGAGAGACGTTCTTTCATCTAGCAAAAATAGATCGGGTTGCAGGAGAAACTTTTAATCTGGTTTCTCAGTGTTTTTCCTAGTGCCGTTTTGAAGTTCCTGCAGTTTTCACTGTAAAACCGAGGTTGGAGCTAGTACCTACCCATATATATGTATGGAGCGGAGTTTGCAACTGAAAAGAAACTTTGTGTTCCGAACAAGATAGGTGAAGGACGGCTTTCACGCACACTTATCTCTCAGAACTCAGCATGTGGAGAGACTTTTGTTCATAGCACCCATTGTAATGTTGTAGGAAAAACTTTTACTCTGGTTTCTCATTCTGTTTCCTAGTGCCGTTTGAGGTACCTGCAGTTTTCATTGTAAAACGGAGTTGGAGCTTGTACCGCCCCATATATGTATGGATTGGAGTTTGCAATTGAAAAGAAACTATGTGTTCCCAAAAATCTAGGTGTAGGAATGCTTTCACCCACACTTATATCTCAGAACTGAGCATGTGGAGAGACGTTTGTTCATCTAGCACCCATTGAACGGGTTGCAGGAGAAAATTATACTCTGGTTTCTCAGTCTGTTTCCTAGTGCCGGTTTGAAGTTCCTGCAGTTTTCACTGTAAAAAGGAGTTGGAGCTAGTACCTCCCCATATATATGTAAGGAGTGGAGTTTGCAACTGAAAAGAAACTTTGTGTTCCCAACAAGCTAGGTGAAGGACGCATTTTACACACACTTATCTCTCAGAACTGAGCATTTGGAGAGACGTTCGTTCATCTAGCACCAAGGGAACGGGTTGCAGGAGGAACTTTTACTCTGGTTTCTCCGTCTTTTTCCTAGGGCCGGTTGTAGTTCCTGCAGTTTTCAGTGTAAAACGGAGTTGGAGATAGTACTTCCCATATATATATATGGACTGGAGTTTGCAACTGAAAACAAACTTTGTGTTCCCAACTAGATATGTGAAGTACGGCTTTCACACACACTTATCTCTCAGATCTGCGCATGTGGAGAGACGTTCGTTCATCTGGCACAAATAGGACGTGTTGCAGGAGAAACTTTTACTCTGGTTTCTCAGTCTGTTTCCGAGTGCTGGTTTGAAGTTCCTGCAGTTTTCACTGTAAAACCGAGTTGGAGCTTGTACCTCCCCATATATATGTATGGAGTGGAGTTTGCAACTGAAAAGAAACTATTTGTTCCCAACAAGCTAGGTGAAGGACGGAATTCACACACACTTATCTCTCAGAACTGAGCAT
Organism: Camelus ferus; assembly: GCF_009834535.1. Lineage (NCBI taxonomy): Eukaryota > Metazoa > Chordata > Mammalia > Artiodactyla > Camelidae > Camelus > Camelus ferus. The sequence goes on along the minus strand of NC_045731.1, from coordinate 2,453,878 downwards.
GTGGATAGACGTTCGTTCATCTAGAACCAAGGGAACGGGTGGCAGGAGAAACTTTTACTCTGTTTTCTCAGTCTGTTTCCTAGTGCTGATTTGAATTTCCTGCAGTATTCACTGTACATTCGTGTTGAAGCTAGTACCTCCCCATATATATTTATGGAGTGGAGTTTGCAACTGAAAAGTAACTTTGTGTTCCCAACAAGATAGTTGAAGGACGGCTTTCACACACACATATTTCTCAGAACAGAGCATGTGGAGAGACGTTCATTCATCTAGAACCAAGGGAACGGGTTGCCGGAGAAACATTTACTCTGGTTTATCAGACTGTTTCCTAGTGCCAGTTAGAAATCCCTGCAGTTTTCACTGTAAAACGGAGTTGGAGCTAGTACCACCCTATATATATGTATGGACTGGAGTTTGCAAATGGAAAGAAACTTTGTTTTCCCAACAAGCTAGGCGAAGTACGGATTTCACACACACTTATCTCTCAGAACTGAGCATGTGGAGAGACGTTCGTTCATCTGGCACAAATAGAACGGTTTGCAGGAGAAACTTTTACTCTGTTTTCTCAGTCTGTTTCCTAGTGCCAGTTTGAAATTCCTACAGATTTTCACTGTAAAACGGAGTTGGAGCTAGTCCTCCCCATATATATGTATGGACTGGAGTTTGCAACTGAAAAGAAACTTTGTGTTCCCAACAAGCTAGGCGAAGTACGATTTCACACACAATTATCTCTGAGAACTGAGCATGTGGACAGATTTTCGTTCATCTGGCACAAATTAAATGGTTTGCAGGAGAAACTTTTACTCTGGTTTCTCAGTCTGTTTCCTAGTGCCGGTTTGATGTTCCTGCCGTTTTCAGTGTAAAACGGAGTTGGAGCTAGTACCTCCCCATATATATGTATGGACTGGAGATTGCAATTGAAAAGAAACTTTGTGTTCTCAACAAGATAGTTGAAGAACGGCTATCACACACACTGATCTCTCAGAACAGAGCATGTGGAGAGACGTTCGTTCATCTGGCACAAATAGAACTGTTTGCAGGAGAAACTTTTACTCTGGTTTCTCAGTCTTTTTCCTAGTGCCGTTTTGAAGTTCCTGCAGTTATCACTGTAAAACCGAGTTGGAGTTAGTACCTCCCTATATATATGTATAGATTGGAGTTTGCAACTGAAAAGAAACTTTGTGTTCCCAACAAGATAGGTGAAGGACGGCTTTCACACCCACTTATCTCTCAGAATTGATCATGTGGAAAGACGTTCGTTCATCTAGCACCAAGGGAACTTGTTGCAAGTGAAACTTTTACTCTGGTTTCTCAGAATTTTCCTAGTGCTGATTTGAAGTTCCTGCAGTTTTCACTGTAAAACCGAGTTGGAGCTAGTACCTCCCCATATATATGTATGGAGAGGAGTTTGCAACTGAAAAGAAACTTTGTGTTCCCAGCAAGATAGGTGAAGGACGGCTTTCACACACACTTATCTCTCAGAACTGAGCATGTGGAGAGACGTTCGTTCATCTAGCACGAAGGGAACGGGTTGCAGGAGAAACATTTTTTCTAGATTCTCAGACTGTTTCCTAGTGCTGGTTTGAAGTTCCTGCAGTTTTCATTGTAAAACGGAGTTGGAACTATTACCTCCCTATTTATATGTATGGAGTGGAATTTGCAACTGAAAAGAAACTTTGTGTTCCCAACAAGCTAGGTTAAGTACGGCTTTCACACACACTTATCCCTCAGAACTGAACATGTGGAGAGACGTTCTTTCATCTAGCACAAATAGATCGGGTTGCAGGAGAAACTTTTAATCTGGTTTCTCAGTGTTTTTCCTAGTGCCGTTTTGAAGTTCCTGCAGTTTTCACTGTAAAACCGAGTTGGAGCTAGTACCTACCCATATATATGTATGGAGCGGAGTTTGCAACTGAAAAGAAACTTTGTGTTCCGAACAAGATAGGTGAAGGACGGCTTTCACGCACACTTATCTCTCAGAACTCAGCATGTGGAGAGACTTTTGTTCATCTAGCACCCATTGAACTGTTGCAGGAAAAACTTTTACTCTGGTTTCTCATTCTGTTTCCTAGTGCCGTTTTGAGGTACCTGCAGTTTTCATTGTAAAACGGAGTTGGAGCTTGTACCGCCCCATATATATGTATGGATTGGAGTTTGCAATTGAAAAGAAACAATGTGTTCCCAAAAATCTAGGTGTAGGAATGCTTTCACACACACATATATCTCAGAACTGAGCATGTGGAGAGACGTTTGTTCATCTAGCACCCATTGAACGGGATGCAGGAGAAAATTATACTCTGGTTTCTCAGTCTGTTTCCTAGTGCCGGTTTGAAGTTCCTGCAGTTTTCACTGTAAAAAGGAGTTGGAGCTAGTACCTCCCCATATATATGTAAGGAGTGGAGTTTGCAACTGAAAAGAAACTTTGTGTTCCCAACAAGCTAGGTGAAGGACGCATTTTACACACACTTATCTCTCAGAACTGAGCATTTGGAGAGACGTTCGTTCATCTAGCACCAAGGGAACGGGTTGCAGGAGGAACTTTTACTCTGGTTTCTCCGTCTTTTTCCTAGGGCCGGTTGTAGTTCCTGCAGTTTTCAGTGTAAAACGGAGTTGGAGATAGTACTTCCCATATATATATATGGACTGGAGTTTGCAACTGAAAACAAACTTTGTGTTCCCAACTAGATATGTGAAGTACGGCTTTCACACACACTTATCTCTCAGATCTGCGCATGTGGAGAGACGTTCGTTCATCTGGCACAAATAGGATGTGTTGCAGGAGAAACTTTTACTCTGGTTTCTCAGTCTGTTTCCGAGTGCTGGTTTGAAGTTCCTGCAGTTTTCACTGTAAAACCGAGTTGGAGCTTGTACCTCCCCATATATATGTATGGAGTGGAGTTTGCAACTGAAAAGAAACTATTTGTTCCCAACAAGCTAGGTGAAGGACGGAATTCACACACACTTATCTCTCAGAACTGAGCATGTGGATAGACGTTCGTTCATCTAGAACCAAGGGAACGGGTGGCAGGAGAAACTTTTACTCTGATTTCTCAGTCTGTTTCCTAGTGCTGATTTGAATTTCCTGCAGTATTCATTGTACATTCGTGTTGAAGCTAGTACCTCCCCATATATATTTATGGAGTGGAGTTTGCAACTGAAAAGTAACTTTGTGTTCCCAACAAGATAGGTGAAGGACGGCTTTCACACACACATATTTCTCAGAACAGAGCATGTGGAGAGACGTTCATTCATCTAGAACCAAGGGAACGGGTTGCCGGAGAAACATTTACTCTGGTTTATCAGACTGTTTCCTAGTGCCAGTTAGAAATCCCTGCAGTTTTCACTGTAAAACGGAGTTGGAGCTAATACCACCCTATATATATGTATGGACTGGAGTTTGCAAATGGAAAGAAACTTTGTTTTCCCAACAAGCTAGGCGAAGTACGGATTTCACACACACTTATATCTCAGAACTGAGCATGTGGAGAGACGTTCGTTCATCTGGCACAAATGGAACTGTTTGCAGGAGAAACTTTACTCTGTTTTCCCAGTCTGTTTCCTAGTGCCAGTTTGAAATTCCTACAGTTTTCACTGTAAAACGGAGTTGGAGCTAGTCCTCCCCATATATATGTATGGACTGGAGTTGCAACTGAAAAGAAACTTTGTGTTCCCAACAAGCTAGGTGAAGTACGGCTTTCACACACACTTATCCCTCAGAACTGAACATGTGGAGAGACGTTCTTTCATCAGCCCAAATAGATCGGGTTGCAGGAGAAACTTTTAATCTGGTTTCTCAGTGTTTTTCCTAGGGCCGTTTTGAAGTTCCTGCAGTTTTCACTGTAAAACCGAGTTGGAGCTAGTACCTACCCATATATATGTATGGAGCGGAGTTTGCAACTGAAAAGAAAACTTTGTGTTCCGAACAAGATAGGTGAAGGACGGCTTTCACGCACACTTATCTCTCAGAACTCAGCATGTGGAGAGACTTTGTTCATCTAGCACCCATTGAACTGTTGCAGGAAAAACTTTTACTCTGGTTTCTCATTCTGTTTCCTAGTGCCGTTTTGAGGTACCTGCAGTTTTCATTGTAAAACGGAGTTGGAGCTTGTACCGCCCCATATATATGTATGGATTGGAGTTTGCAATTGAAAAGAAACAATGTGTTCCCAAAAATCTAGGTGTACGAATGCTTTCACACACACTTATATCTCAGAACTGAGCATGTGGAGAGACGTTCGTTCATCTGGCAGAAATAGGACGTGTTGCAGGAGAAACTTTTACTCTGTTTTCTCAGTCTGTTTCCTAGTGCTGATTTGAATTTCCTGCAGTATTCACTGTACATTCGTGTTGAAGCTAGTACCTCCCCATATATATTTATGGAGTGGAGTTTGCAACTGGAAAGTAACTTTGTGTTCCCAACAAGATAGGTGATGGAAGGCTTTCACACACACATATTTCTCAGAACAGAGCATGTGGAGAGACGTTCGTTCATCTAGAACCAAGGGAACGGGTTGCCGGAGAAACATTTACTCTGGTTATCAGACTGTTACCTAGTGCCAGTTAGAAATCCCTGCAGTTTTCACTGTAAAACGGAGTTGGAGCTAGTACCACCCCATATATATGTATGGACTGGAGTTTGCAAATGGAAAGAAACTTTGTTTTCCCAACAAGCTAGGCGAAGTACGGATTTCACACACACTTATCTCTCAGAACTGAGCATGTGGAGAGACGTTCGTTCATCTGGCACAAATAGAACTGTTTGCAGGAGAAAATTTTACTCTGGTTTCTCAGTCTGTTTCCTAGTGCCGGTTTGAAGTTCCTGCCGTTTTCACTGTAAAACTGAGTTGGAGCTAGTACCTCCACATATATATGTATGGAGTAGAGATTGCAATTGAAAAGAAACTTTGTGTTACCAACAAGATAAGTGAAGAACGGCTTTCACACACACTTATCTCTCAGAACAGAGCATGTGGAGAGACGTTCTTTCATCTGGCACAAATAGAACGGTTTGCAGGAGAAACTTTTACTCTGGTTTCTCAGTATTTTTCCTAGTGCCGTTTTGAATTTCCTGCAGTTATCACTGTAAAACCGAGTTTGAGCTAGTACCTCCCTATATATATGTATAGATTGGAGTTTGCAACTTAAAAGAAACTTAGTGTTCCCAAGAAGATAGGTGAAGGACGGCTTTCACACACACTTATCTCTCAGAATTGATCATTTGGAGAGACGTTCGTTCATCTAGCACCAAGGGAACTTGTTGCAAGTGAAACATTTACTCTGGTTTCTCAGAATTTTTCCTACTGCTGGTTTGAAGTTCCTGCAGTTTTCACTGTAAAACCGAGTTGAAGCTTGTACCTCCCCATATATATGTATGGAGTGGAGTTTGCAACTGAAAAGAAACTTTGTGTTCCCAACAAGCTAGGTGAAGGCCGGATTTCACACACACTTATCTCTCAGAACTGATCATGTGGATAGAATTTCGTTCATCTAGCAACAAGGGGACGGGTTGCAGGTGAAATTTTTTCTCTGGATTCTCAGTCTGTTTTCTAGTGCCGTTTGAAGTTCCTGCTGGTTTCACTGTTAAACGGAGTTGGAGCTAGAACCTTCCCATATATATTTATGGTGTGGATTTTGTACTGAAAAGAAACTTTGTGTTCCCAAGAGGGAAGTTGAAGGACGGATTTCACACAATTATCTCTCAGAACTGAGCATGTGGGAGACGTTCGTTCATCTAGCACCAAGGGAACGGTTTGCAGGAGAACCTTTGACTCTGGTTTCTCAGTCTGATTCCTAGGGCCGGTTGTTTGTTCCTTCAGTTTTCACTGTAAAAAGGAGGTTGGAGCTATTACCTCCCCATATATTTGTATGGAGTGGAGTTTGCAACTGAAAAGAAACTTTGTGTTCCCAACAAGCTAGGTGAAGGACGGCTTTCACACACACTTATCTCTCAGAAATGAGCATGTGGAGAGATGTTCGTTCATCTGGCACAAATAGAACGGGTTGCAGGAGAAAATTTTACTCTGGTTTCTCCGTCTTTTTCCTAGTGCCGTTTTGAAGTCCCTGCAGTTTTCACTGTAAAACCGAGTTGGAGCTAGCACCTCCCCATATATATGTATGGAGAGGAGTTTGCAACTGAAAAGAACTTTGTGTTCCCAGCAAGATAGGTGAAGGACGGCTTTCACACACACTTATCTCTCAGACCTGAGCATGTGGAGAGACTTCGTTCATCTAGCACCAAGGGAACTGGATGCCGGAGAAACTTTTACTCTTGTTTCTCATTCTGTTTCCTAGTGCCAGTTTGAATTTTCTGCAGTTTCACTGTTAAAACGGAGTTTGAGCTAGTACCTCCCCATATATGTATGGAGTGGAGTTTGCAACTGAAAAGAATCTTTTGTTCCTAACAAATAGGTGAAGGACGGAATTCACGCACAACATATCTCTCAGAACTGAGCATGTGGACAGACTTTTGTTCATCTAGCACCCATTGAACTGTTGCAGGAAAAACTTTTACTCTGGTTTCTCATTCTGTTTCCTAGTGCCGTTTTGAGGTACCTGCAGTTTTCATTGTAAAACGGAGTTGGAGCTTGTACCACCCCATATATATGTATGGATTGGAGTTTGCAATTGAAAAGAAACAATGTGTTCCCAAAAATCTAGGTGTAGGAATGCTTTCACAACATATATCTCAAACTGAGCATGTGGAGAGACGTTTGTTCATCTAGCACCCATTGAACGGGATGCAGGAGAAAATTATACTCTGGTTTCTCAGTCTGTTTCCTAGTGCCGGTTTGAAGTTCCTGCAGTTTTCACTGTAAAAAGGAGTTGGAGCTAGTACCTCCCCATATATATGTAAGGAGTGGAGTTTGCAACTGAAAAGAAACTACGGTTCCCAACAAGCTAGGTGAAGGACGCATTTTACACACACTTATCTCTCAGAACTGAGCATTGGAGAGACGTTCGTTCATCTAGCACCAAGGGAACGGGTTGCAGGAGAAACTTTTACTCTGGTTTCTCCGTCTATTTCCTAGGGCCGGTTGTAGTTCCTGCAGTTTCAGTGTAAAACGGAGTTGGAGATAGTACTTCCCATATATATATATGGACTGGAGTTTGCAACTAAAAACAAACTTTGTGTTCCCAACTAGATATGTGAAGTACGGCTTTCACACACACTTATCTCTCAGATCTGCGCATGTGGAGAGACGTTCGTTCATCTGGCACAAATAGGACGTGTTGCAGAGAGAAACTTTTACTCTGTTTTCTCAGTCTGTTCCTAGTGCTGATTTGAATTTCCTGCAGTATTCACTGTACATTCGTGTTGAAGCTAGTACCTCCCCATATATATTATGGAGTGGAGTTTGCAACTGAAAAGTAACTTTGTGTTCCCAACAAGATAGGTGAAGGACGGCTTTCACACACACATATTTCTCAGAACAGAGCATGTGGAGAGACGTTCGTTCATCTAGAACCAAGGGAACGGGTTGCCAGAGAAACATTGACTCTGGTTTATCAGACTGTTACCTAGTGCCAATTAGAAATCCCTGCAGTTTTCACTGTAAACGGAGTTGGAGCTAGTCCTCCCCATATATATGTATGGACTGGAGTTTGCAACTGAAAAGAAACTTTGTGTTCCCAACAAGCTAGGCGAAGTACGGATTTCACACACAATTATCTCTGAGAACTGAGCATGTGGACAGATTTTCGTTCATCTGGCACAAATAAATTGGTTTGCAGGATAAACTTTTACTCTGGTTCTCAGTCTGTTTCCTAGTGCCGGTTTGAAGTTCCTGCCGTTTTCAGTGTAAAACGGAGTTGGAGTTAGTACCTACCCATATAATGTATGGCTGGAGTTGCAACTGAAAAGAAACTTTGTGTTCCCAACAAGCTAGGTGAAGGACGCATTTTACACACAC
>NC_045731.1:2375745-2445868 GCF_009834535.1 Camelus ferus | reverse complement strand
ATATAAGGGGGAGTACTAGCTCCAACTCCGTTTTACAGTGAAAACTGCAGGAACTTCAAACCGGCAGTAGGAAACAGACTGAGTATTCAGAGTATAATTTTATCCTGCAAACCGTTCCCTTGTTGCTAGATGAACGAACGTCTCCCCTCATGCTCAGTTCTGAGAGATATATGTGTGTGAAAGCCGTCCTTCAACTAGCTTGTTGGGAACACAAAGTTTCTTTTCAGTTGCAAAATCCACTCCATACATATATAAGGGGAGGTACTAGCTCCAACTTGGTTTTACAGTGAAATATGCAAGAACTTCAAAATGGCACTAGGTAACAGACTGAGAAACCAGAGTAAAATTTGTCCTGCAAACCGTTCCCTTGGTGCTAGATGAACGAACGTCTCTCCACATGTTCTGTTCTGGGAGATAAGTGTGTGTGTAAGCCGTCCTTCACCTATCTTGTTCGGAACACAAAGTTACTTTTCTGTTGCAAACTCCACTCCATACATATATATGGGGAGTTACAAGCTCCAAATCGGTTTTACAGTGAAAACTGCAGGAACTTCAAAACGGATCTAGGAAAAAGACTGAGAAACCAGAGCAAAAGTTTCTCCTGAAACCTGTTCTATTTTTGCCAGATGAACGAACGTCTCTCCACATGCACAGTTCTGAGAGATATGTGTGTGTGAAAGCCGTATTTCACCTAGCTTGTTGGGAACACAAAGTTTCTTTTCAGTTGCAAACTCCACTCCCTTCATATATATGGGGTGTTACTAGCTCCAAATCCGTTTTACAGTGAAAACTGCAGGAACTTCAAAATGGCACTTGGAAAGAGAATGAGAAACCAGAGTAAAGGATTCTCCGGCATCCCCTTCCCTTGGTGCTAGATGAACGAACATCTCTCCACATGCTCATTTCTGAGAGAAAAGTGTGTGTGAAAGCCGTCCTTCACATATCTTGTTGGGAACACAAAGTTTCTTTTCAGTTGCAAACTCCAATCCATACATATATATGGGGATATACTAGCTCCAAATCGGTTTTACAGTGCAAACTGCAAGAACTTCAAACTGGCACAAGTAAACAGAATGAGAAACAAGAGTAAAAGTTTCTTCGGCATCCCGTTCCCTTGGTGCTAGATGAACGAAAGTCTCTCCACATGCTCAGTTCTGAGAGTTTAGTGTGTGTGAAAGCCGTCCTTCAGCTATCTTGCTGGGAACACAAAGATTCTATTCAGTTGCAAACTCCAATCCATACATATATATGGGGAGGTATTAGCTCCAACTCAGTTTTACAGTGAAAACTGCAGGAACTTCAAGCCAGCACTAGAAAACAGATTGAGAAACTAGAGTAAAAGTTTCACTTGCAACAAGTTCCCTTGGTGCTAGATGAATGAACGTCTCTCCACATGCTCAGTTCTGAGAGATAGTGTGAGTGAAAGCAGTCCTTCACCTATCTTGTTGGGAAAACAAAGTTTCTTTTCAGCATGCAAACTCCAATCTATACATATATATCGGTAGGTACTAACTCCAACTCGATTTTACAGTGATAACTGAAGGAACTTCAAACGGCACTAGGAAAAAGACTGAGAAACAGAGTAAAAGTTTCTCCTGCAACCCTTTCTATTTGTGCCACGTGAATGAACGTCTCTCCACATGCTCAGTTCTGAGAGATATTGTGTATGAAAGCAGTCCTTCACCAAGATTTTTGGGAACAAAAAGTTTCTTTTCAGTTGCAAACTCCACTCCATACATATATATGGGGAGGAACAAGCTCTAACTCGGTTTTACAGTGAAAACTGCAGGAACTTCAACTGGCACTAGAAACAGAATGAGAAAACCAGAGTAAAAGTTTCTCCTGCAACCAATTCTATTTGTGCCAGATGAACGAAAGTCTCTCCACATGCCTCAGTTCTGAGGGATAAGTGTGTTGAAAGCGGTACTTCACGTCAGATTGTTGGGAATACAAAGTTACTTTTCAGTTGCAAAATCCACTCCATACATATATATGGGGAGTTACAGCTTCAACTCTGTTTTACAGTGAATACTGCAGGAAATTCAAACCAGCACTAGGAAACAGACTGAGAAACCAGAGTAAAAGTTTCTCCTGCAACCCATTTCCTTGGTGCTAGATGAACGAAAGTCTCATAAATTGCTCAGTTCTGAGATATATGTGTGTGTGACAGCCGTCCTTCACATATCTTGTTGGGAACACAAAGTTTCTTTTCAGTTGCAAACTCCAATCCAGACATATATAAGGGGAGTAACTAGCTCCAAATCGATTTTACAGTGAAAACTGCAGGAACTTCAAAACGGCACTAGGAAAAAGACTGAGAAACCAGAGTAAAAGTTTCTCCTGAAACCCGTTCTATTTTTGCCAGATGAACGAACGTCTCTCCACATGCTCAGTTCTGAGACATAAGTGTGTGTGAAAGCCGTACTTCACCTAGCTTGTTGGGAACACAAAGTTTCTTTTCAGTTGCAAACTCCACTCCATACATATATATGGGGAGGTACTAGCTCCAACTCCGTTTTACAGTGAAAAGTGCAGGAACTTCAAAGTGGCACTAGGAAACAGAATGAGAAACCAGTGTAAAAGTTTCTCCAGCATCCCCTTCCCTTGGTGCTAGATGAACGAACGTCTCTCCACATGCTCAGTTTCTGAGAGATAACTGTTTGTGAAAGCCGTCATTCACATTTCTTGCTGGGAACACAAAGTTCCTTTTCACTTGCAAACCCCACTCCATACAAATTTATGGAGAGGTACTAGCTCCAAATCCGTTTTACAGTGAAAATTGTATGAAGTTCAAACAGGCACTAGGAAACAGACTGAGAATCCAGAGTAAAAGTTTCTCCTGCAAACCGTTCCCTTGTTGCTAGGTGAATGAACGTCTCTCCACATGCTCAGATCTGAGAGATAAGTGAGTGTGAAAGCCGTACTTCACCTAGGTTGTTGGGAACACAAAGTTTCTTTTCTGTTGCAAACTCCACTCCATACATATATATGGGGAGGTACTAGCTCCAACTCGATTTTACAGTGAAAACTGCAGGAACTTCAAAACGGCACTAGGAAAAAGACTGAGATACCAGAGTAAAAGTTTCTCCTGCAATCAGTTGTATTTGTGCCAGATGAACCAAAGTCTCTCCACATGCTCAGTTCTGAGGGATAAGTGTGTTTGAAAGCGTTACTTCCCGTAGCTTGTTGGGAACACAAATTTACTTTTCAGTTGCAAACTCCACTCCATACATATATATGGGGAAGTACTAGCTTCAACTCGGTTTTACAGTGAATACTGCAGGAAATTCATACCAGCACTAGGAAACAGACTGAGAAACAAGAGTAAAAGTTTCACTTGCAACATGTTTCTTGGTGCTAGATGAACGAACGTCCCTCCACATGCTCAGTTCTGAGAGATATGTGTGTGTGAAAGCCGTTCTTTCAAATATCTTGTTGGGAACACAAGTTTCTTTTCAGTTGCAAACTCCAATCCATACATATATATGGAGGTGTACTAGCTCCAAATCGGTTTTTACAGTGAAAACTGCAGAAACTTCAAACTGGCACAAGTAAACAGAATGAGAACAAGAATAAAAGTTTCTTCGGCATCCTGTTCCCTTGGTGCTAGATGAACGAACGTCTCTCCACATGCTCAGTTCTGAGAGATTAGTGTGTGTGAAAGCCGTCCTTCAGCTATCTTGCTGGGAACACAAAGTTTCTTTTCAGTTGCAAACTCCACTCCGTACATATATATGGGGAGGTATTAGCTCCAACTCAGTTTTACAGTGAAAACTGCAGGAACTTCAAGCCAGCACTAGAAAACAGATTGAGAAAACTAGAGTAAAAGTTTCACTTGCAACAAGTTCCCTTGGTGCTAGATGAATGAACGTCTCTCCACATGCTCAGTTCTGAGAGATAAGTGTGAGTGAAAGCCGTCCTACACCTATCTTGTTGGGAAAACAAAGTTTCTTTTCAGCTGCAAACTCCAATCTATACATATATATCGGTAGGTACTAACTCCAACTCGATTTTACAGTGATAACTGAAGGTACTTCAAAACGGCACTAGGAAAAAGACTCAGAAACCAGAGTAAAAGTTTCTCCTGCAACCCGTTCTAATTGTGCCACATGAACGAACGTCTCTCCACATGCTCAGTTCTGAGAGATAATTGTGTATGAAAGCAGTCCTTCACCAAAGTTTTTGGGAACAAAAAGTTTCTTTTCAGTTGCAAACACCACTCCATACATATATATGGGGAGGAACAAGCTCCAACTCGGTTTTACAGTGAAAACTGCAGGAACTTCAAAATGGCACTAGTAAACAGAATGAGAAACCAGAGAAAAAGTTTCTCCTGCAACCAATTCTATTTGTGCCAGATGAACGAAATTCTCTCCACATGCTCAGTTCTGAGGGATAAGTGTGTTTGAAAGCGGTACTTCACGTAGCTTGTTGGGAATACAAAGTTACTTTTCAGTTGCAAAATCCACTCCATACATATATATGGGGAGTTACTAGCTTCAACTCTGTTTTACAGTGAATACTGCAGGAAATTCAAACCAGCACTAGGAAACAGACTGAGAAACCAGAGTAAAAGTTTCTCCTGCAACCCATTTCCTTGGTGCTAGATGAACGAAAGTCTCATACAATGCTCAGGTCTGAGATATATGTGTGTGTGAAAGCCGTCCTTCACATATCTTATTGGGAACACAAAGTTTCTTTTCAGTTGCAAACTCCAATCCATACATATATATGGGGAGTTACTAGCTCCAAATCGATTTTACAGTGAAAACTGCAGGAACTTCAAAACGGCACTAGGAAAAAGACTGAGAAACCAGAGTAAAAGTTTCTCCTGAAACCCGTTCTATTTTTGCCAGATGAACGAACGTCTCTCCACATGCTCAGTTCTGAGAGATAAGTGTGTGTGAAAGCCGTACTTCACCTAGCTTGTTGGGAACACAAAGTTTCTTTTCAGTTGCAAACTCCACTCCATACATATATATGGGGAGGTACTAGCTCCAAATCCGTTTTACAGTGAAAAGTGCAGACACTTCAAACTGGCACTAGGAAACAGAATGAGAAACCAGTGTAAAAGTTTCTCCGGCATCCCCTTCCCTTGGTGCTAGATGAACGAACGTCTGTCCACATGCTCAGTTCTGAGAGATAACTGTGTGTGAAAGCCGTCATTCACATATCTTGCTGGGAATACAAAGTTCCTTTTCAGTTGCAAACCCCACTCCATACATATTTATGGAGAGGTACTAGCTCCAACTCCGTTTTACAGTGAAAACTGTATGAAGTTCAAACAGGCATTAGGAAACAGACTGAGAATCCAGAGTAAAAGTTTCTCCTGCAAACTGTTCCCTTGTTGCTAAATGAATGATCGTCTCTCCACATGCTCAGATCTGAGAGATAAGTGAGTGTGAAAGCCGTACTTCACCTAGCTTGTTGGGAACACAAAGTTTCTTTTCAGTTGCAAACTCCACTCCATACTTATGTATATTGGGAGGTAGTAGCTCCAACTCAGTTTTACAGTGAAAACTGCAGGGAATTCAAAACGGCACTAGGAAACCGACTGAGAAACCACAGAAAAAGTTTCTCCTGCAACATGTTCTATTTGTGCCAGATGAACGATCCTCTCTCCACATGCTCAGTTCTGAGAGATAAGTGTGTGTGAAAACCGTACTTCACCTACTTGTTGGGAACACAATATTTCAATTCAGTTGCAAACCCCACTCCATACATATATAAGGGGGGGTACTAGATCCAACTCCGTTTTACAGTGAAAACTGCAGGAACTTCAAACCGGCAGTAGGAAACAGACTGAGTATTCAGAGTAAAATTTTCTCCTGCAAACCGTTCCCTTGTTGCTAGATGAACGAACGTCTCCCCTCATGCTCAGTTCTGAGAGATATATGTGTGTGAAAGCCGTCCTTCAACTAGCTTGTTGGGAACACAAAGTTTTTTTTCAGTTGCAAAACCCACTCCATACATATATAAGGGGAGGTACTAGCTCCAACTTGGTTTTACAGTGAAATCTGCAAGAACTTCAAAATGGCACTAGGAAACAGACTGAGAAACCAGAGTAAAATTTGTCCTGCAAACCGTTCCCTTGGTGCTAGATGAACGAACGTCTCTCCACATGTTCTGATGTGAGAGATAATTGTGTGTGAAAGCCGTCCTTCACCTATCTTGTTCGAAACACAAAGTTACTTTTCTGTTGCAAACTCCACTTCATACATATATATGGGGAGTTACAAGCTCCAAATCGGTTTTACAGAGAAAAATGCAGGAACTTCAAAACGGATCTAGGAAAAATACTGAGAAACCAGAGCGAAAGTTTCTCCAGAAACCTGTTTCTATTTTTGCCAGATGAACGAACGTCTCTCCACATGCAGAGTTCTGAGAGATATGTGTGTGTGAAAGCCGTATTTCACCTAGCTTGTTGGGAACACAAAGTTTCTTTTCAGTTGCAAACCCCACTCCATTCATATATATGGGGTGTTACTAGCTCCAAATCCGTTTTACAGTGAAAACTGCAGGAACTTCAAAATGGCACTTGGAAACAGAATGAGAAACCAGAGTAAAGGATTCTCCGGCATCCCCTTCCCTTGGTGCTAGATGAACAAACGTCTCTCCACATGCTCATTTCTGAGAGAAAAGTGTGTGTGAAAGCCGTCCTTCACATATCTTGTTGGGAACACAAAGTTTCTTTTCAGTTGCAAACTCCAATCCATACATATATATGGGGATGTACTAGCTCCAAATCGGTTTTACAGTGAAAACTGCAGGAACTTCAAAACGGCACTAGGAAAAAGACTGAGAAACCAGAGTAAAAGTTTCTCCTGCAAAACGTTCCCTTGGTGATAAATGAACAAACGTCTCTCCACATGCTCAGTTCTGAGAGATAAGTGTGTGTGAAAGCCGTCCTTCACATAACTTGTTGGGAACACAAAGTTTCTTTTCAGTTGCAAACTCCACTCCATACATATATATGGGGATGTACTAGCTTCAACTCCGTTTTACAGTGAAAACTGCAGGGATTTAAAAACGGCACTAGGAAACAGACTGAGAAACCAGAGAATAAGTTTCTCCTACACCTGTTCTATTTGTGTCAGATGAACGATCGTCTCTCCACATGCTCAGTTCTGATAGAAAAGTGTGTGTGAAAGCCTTACTTCACCTAACTTGTTGGGAACACAAAGATTATTTTCAGTTGCAAACTCCACTCCATACATATATATGGGGTGTTACTATCTCCAACTCCGTTTTACAGTGAAAAAATGCAGGAACTTCAAACCGGAACTAGGAAACACACTGAGAAACCAGAGTAAAAGTTTCCCCTGCAAACCGTTCCCTTGTTGCTAGATGAACGAACGTCTCCCACATGCTCAGTTCTGAGAGGAAAGTGTGTGTGAAAGAATTCCTTCACCTAGATTTTTGGGAACACAAAGTTTATTTCCATTTGCCAACTCCACTCCATACATATATATGGGGAGGTACCAACTCCAACTCCGTTTTACTGTGAAAACTGCAGGAACTCCAAACTGGCACTCGGATAAAGACTGAGAAACCAGAGTATAAGTTTCTCCTGCAACCCGTTCCCTTGGTGCTAGATGAAAGAATGTCTCTCCACATGCTCAGTTCTGAGAGATATGTGTGTGTGAAAGCCGTCCTTCACCTAGATTTTTGGGAACACAAAGTTCCTTTTCAGTTGCAAACTCCACTCCATACATATATATGGGGAGGTACTAGCACCAACTCCGTTTTATAGTGAAAACTGCTGGAACTTCAAACTGGCACAAGGAAACTGAATGAGAAACAAGAGTATAAGTTTCTCCCGCATCCCGTTCCCTTTGTGTTAGATGAACGAAAGCCTCTCCACATGCTCAGTTCTGAGAGATAAGTGTGTGTGAAAGCCGTCCTTCACCTTTCTTGCTGGGAACACAAAGTTTCTTTTCAGTTGCAAACTCCACTCCATACATATATATATTGGGAAGTATTAGCTCCAACTCAGTTTTACAGTGAAAACTGCAGGGAATTCAAAACGGCACTAGGAAACATTCTGAGAAAACAGAGTAAAAGTTTCTCCTGCAACCTGTTCTATTAGTGCCAGATGAACGATCCTCTCTCCACATGCTCAGTTCTGAGAGATAAGTGTGTGTGAAAGCCGCATTTCACCTAGCTTGTTGGGAACACAAAGTTTCTTTTCAGTTGCAAACTCCACTCCATACATATATATGGGGAGGTACTAGCTCCAACTCCGTTTTACAGTGAAAACTGCAGGAACTTCTAAACGGCACTAGGAAAAAGACTGAGAAACCAGAGTAAATGTTTCTCCTGAAACCCGTTCTATTTTTGCCAGATGAACGAACGTCTCTCCACATGCTCATTTCTGAGAGATAAGTGTGTGTGAAAGCCGTACTTCACCAAGCTTGTTGGAAACATAAAGTTCCTTTTCAGTTGCAAACTCCACTCCAAATATATATATGGGGAGGTAATAGCTCCAAATCCGTTTTACAGTGAAAACTGCAGGAACTTCAAACTGGCACTAGGAAACAGAATGAGAAACCAGAGTAAAAGTTCCCCCGGCATCCCCTTCCTTGGTGCTAGATGAACGAACATCTCTCCACATGCTCAGTTCTGAGAGATAATTGTGTGTGAAAGCCGTCCTTCACCTAGCTTGTTGGGAACACAAAGTTTCTTTTCAGTTGCAAACTCCACTCCGTACATATATATGGGGAGGTACTAGCTCCAACTCCGTTTTACAGTGAAAACTGCAGGAACTTCAAACCGGCACTAGGAAACAGACTGAGAAACCAGAGTCAAAGTTTCTCCTGCAACCCGTTCCCTTGTTGCTAGATGAACGAAAGTCTCTCCACATGCTCAGTTCTGAGAGATAAGTGTGAGTGAAAGCCGTCCTTCACCTATCTTGTTGGGAAAACAAAGTTTCTTTTCAGCTGCAAACTCCAATCTACACATATATATCAGTAGGTTCTAACTCCAACTCGATTTTACTGTGATAACTGAAGGAACTTCAAAACGGCACTAGGAAAAAGACTGAGAAACCAGAGTAAAAGTTTCTCCTGCAAACCGTTCCCTTGTTGCTAGATGAATGAACGTCTCTCCACATGCTCAGATCTGAGAGATAAGTGAGTGTGAAAGCCGTACTTCACCTAGCTTGCTGGGAACACAAAGTTCCTTTTCAGTTGCAAACCCCACTCCAAACATATATAAGGGGGGGTACTAGCTCCAACTCCGTTTTACAGTGAAAACTGCAGGAACTTCAAACCGGCAGTAGGAAACAGCCTGAGAATCCAGAGTAAAATTTCTCCTGCAAACCGTTCCCTTGGTGCTAGATGAATGAACGTCTCTCCACATGCTCAGATCTGAGAGATAAGTGAGTGTGAAAGCCGTACTTCACCTAGCTTGCTGGGAACACAAAGTTCCTTTTCAGTTGCAAACCCCACTCCATACATATATAAGGGGGGGTACTAGCTCCAACTCCGTTTTACAGTGAAAACTGCAGGAACTTCAAACCGGCAGTAGGAAACAGCCTGAGAATCCAGAGTAAAATTTCTCCTGCAAACCGTTCCCTTGTTGCTAGATGAACGAACGTATCTCATCATGCTCAGTTCTGAGAGATATATGTGTGTGAAAGCCGTCCTTCAACTAGCTTGTTGGGAACACAAAGTTTCTTTTCAGTTGCAAAATCCACTCCATACATATATAAGGGGAGGTACTAGCTCCAACTTGGTTTTACAGTGAAATCTGCAAGAACTTCAAAATGGCACTAGGAAACAGACTGAGAAACCAGAGTAAAATTTGTCCTGCAAACCGTTCCCTTGGTGCTAGATGAACGAAAGTCTCTCCACATGTTCTGTTCTGAGAGATTAGTGTGTGTGAAAGCCGTCCTTCACCTATCTTGTTCGGAACACAAAGTTACTTTTCAGTTGCAAACTCCAATCCATACATATATATGGGGAGTTACAAGCTCCAAATCGGTTTTAGAGTGAAAACTGAAGGAACTTCAAAACGGCTCTAGGAAAAAGACTGAGAAACCAGAGCGAAAGTTTCTCCTGAAACCCGTTCTAATTTGCCAGATGAACGAACGTCTCTCCACATGCTCCGTTCTGAGAGATATGTGTGTGTGAAAGCCGTATTTCACCTAGCTTTTTGGGAACACAAAGTTTCTTTTCAGTTGCAAACTCAACTCCATTCATATATATGGGGTGTTACTAGCTCCAAATCCGTTTTACAGTGAAAACTGCAGGAACTTCAAAATGGCACTTGGAAACAGAATGAGAAACCAGAGTAAAGGATTCTCCGGCATCCCCTTCCCTTGGTGCTAGATGAACGAACGTCTCTCCACATGCTCAGTTCTGAGAGATAATTGTGTGTGAAAGCCGTTCTTCACCTAGCTTGTTGGGAACACAAAGTTTATTTTCAGTTGCAAACTCCACTCCATACATATATATGGGGAGGTACTAGCTCCAACTCCGTTTTACAGTGAAAACTGCAGGAACTTCAAAACGGCACTAGGAAAAAGACTGAGAAACCAGAGTAAATGTTTCTCCTGAAACCCGTTCTATTTTTGCGAGATGAACGAACGTCTCTCCACATGCTCAGTTCTGAGAGATAAGTGTGTGTGAAAGCCGTACTTCACCTAGCTTGTTGGAAACATAAAGTTTCTTTTCAGTTGCAAACTCCACTCCATACATATATATGGGGAGGTAATAGCTCCAAATTCGTTTTACAGTGAAAACTGCAGGAACTTCAAACTGGCACTAGGAAACAGAATGAGAAACCAGAGTAAAAGTTCCCCCGGCATCCCCTTCCTTTGGTGCTAGATGAACGAACGTCTCTCCACATGCTCAGTTCTGAGAGATAAGTGTGTGTGAAAGCCGTCCTTCACCTTTCTTGCTGGGAACATAAAGTTTCTTTTCAGTTGCAAACTCCACTCCATACATATATATATTGGGAAGTATTAGCTCCAGCTCAGTTTTACAGTGAAAACTGCAGGGAATTCAAACGGCACTAGGAAACATTCTGAGAAAACAGAGTAAAAGTTTCTCCTGCAACCTGTTCTATTAGTGCCAGATGAACGATCCTCTCTCCACATGCTCAGTTCTGAGAGATAAGTGTGTGTGAAAGCCGCATTTCACCTAGCTTGTTGGGAACACAAAGTTTCTTTTCAGTTGCAAACTCCAATCCATACATATATATGGGGAGGTACAAGCTCCAACTCCGTTTTACAGTGAAAACTGCAGGAACTTCTAAACGGCACTAGGAAAAAGACTGAGAAACCAGAGTAAATGTTTCTCCTGAAACCCGTTCTATTTTTGCCAGATGAACGAACGTCTCTCCACATGCTCAGTTCTGAGAGATAAGTGTGTGTGAAAGCCGTACTTCACCAAGCTTGTTGGAAACATAAAGTTCCTTTTCAGTTGCAAACTCCACTCCAAATATATATATGGGGAGGTAATAGCTCCAAATCCGTTTTACAGTGAAAACTGCAGGAACTTCAAACTGGCACTAGGAAACAGAATGAGAAACCAGAGTAAAAGTTCCCCCGGCATCCCCTTCCTTGGTGCTAGATGAACGAACATCTCTCCACATGCTCAGTTCTGAGAGATAATTGTGTGTGAAAGCCGTCCTTCACCTAGCTTGTTGGGAACACAAAGTTTCTTTTCAGTTGCAAAATCCACTCCATACATATATAAGGGGAGGTACTAGCTCCAACTTGGTTTTACAGTGAAATCTGCAAGAACTTCAAAATGGCACTAGGAAACAGACTGAGAAACCAGAGTAAAATTTGTCCTGCAAACCGTTCCCTTGGTGCTAGATGAACGAAAGTCTCTCCACATGTTCTGTTCTGAGAGATTAGTGTGTGTGAAAGCCGTCCTTCACCTATCTTGTTCGGAACACAAAGTTACTTTTCAGTTGCAAACTCCAATCCATACAAATATATGGGGAGTTACAAGCTCCAAATCGGTTTTAGAGTGAAAACTGAAGGAACTTCAAAACGGCTCTAGGAAAAAGACTGAGAAACCAGAGCGAAAGTTTCTCCTGAAACCCGTTCTAATTTGCCAGATGAACGAACGTCTCTCCACATGCTCCGTTCTGAGAGATATGTGTGTGTGAAAGCCGTATTTCACCTAGCTTTTTGGGAACACAAAGTTTCTTTTCAGTTGCAAACTCAACTCCATTCATATATATGGGGTGTTACTAGCTCCAAATCCGTTTTACAGTGAAAACTGCAGGAACTTCAAAATGGCACTTGGAAACAGAATGAGAAACCAGAGTAAAGGATTCTCCGGCATCCCCTTCCCTTGGTGCTAGATGAACGAACGTCTCTCCACATGCTCAGTTCTGAGAGATAATTGTGTGTGAAAGCCGTCCTTCACCTAGCTTGTTGGGAACACAAAGTTTATTTTCAGTTGCAAACTCCACTCCATACATATATATGGGGAGGTACTAGCTCCAACTCCGTTTTACAGTGAAAACTGCAGGAACTTCAAAACGGCACTAGGAAAAAGACTGAGAAACCAGAGTAAATGTTTCTCCTGAAACCCGTTCTATTTTTGCGAGATGAACGAACGTCTCTCCACATGCTCAGTTCTGAGAGATAAGTGTGTGTGAAAGCCGTACTTCACCTAGCTTGTTGGAAACATAAAGTTTCTTTTCAGTTGCAAACTCCACTCCATACATATATATGGGGAGGTAATAGCTCCAAATTCGTTTTACAGTGAAAACTGCAGGAACTTCAAACTGGCACTAGGAAACAGAATGAGAAACCAGAGTAAAAGTTCCCCCGGCATCCCCTTCCTTTGGTGCTAGATGAACGAACGTCTCTCCACATGCTCAGTTCTGAGAGATAAGTGTGTGTGAAAGCCGTCCTTCACCTATCTTGTTGGGAACACAAAGTTTCTTTTCAGTTGCAAACTCCACTCCATACACATATATATTGGGAAGTATTAGCTCCAGCTCAGTTTTACAGTGAAAACTGCAGGGAATTCAAAACGGCACTAGGAAACATTCTGAGAAAACAGAGTAAAAGTTTCTCCTGCAACCTGTTCTATTAGTGCCAGATGAACGATCCTCTCTCCACATGCTCAGTTCTGAGAGATAAGTGTGTGTGAAAGCCGCATTTCACCTAGCTTGTTGGGAACACAAAGTTTCTTTTCAGTTGCAAACTCCAATCCATACATATATATGGGGAGGTACAAGCTCCAACTCCGTTTTACAGTGAAAACTGCAGGAACTTCTAAACGGCACTAGGAAAAAGACTGAGAAACCAGAGTAAATGTTTCTCCTGAAACCCGTTCTATTTTTGCCAGATGAACGAACGTCTCTCCACATGCTCAGTTCTGAGAGATAAGTGTGTGTGAAAGCCGTACTTCACCAAGCTTGTTGGAAACATAAAGTTCCTTTTCAGTTGCAAACTCCACTCCAAATATATATATGGGGAGGTAATAGCTCCAAATCCGTTTTACAGTGAAAACTGCAGGAACTTCAAACTGGCACTAGGAAACAGAATGAGAAACCAGAGTAAAAGTTCCCCCGGCATCCCCTTCCTTGGTGCTAGATGAACGAACATCTCTCCACATGCTCAGTTCTGAGAGATAATTGTGTGTGAAAGCCGTCCTTCACCTAGCTTGTTGGGAACACAAAGTTTCTTTTCAGTTGCAAACTCCACTCCGTACATATATATGGGGAGGTACTAGCTCCAACTCCGTTTTACAGTGAAAACTGCAGGAACTTCAAACCGGCACTAGGAAACAGACTGAGAAACCAGAGTCAAAGTTTCTCCTGCAACCCGTTCCCTTGTTGCTAGATGAACGAAAGTCTCTCCACATGCTCAGTTCTGAGAGATAAGTGTGAGTGAAAGCCGTCCTTCACCTATCTTGTTGGGAAAACAAAGTTTCTTTTCAGCTGCAAACTCCAATCTACACATATATATCAGTAGGTTCTAACTCCAACTCGATTTTACTGTGATAACTGAAGGAACTTCAAAACGGCACTAGGAAAAAGACTGAGAAACCAGAGTAAAAGTTTCTCCTGCAAACCGTTCCCTTGTTGCTAGATGAATGAACGTCTCTCCACATGCTCAGATCTGAGAGATAAGTGAGTGTGAAAGCCGTACTTCACCTAGCTTGCTGGGAACACAAAGTTCCTTTTCAGTTGCAAACCCCACTCCAAACATATATAAGGGGGGGGTACTAGCTCCAACTCCGTTTTACAGTGAAAACTGCAGGAACTTCAAACCGGCAGTAGGAAACAGCCTGAGAATCCAGAGTAAAATTTCTCCTGCAAACCGTTCCCTTGGTGCTAGATGAATGAACGTCTCTCCACATGCTCAGATCTGAGAGATAAGTGAGTGTGAAAGCCGTACTTCACCTAGCTTGCTGGGAACACAAAGTTCCTTTTCAGTTGCAAACCCCACTCCATACATATATAAGGGGGGGTACTAGCTCCAACTCCGTTTTACAGTGAAAACTGCAGGAACTTCAAACCGGCAGTAGGAAACAGCCTGAGAATCCAGAGTAAAATTTCTCCTGCAAACCGTTCCCTTGTTGCTAGATGAACGAACGTATCTCATCATGCTCAGTTCTGAGAGATATATGTGTGTGAAAGCCGTCCTTCAACTAGCTTGTTGGGAACACAAAGTTTCTTTTCAGTTGCAAAATCCACTCCATACATATATAAGGGGAGGTACTAGCTCCAACTTGGTTTTACAGTGAAATCTGCAAGAACTTCAAAATGGCACTACGAAACAGACTGAGAAACCAGAGTAAAATTTGTCCTGCAAACCGTTCCCTTGGTGCTAGATGAACGAAAGTCTCTCCACATGTTCTGTTCTGAGAGATTAGTGTGTGTGAAAGCCGTCCTTCACCTATCTTGTTCGGAACACAAAGTTACTTTTCAGTTGCAAACTCCAATCCATACATATATATGGGGAGTTACAAGCTCCAAATCGGTTTTAGAGTGAAAACTGAAGGAACTTCAAAACGGCTCTAGGAAAAAGACTGAGAAACCAGAGCGAAAGTTTCTCCTGAAACCCGTTCTAATTTGCCAGATGAACGAACGTCTCTCCACATGCTCCGTTCTGAGAGATATGTGTGTGTGAAAGCCGTATTTCACCTAGCTTTTTGGGAACACACAAAGTTTCTTTTCAGTTGCAAACTCAACTCCATTCATATATATGGGGTGTTACTAGCTCCAAATCCGTTTTACAGTGAAAACTGCAGGAACTTCAAAATGGCACTTGGAAACAGAATGAGAAACCAGAGTAAAGGATTCTCCGGCATCCCCTTCCCTTGGTGTTAGATGAACGAACGTCTCTCCACATGCTCAGTTCTGAGAGATAATTGTGTGTGAAAGCCGTTCTTCACCTAGCTTGTTGGGAACACAAAGTTTATTTTCAGTTGCAAACTCCACTCCATACATATATATGGGGAGGTACTAGCTCCAACTCCGTTTTACAGTGAAAACTGCAGGAACTTCAAAACGGCACTAGGAAAAAGACTGAGAAACCAGAGTAAATGTTTCTCCTGAAACCCGTTCTATTTTTGCGAGATGAACGAACGTCTCTCCACATGCTCAGTTCTGAGAGATAAGTGTGTGTGAAAGCCGTACTTCACCTAGCTTGTTGGAAACATAAAGTTTCTTTTCAGTTGCAAACTCCACTCCATACATATATATGGGGAGGTAATAGCTCCAAATTCGTTTTACAGTGAAAACTGCAGGAACTTCAAACTGGCACTAGGAAACAGAATGAGAAACCAGAGTAAAAGTTCCCCCGGCATCCCCTTCTTTGGTGCTACATGAACGAACGTCTCTCCACATGCTCAGTTCTGAGAGATAAGTGTGTGTGAAAGCCGTCATTCAGCTATCTAGCTGGGAACACAAAGTTCCTTTTCAGTTGCCAACTCCACTCCATAAATATATATGGGGGGGTACAAGCTCCAACTCCATTTTACAGTGAAAACTGCAGGAACTTCAAACCGGCACTAGGAAACAGACTTAGAATCCAGAGTAAAAGTTTCTCCTGCAAACCATTCCCTTGTTGCTAGATGAACGAACGTCTCTCCACATGCTCAGTTCTGAGAGATAATTGTGTGTGAAAGCCGTCCTTCACCTAGCTTGTTGGGAACACAAACTTTCTTTTCAGTTGCAAACTCCACTCCATACATATATATGGGGAGGACTAGCTCCAACACCGTTTTACAGTGAAAACTGCAGGAATTTCAAACTGGCACTAGGAAACAGACTGAGAAAACAGAGTAAAAGTTTCTCCTGCAACCCGTTCCCTTGTTGCTAGATGAACGAAATTCTATCCACATGATCAGTTCTGAGAGATAAGTGTGTGTGAAATCCGGCCTTCACCTAGCTTGTTGGGAACACAAAGTTTCTTTTAAGTTTCAAACTCCACTCCATACATATATATGGGGAGGTACAAGCTTCAACTCGGTTTTACAGTGAAAACTGCAGGAACTTCAAACCAGCAGTAGGAAAAATTCTGAGAAACCAGAGTAAATGTTTCACTTGCAACAAGTTCCCTTGGTGCTAGATGAACGAACGTCTCTCCACATGATCAATTCTGAGGGATAAGTGTGTGTGAAAGCCGTCCTTCACCTATCTTCTTGGGAACACTATGTTTCTTTTCAGTTGCAAACTCCAATCTATACATATATATAGGGAGGTACTAGCTCAAACTCGGTTTTACAGTGATAACTGTAGGAAATTCAAAACGGCACTAGGAAAAAGACTGAGAAACCAGAGTAAAAGTTTCTCCTGCAAACAGTTTTATTTGTGCCAGATGAACGAACGTCTGTCCACATGCTCAGATCTCAGAGATAAGTGTGTGTGAAATCCGTACTTCGCCTAGCTTGTTGGGAACACAAATTTTCTTTTCAGTTGCAAACTCCATTCCATACATATATATGGGGAGGACTAGCTCCAACTCCGTTTTACAGTGAAACCTGCAGGAATTTCAAACTGGCACTAGGAAACAGACTGAGAAAACAGAGTAAAAGTTTCTCCTGCAACCCGTTCCCTTGTTGCTAGATGAACGAAATTCTATCCACATGATCAGTTCTGAGAGATAAGTGTGTGTGAAATCCGGCCTTCACCTAGCTTGTTGGGAACACAATGTTTCTTTTCAGTTGCAAACACCACTCCATACATATATATGGGGAGGGTACAATCTTCAACTCGGTTTTACAGTGAAAACTGCAAGAACTTCAAACCAGCAGTAGGAAAAATTCTGAGAAACCAGAGTAAATGTTTCACTTGCAGCAAGTTCCCTTGGTGCTAGATGAACTAACATCTCTCCACATGATCAATTCTGAGAGATAAGTGTGTGTGAAAGCCGTCCTTCACCGATCTTCTTGGGAACACTAAGTTTCTTTTCAGTTGCAAACTCCAATCTATACATATATATAGGGAGGTACTAGCTCAAACTCGGTTTTACAGTGATAACTGCAGGAACTTCAAAACGGCACTAGGAAAAAGACTGAGAAACCAGAGTAAAAGTTTCTACTGCAACAGTTCTATTTGTGCCAGATGAAAGAACGTCTCTCCACATGCTCTGTTCTGAGAGATCAGTGTGTGTGATAGCCGTTCTTCACCTATCTTGTTGAGAACACAAATTTTCTTTTCAGTTGCAAACCCCAGTCCATACATATATATGGGGAGGACTAGCTCCAACTCCGTTTTACAGTGAAAACTGCAGGAATTTCAAACTGGCACTAGGAAACAGACTGAGAAAACAGAGTAAAAGTTTTTCCTGCAACCCGTTCCCTTGGTGCTAGATGAACGAACGTCTCTCCACATGCTCAGTTCTGAGAGATAAGTGTGTGTGAAACCCGTCCTTCACCTATCTTGTTGGGAACACAAAGTTACTTTTCAGTTGCAAAATACACTCCATACATATATATGGGGAGGTACAACCTTCAACCCGAATGTACAGTGATTACTGCAGGAAATTCAAATCAGCACTAGGAAACAGACTGAGAAAACAAAGTAAAAGTTTCTCCTGCAACCCGTTCCCTTGGTGCTAGATGAAGGAACGTCTGTCCACATGCTCAGTTCTGAGAGATATGTGTGCGTGAATTCCGTCCTTCAAGTAGTTTGTTAGGAACAAAAAGTTTCTTTTCAGTTGCAAACTCCAGTCCATACATATATATGGTTAGGTACTAGCTCAAACTCCGTTTTACAGTGAAAACTGCAGAAACTTCAAACTGGCACTAGGAAACAGAATGAGAAACAAGAGTAAAAGTTTCTCCGGCATCCAGTTCCCTTGGTGCTAGATGAACGAAATTCTCTCCACATGCTCAGTTCTGAGAGATAAGTGTGTGTGAAAGCCGTCCTTCACCTATGTTGCTGGGAACACAAAGTTTCTTTTCAGTTGCAAACTCCTCTCCATACATATATATGGGGAGGTACTAGCTCCAACTCGGTTTTACAGTGAAAACTGCAGTTACTTCAAAACGGCACTAGGAAAAAGACTGAGAAACCAGAGTATATGTTTCTCCTGCAACCCGTTCTATTTGTGCCAGATGAACGAACATCTCTCCACATGCTCATTTCTGAGAGATAAGTGTGTGTGAAAGCCGTCCTTCAACTTCCCTCTTGGGAACACAAAGTTTCTTTTCAGTTACAAACTCCACACCATAAATATATATGGGAAGGTTCTAGCTCCAACTCCGTTTTACAGTGAAAACAGCAGGAACTTCAAAACGGCACTAGAAAACAGACTGAGAATCCAGAGAAAATATTTCACCTGCAAACCGTTCCCTTGGTGCTAGATGAACGAACGTCTCTCCACATGCTCAGTTCTGAGAGATAAGTGTGTGTGAAAGCCGTTTTTCACCTATCTTGTTGGGAACACAAAGTTGTTTTTCAGTTGCAAACTCCACTCCATACATATATGGGGAGGTACTAGCTCCAACTCGTTTTACAGTGAAAACTGCAGGAACTTCAAACCGGCACTAGGAAACAGACTGTGAAACCAGAGTAAAAGTTTTTCCTGTAACCCGTTCCCTTGTTGCTAGATGAACGAAATTCTATCCACATGATCAGTTCTGAGAGATAAATCTGTGTGAAATCCGGGCTTCACCTAGATTGTTGGGAAAACAAAGTTTCTTTTAAGTTGCAAACTCCACTCCATACATATATATGGGGAGGTACAAGCTTCAACTCGGTTTTACAGTGAAAACTGCAGGAACTTCAAACCAGCAGTAGGAAAAATTCTGAGAAACCAGAGTAAATGTTTCACTTGCAAAAAGTTCCCTTGGTGCTAGATGAACGAACGTCTCTCCAGATGATCAATTCTGAGGGATAAGTGTGTGTGAAAGCCGTCCTTCACCTATCTTCTTGGGAACACTATGTTTCTTTTCAGTTGCAAACTCCAATCTATACATATATATAGGGAGGTACCAGCTCAAACTCGGTTTTACAGTGATAACTGCAGGAACGTCAAAACAGCACTAGGAAAAAGACTGAGAAACCAGAGTAAAAGTTTCTCCTGCAAAACGTTCTATTTGTGCCAGATGAAAGAACGTCTCTCCACATGCTCTGTTCTGAGAAATATGTGTGTGTGAAAGCCGTCCTTCACCTATCTTGTTGGCAACACAAAGTTACTTTTCAGTTGCAAACTCCACTCCATACATATATATGGGGAGGTACAAGCTTCAACTCTGTTTTACAGTGAATACTGCAGGAAATTCAAACCAGCACTAGGAAACAGACTGAGAAACCAGAGTAATAGTTTCTCCTGCAACCCATTTCCTAGGTGCTAGATGAAAGAAAGTCTCATACAATGCTCAGTTCTGAGATATATGTGTGTGTGAAAGCCGTCCTTCACATATCTTATTGGGAACACAAAGTTTCTTTTCAGTTGCAAACTCCAATCCATACATATATATGGGGAGTTACTAGCTCCAAATCGGTTTTACAGTGAAAACTGCAGGAACTTCAAAACGGATCTAGGAAAAAGACTGAGAAACCAGAGCGAAAGTTTCTCCTGAAACCCGTTCTATTTTTGCCAGATGAACGAACGTCTCTCCACATGCACAGTTCTGAGAGATATGTGTGTGTGAAAGCCGTATTTCACCTAGCTTGTTGGGAACACAAAGTTTCTTTTCAGTTGCAAACTCCACTCCATTCATATATATGGGGTGTTACTAGCTCCAAATCCGTTTTACAGTGAAAACTGCAGGAACTTCAAAATGGCACTTGGAAACAGAATGAGAAACCAGAGTAAAGGATTCTCCGGCATCCCCTTCCCTTGGTGCTAGATGAACAAACGTCTCTCCACATGCTCATTTCTGAGAGAAAAGTGTGTGTGAAAGCCGTCATTCACATATCTTGCTGGGAACACAAAGTTCCTTTTCACTTGCAAACCCCACTCCATACATATTTATGGAGAGGTACTAGCTCCAACTCCGTTTTACAGTGAAAACTGTATGAAGTTCAAACAGGCACTAGGATACAGACTGAGAATCCAGAGTAAAGTTTCTCCTGCAAACCGTTCCCTTGTTGCTAGATAAATGAACGTCTCTCCACATGCTCAGATCTGAGAGATCAGTGAGTGTGAAAGCCGTACTTCACCTAGCTTGTTGGGAACACAAAGTTTCTTTTCAGTTGCAAACTCCACTCCATACTTATATATATTGGGAGGTATTAGCTCCAACTCAGTTTTACAGTGAAAACTGCAGGGAATTCAAAACGGCACAAGGAAACAGACTGAGAAACCACAGAAAAAGTTTCTCCTGCAACATGTTGTATTTGTGCCAGATGAACGATCCTCTCTCCACATGCTCAGTTCTTAGAGATAAGTGTGTGTGAAAGCCGTACTTCACCTACTTGTTGGGAACACAATGTTTCAATTCAGTTGCAAACTCCACTCCATACATATATAAGTGGGGGTACTAGCTCCAACTCCGTTTTACAGTGAAAACTGCAGGAACTTCAAACCGGCAGTAGGAAACAGACTGAGTATTCAGAGTATAATTTTATCCTGCAAACCGTTCCCTTGTTGCTAGATGAACGAACGTCTCCCCTCATGCTCAGTTCTGAGAGATATATGTGTGTGAAAGCCGTCCTTCAACTAGCTTGTTGGGAACACAAAGTTTCTTTTCAGTTGCAAAATCCACTCCATACATATATAAGGGGAGGTACTAACTCCAACTTGGTTTTACAGTGAAATCTGCAAGAACTTCAAAATGGCACTAGGAAACAGACTGAGAAACCAGAGTAAAATTTGTCCTGCAAAACGTTCCCTTGGTGCTAGATGAACGAACGTCTCTCCACATGTTCTGTTCTGGGAGATAAGTGTGTGTGAAAGCCGTCCTTCACCTATCTTGTTCGGAACACAAAGTTAATTTTCTGTTGCAAACTCCACTCCATACATATATATGGGGAGTTACAAGCTCCAAATCGGTTTTACAGTGAAAACTGCAGGAACTTCAAAACGGATCTAGGAAAAAGACTGAGAAACCAGAGCGAAAGTTTCTCCTGAAACCTGTTCTATTTTTGCCAGATGAACGAACGTCTCTCCACATGCACAGTTCTGAGAGATATGTGTGTGTGAAAGCCGTATTTCACCTAGCTTGTTGGGAACACAAAGTTTCTTTTCAGTTGCAAACTCCACTCCCTTCATATATATGGGGTGTTACTAGCTCCAAATCCGTTTTACAGTGAAAACTGCAGGAACTTCAAAATGGCACTTGGAAAGAGAATGAGATACCAGAGTAAAGGATTCTCCGGCATCCCCTTCCCTTGGTGCTAGATGAACGAACGTCTCTCCACATGCTCATTTCTGAGAGAAAAGTGTGTGTGAAAGCCGTCCTTCACATATCTTGTAGGGAACACAAAGTTTCTTTACAGTTGCAAACTCCAATCCATACATATATATGGGGATGTACTAGCTCCAAATCGGTTTTACAGTGAAAACTGCAAGAACTTCAAACTGGCACAAGTAAACAGAATGAGAAACAAGAGTAAAAGTTTCTTCGGCATCCCGTTCCCTTGGTGCTAGATGAACGAACGTCTCTCCACATGCTCAGTTCTGAGAGTTTAGTGTGTGTGAAAGCCGTCCTTCAGCTATCTTGCTGGGAACACAAAGTTTCTATTCAGTTGCAAACTCCACTCCATACATATATATGGGGAGGTATTAGCTCCAACTCAGTTTTACAGTGAAAACTGCAGGAACTTCAAGCCAGCACTAGAAAACAGATTGAGAATCTAGAGTAAAAGTTTCACTTGCAACAAGTTCCCTTGGTGCTAGATGAATGAACGTCTCTCCACATGCTCAGTTCTGAGAGATAAGTGTGAGTGAAAGCAGTACTTCACATATCTTGTTGGGAAAACAAAGTTTCTTTCAGCTGCAAACTCCAATCTATACATATATATCGGTAGGTACTAACTCCAACTCGATTTTACAGTGATAACTGAAGGAACTTCAAAACGGCACTAGGAAAAAGACTGAGAAACCAGAGTAAAAGTTTCTCCTGCAACCCGTTCTATTTGTGCCACGTGAATGAACGTCTCTCCACATGCTCAGTTCTGAGAGATAATTGTGTATGAAAGCAGTCCTTCACCAAGATTTTTGGGAACAAAAAGTTTCTTTTCAGTTGCAAACTCCACTCCATACATATATATGGGGAGGAACAAGCTCTAACTCGGTTTTACAGTGAAAACTGCAGGAATTTCAAACTGGCACTAGTAAACAGAATGAGAAACCAGAGTAAAAGTTTCTCCGCAACCAATTCTATTTGTGCAGATGAACGAAAGTCTCTCCACATGCTCAGTTCTGAGGGATAATGTGTATGAAAGCAGTCCTTCACCAAGATTTTGGGAACAAAAAGTTTCTTTTCAGTTGCAAACTCCACTCCATACATATATATGGGAGGAACAAGCTCTAACTCTGTTTTTACAAGTGAATACTGCAGGAAATTCAAACCAGCCACTAGGAAACAGACTGAGAACCAGAGTAAAAGTTTCCTCTGCACAACCCATTCTCCTTGGTGCTAGATGAACGAAAGTCTCATAAATTGCTCAGTTGGAGATATAATGTGTGTGTGACAGCCGTCCTTCACATATCTGTTGGAACACAAAGTTTCTTTTCAGTTGCAAACTCCAATCATACATATATACGGGGAGTAACTAGCTCCAAATCAAGTTTTACAGTGAAAACTGCAGGAACTTCAAAACGGCACTAGGAAAAAGACTGAGAAACCAGAGTAAAAGTTTCTCCTGAAACCCGTTCTATTTTTGCCAGATGAACGAACGTCTCTCCACATGCTCAGTTCTGAGAGATAAGTGTGTGTGAAAGCCGTACTTCACCTAGCTTGTTGGGAACACAAAGTTTCTTTTCAGTTGCAAACTCCACTCCATACATATATATGGGGAGGTACTAGCTCCAACTCCGTTTTACAGTGAAAAGTGCAGGAACTTCAAACTGGCACTAGGAAACAGAATGAGAAACCAGTGTAAAAGTTTCTCCGGCATCCCCTTCCCTTGGTGCTAGATGAACGAACGTCTCTCCACATGCTCAGTTCTGAGAGATAACTGTTTGTGAAAGCCGTCATTCACATATCTTGCTGGGAACACAAAGTTCCTTTTCAGTTGCAAACCCCACTCCATACATATTTATGGAGAGGTTCTAGCTCCAACTCCGTTTTACAGTGAAAACTGTATGAAGTTCAAACAGGCACTAGGAAACAGACTGAGAATCCAGAGTAAAAGTTTCTCCTGCAAACCGTTCCATTTTTGCTAAATGTATGAACGTCTCTCCACATGCTCAGATCTGAGAGATAAGTGAGTGTGAAAGCCGTACTTCACCTAGCTTGTTGGGAACACAAAGTTTCTTTTCTGTTGCAAACTCCACTCCATACATATATATGGGGAGGTACTAGCTCCAACTCGATTTTACAGTGAAAACTGCAGGAACTTCAAACGGCACTAGGAAAAAGACTGAGATACCAGAGTAAAAGTTTCTCCTGCAATCAGTTGTATTTGGGCCAGATGAACGAAAGTCTCTCCATATGCTCAGTTCTGAGGGATAAGTGTGTTTGAAAACCGGTACTTCCCGTAGCTTGTTGGGAACACAAAGTTACTTTTCAGTTACAAACTCCACTCCATACATATATATGGGGAAGTACTAGCTTCAACTCGGTTTTACAGTGAATACTGCAGGAAATTCATACCAGCACTAGGAAACAGAGCTGAGAAACAAGAGTAAAAGTTTCACTTGCAACATGTTCCTTGGTGCTAGATGAACGAACGTCCCTCCACATGCTCAGTTCTGAGAGATATGTGTGTGTGAAAGCCGTTCTTCAAATATCTTGTTGGGAACACAAAGTTTCTTTTCAGTTGCAAACTCCAATCCATACATATATATGGGAGGTACTAGCTCAAATCGGATTTTACAGTGAAACTGCAGGAACTTCAAAACGGCACTAGGAAAAAGACTGAGAAACCAGAGTAAAAGTTTCTCCTGAAACCCGTTCTATTTTTGCCAGATGAACGAACGTCTCTCCACATGCTCAGTTCTGAGAGATAAGTGTGTGTGAAAGCCGTCCTTCACCTAGCTTGTTGGGAACACAAAGTTTCTTTTCAGTTGCAAACTCCATCCATACATATATATGGGGAGGTACTAGCTCCAACTCCGTTTTACAGTGAAAACTGCAGGAACTTCAAACTGGCACTAGGAAACAGAATGAGAAACCAGAGTAAAAGTTTCTCCTGCAACCCGTTCCCTTGGTGCTAGATGAACGAACGTCTCTCCACATGCTCAGTTCTGAGAGTTTAGTGTGTGTGAAAGCCGTCCTTCAGCTATCTTGCTGGGAACACAAAGTTTCTATTCAGTTGCAAACTCCACTCCATACATATATATGGGGAGGTATTAGCTCCAACTCAGTTTTACAGTGAAAACTGCAGGAACTTCAAGCCAGCACTAGAAAACAGATTGAGAAACTAGAGTAAAAGTTTCACTTGCAACAAGTTCCCTTGGTGCTAGATGAATGAAAGTCTCTCCACATGCTCAGTTCTGAGAGATAAGTGTGAGTGAAAGCAGTACTTCACCTATCTTGTTGGGAAAACAAAGTTTCTTTTCAGCTTGCAAACTCCAATCTATACATATATATCGGTAGGTACTAACTCCAACTCGATTTTACAGTGATAACTGAAGGAACTTCAAAACGGCACTAGGAAAAAGACTGAGAAACCAGAGTAAAAGTTTCTCCTGCAACCCGTTCTATTGTGCCACATGAACGAACGTCTCTCCACATGCTCAGTTCTGAGAGATAATTGTGTATGAAAGCAGTCCTTCACCAAGATTTTTGGGAACAAAAAGTTTCTTTTTCAGTTGCAAACTCCACTCCATACATATATATGGGGAGGAACAAGCTCCAACTCGGTTTTACAGTGAAAACTGCAGGAACTTCAAAATGGCACAAGTAAACAGAATGAGAAACCAGAGTAAAAGTTTCTCCTGCAACCAATTCTAATTGTGCCAGATGAACGAAATTCTCTCCACATGCTCAGTTCTGAGGGATAAGTGTGTTTGAAAGCGGGTACTTCACGTAGCATGTTGGGAATACAAAGTTACTTTTCAGTTGCAAAATCCACTCCATATATATATGGGGAGTTACTAGCTTCAACTCTGTTTACAGTGAATACTGCAGGAAATTCAAACCAGCACTAGGAAACAGACTGAGAAACCAGAGTAAAAGTTTCTCCTGCACCCCATTTCCTTGGTGCTAGATGAACGAAAGTCTCATACAATGCTCAGGTCTGAGATATATGTGTGTGTGACAGCCGTCCTTCACCTATCTTGTTCGGAACACAAAGTTTCTTTTCAGTTGCATACTCCAATCCATACATATATATGGGGAGTTACTAGCTCCAAATCGGTTTTACA
This sequence comes from Camelus ferus, assembly GCF_009834535.1. Classification (NCBI taxonomy): domain Eukaryota; kingdom Metazoa; phylum Chordata; class Mammalia; order Artiodactyla; family Camelidae; genus Camelus; species Camelus ferus. The sequence goes on along the minus strand of NC_045731.1, from coordinate 2,419,959 downwards.
GTGAAAACTGCAGGAACTTCAAAACGGATCTAGGAAAAAGGCTGAGAAACCAGAGCGAAAGTTTCTCCTGAAACCCGTTCTATTTTTGCCAGATGAACGAACGTCTCTCCACATGCACAGTTCTGAGAGATATGTGTGTGTGAAAGCCGTATTTCACCTAGCTTGTTGGGAACACAAAGTTTCTTTTCAGTTGCAAACTCCACTCCATTCATATATATGGGGTGTTACTAGCTCCAAATCCGTTTTACAGTGAAAACTGCAAGAACTTCAAACTGGCACAAGTAAACAGAATGAGAAACAAGAGTAAAAGTTTCTTCGGCATCCCGTTCCCTTGGTGCTAGATGAACGAACGTCTCTCCACATGCTCAGTTCTGAGAGTTTAGTGTGTGTGAAAGCCGTCCTTCAGCTATCTTGCTGGGAACACAAAGTTTCTATTCAGTTGCAAACTCCACTCCATACATATATATGGGGAGGTATTAGCTCCAACTCAGTTTTACAGTGAAAACTGCAGGAACTTCAAGCCAGCACTAGAAAACAGATTGAGAATCTAGAGTAAAAGTTTCACTTGCAACAAGTTCCCTTGGTGCTAGATGAATGAACGTCTCTCCACATGCTCAGTTCTGAGAGATAAGTGTGAGTGAAAGCAGTACTTCACCTATCTTGTTGGGAAAACAAAGTTTCTTTTCAGCTGCAAACTCCAATCTATACATATATATCGGTAGGTACTAACTCCAACTCGATTTTACAGTGATAACTGAAGGAACTTCAAAACGGCACTAGGAAAAAGACTGAGAAACCAGAGTAAAAGTTTCTCCTGCAACCCGTTCTATTTGTGCCACGTGAATGAACGTCTCTCCACATGCTCAGTTCTGAGAGATAATTGTGTATGAAAGCAGTCCTTCACCAAGATTTTTGGGAACAAAAAGTTTCTTTTCAGTTGCAAACTCCACTCCATACATATATATGGGGAGGAACAAGCTCTAACTCGGTTTTACAGTGAAAACTGCAGGAATTTCAAACTGGCACTAGTAAACAGAATGAGAAACCAGAGTAAAAGTTTCTCCTGCAACCAATTCTATTTGTGCCAGATGAACGAAAGTCTCTCCACATGCTCAGTTCTGAGGGATAATTGTGTATGAAAGCAGTCCTTCACCAAGATTTTTGGGAACAAAAAGTTTCTTTTCAGTTGCAAACTCCACTCCATACATATATATGGGGAGGAACAAGCTCTAACTCTGTTTTACAGTGAATACTGCAGGAAATTCAAACCAGCACTAGGAAACAGACTGAGAAACCAGAGTAAAAGTTTCTCCTGCAACCCATTTCCTTGGTGCTAGATGAACGAAAGTCTCATAAATTGCTCAGTTGTGAGATATATGTGTGTGTGACAGCCGTCCTTCACATATCTTGTTGGGAACACAAAGTTTCTTTTCAGTTGCAAACTCCAATCCATACATATATAAGGGGAGTAACTAGCTCCAAATCAATTTTACAGTGAAAACTGCAGGAACTTCAAAACGGCACTAGGAAAAAGACTGAGAAACCAGAGTAAAAGTTTCTCCTGAAACCCGTTCTATTTTTGCCAGATGAACGAACGTCTCTCCACATGCTCAGTTCTGAGACATATGTGTGTGTGAAAGCCGTACTTCACCTAGCTTGTTGGGAACACAAAGTTTCTTTTCAGTTGCAAACTCCACTCCATACATATATATGGGGAGGTACTAGCTCCAACTCCGTTTTACAGTGAAAAGTGCAGGAACTTCAAACTGGCACTAGGAAACAGAATGAGAAACCAGTGTAAAAGTTTCTCCGGCATCCCCTTCCCTTGGTGCTAGATGAACGAACGTCTCTCAACATGCTCAGTTCTGAGAGATAACTGTTTGTGAAAGCCGTCATTCACATATCTTGCTGGGAACACAAAGTTCCTTTTCAGTTGCAAACCCCACTCCATACATATTTATGGAGAGGTACTACCTCCAACTCCGTTTTAACAGTGAAAACTGTATGAAGTTCAAACAGGCACTAGGAAACAGACTGAGAATCCAGAGTAAAAGTTTCTCTTGCAAACCGTTCCCTTGTTGCTAGATGAATGAACGTCTCTCCACATGCTCAGATCTGAGAGATAAGTGAGTGTGAAAGCCGTACTTCACCTAGCTTGTTGGGAACACAAAGTTTCTTTTCTGTTGCAAACTCCACTCCATACATATATATGGGGAGGTACTAGCTCCAACTCGATTTTACAGTGAAAACTGCAGGAACTTCAAAACGGCACTAGGAAAAAGACTGAGATACCAGAGTAAAAGTTTCTCCTGCAATCAGTTGTATTTGTGCCAGATGAACGAAAGTCTCTCCACATGCTCAGTTCTGAGGGATAAGTGTGTTTGAAAGCGGTACTTCCCGTAGCTTGTTGGGAAAACAAAGTTACTTTTCATTTGCAAACTCCACTCCATACATATATATGGGGAAGTACTAGCTTCAACTCGGTTTTACAGTGAATACTGCAGGAAATTCATACCAGCACTAAGAAACAGAGTGAGAAACAAGAGTAAAAGTTTCACTTGCAACATGTTCCTTGGTGCTAGATGAACGAACGTCCCTCCACATGCTCAGTTCTGAGAGATATGTGTGTGTGAAAGCCGTTCTTCAAATATCTTGTTGGGAACACAAAGTTTCTTTTCAGTTGCAAACTCCAATCCATACATATATATGGAGGTGTACTAGCTCCAAATCGGTTTTACAGTGAAAACTGCAGAAACTTCAAAACGGCACTGGGAAAAAGACTGAGAAACCAGAGTAAAAGTTTCTCCTAAATCCCGTTCTATTTTTGCCAGATGAACGAACGTCTCTCCACATGCTCAGTTCTGAGAGATAAGTGTGTGTGAAAGCCGTCCTTCACCTAGATTTTTGGAAACACAAAGTTTCTTTTAATTTGCAAACTCCATTCCATACATATATATGGGGACGTACTAGCTCCAAATCCCTTTTACAGTGAAAACTGCAAGAACTTCAAACTGGCACAAGTAAACAGAATGAGAAACAAGAGAAAAGTTTCTTCGGCATCCCGTTCCCTTGGTGCTAGATGAACGAACGTCTCTCCACATGCTCAGTTCTGAGAGTTTAGTGTGTGTGAAAGCCGTCCTTCAGCTATCTTGCTGGGAACACAAAGTTTCTATTCAGTTGCAAACTCCACTCCATACATATATATGGGGAGGTATTAGCTCCAACTCAGTTTTACAGTGAAAACTGCAGGAACTTCAAGCCAGCACTAGAAAACAGATTGAGAAACTAGAGTAAAAGTTTCACTTGCAACAAGTTCCCTTGGTGCTAGATGAATGAAAGTCTCTCCACATGCTCAGTTCTGAGAGATAAGTGTGAGTGAAAGCAGTACTTCACCTATCTTGTTGGGAAAACAAAGTTTCTTTTCAGCTGCAAACTCCAATCTATACATATATATCGGTAGGTACTAACTCCAACTCGATTTTACAGTGATAACTGAAGGAACTTCAAAACGGCACTAGGAAAAAGACTGAGAAACCAGAGTAAAAGTTTCTCCTGCAACCCGTTCTATTTGTGCCACATGAACGAACGTCTCTCCACATGCTCAGTTCTGAGAGATAATTGTGTATGAAAGCAGTCCTTCACCAAGATTTTTGGGAACAAAAAGTTTCTTTTCAGTTGCAAACTCCACTCCATACATATATATGGGGAGGAACAAGCTCCAACTCGGTTTTACAGTGAAAACTGCAGGAACTTCAAAATGGCACAAGTAAACAGAATGAGAAACCAGAGTAAAAGTTTCTCCTGCAACCAATTCTAATTGTGCCAGATGAACGAAATTCTCTCCACATGCTCAGTTCTGAGGGATAAGTGTGTTTGAAAGCGGTACTTCACGTAGCATGTTGGGAATACAAAGTTACTTTTCAGTTGCAAAATCCACTCCATATATATATGGGGAGTTACTAGCTTCAACTCTGTTTTACAGTGAATACTGCAGGAAATTCAAACCAGCACTAGGAAACAGACTGAGAAACCAGAGTAAAAGTTTCTCCTGCACCCCATTTCCTTGGTGCTAGATGAACGAAAGTCTCATACAATGCTCAGGTCTGAGATATATGTGTGTGTGACAGCCGTCCTTCACCTATCTTGTTCGGAACACAAAGTTTCTTTTCAGTTGCATACTCCAATCCATACATATATATGGGGAGTTACTAGCTCCAAATCGGTTTTACAGTGAAAACTGCAGGAACTTCAAAACGGATCTAGGAAAAAGGCTGAGAAACCAGAGCGAAAGTTTCTCCTGAAACCCGTTCTATTTTTGCCAGATGAACGAACGTCTCTCCACATGCACAGTTCTGAGAGATATGTGTGTGTGAAAGCCGTATTTCACCTAGCTTGTTGGGAACACAAAGTTTCTTTTCAGTTGCAAACTCCACTCCATTCATATATATGGGGTGTTACTAGCTCCAAATCCGTTTTACAGTGAAAACTGCAGGAACTTCAAAATGGCACTTGGAAACAGAATGAGAAACCAGAGTAAAGGATTCTCCGGCATCCCCTTCCCTTGGTGCTAGATGAACGAACGTCTCTCCACATGCTCATTTCTGAGAGAAAAGTGTGTGTGAAAGCCGTCATTCACATATCTTGCTGGGAACACAAAGTTCCTTTTCACTTGCAAACCCCACTCCATACATATTTATGGAGAGGTACTAGCTCCAACTCCGTTTTACAGTGAAAACTGTATGAAGTTCAAACAGGCACTAGGATACAGACTGAGAATCCAGAGTAAAGTTTCTCCTGCAAACCGTTCCTTGTTGCTAGATGAATGAACGTCTCTCCACATGCTCAGATCTGAGAGATAAGTGAGTGTGAAAGCCGTACTTCACCTAGCTTGTTGGGAACACAAAGTTTCTTTTCAGTTGCAAACTCCACTCCATACTTATATATATTGGGAGGTATTAGCTCCAACTCAGTTTTACAGTGAAAACTGCAGGGAATTCAAAACGGCACAAGGAAACAGACTGAGAAACCACAGAAAAAGTTTCTCCTGCAACATGTTGTATTTGTGCCAGATGAACGATCCTCTCTCCACATGCTCAGTTCTGAGAGATAAGTGTGTGTGAAAGCCGTACTTCACCTACTTGTTGGGAACACAATGTTTCAATTCAGTTGCAAACTCCACTCCATACATATATAAGGGGGAGTACTAGCTCCAACTCCGTTTTACAGTGAAAACTGCAGGAACTTCAAACCGGCAGTAGGAAACAGACTGAGTATTCAGAGTATAATTTTATCCTGCAAACCGTTCCCTTGTTGCTAGATGAACGAACGTCTCCCCTCATGCTCAGTTCTGAGAGATATATGTGTGTGAAAGCCGTCCTTCAACTAGCTTGTTGGGAACACAAAGTTTCTTTTCAGTTGCAAAATCCACTCCATACATATATAAGGGGAGGTACTAGCTCCAACTTGGTTTTACAGTGAAATCTGCAAGAACTTCAAAATGGCACTAGGAAACAGACTGAGAAACCAGAGTAAAATTTGTCCTGCAAACCGTTCCCTTGGTGCTAGATGAACGAACGTCTCTCCACATGTTCTGTTCTGGGAGATAAGTGTGTGTGTAAGCCGTCCTTCACCTATCTTGTTCGGAACACAAAGTTACTTTTCTGTTGCAAACTCCACTCCATACATATATATGGGGAGTTACAAGCTCCAAATCGGTTTTACAGTGAAAACTGCAGGAACTTCAAACGGATCTAGGAAAAAGACTGAGAAACCAGAGCGAAAGTTTCTCCTGAAACCTGTTCTATTTTTGCCAGATGAACGAACGTCTCTCCACATGCACAGTTCTGAGAGATATGTGTGTGTGAAAGCCGTATTTCACCTAGCTTGTTGGGAACACAAAGTTTCTTTTCAGTTGCAAACTCCACTCCCTTCATATATATGGGGTGTTACTAGCTCCAAATCCGTTTTACAGTGAAAAACTGCAGGAACTTCAAAATGGCACTTGGAAAGAGAATGAGAAACCAGAGTAAAGGATTCTCCGGCATCCCCTTCCCTTGGTGCTAGATGAACGAACGTCTCTCCACATGCTCATTTCTGAGAGAAAGTGTGTGTGAAAGCCGTCCTTCACATATCTTGTTGGGAACACAAAGTTTCTTTTCAGTTGCAAACTCCAATCCATACATATATATGGGGATGTACTAGCTCCAAATCGGTTTTACAGTGCAAACTGCAAGAATTTCAAACTGGCACAAGTAAACAGAATGAGAAACAAGAGTAAAAGTTTCTTCGGCATCCCGTTCCCTTGGTGCTAGATGAACGAACGTCTCTCCACATGCTCAGTTCTGAGAGTTTAGTGTGTGTGAAAGCCGTCCTTCAGCTATCTTGCTGGGAACACAAAGTTTCTATTCAGTTGCAAACTCCACTCCATACATATATATGGGGAGGTATTAGCTCCAACTCAGTTTTACAGTGAAAACTGCAGGAACTTCAAGCCAGCACTAGAAAACAGATTGAGAAACTAGAGTAAAAGTTTCACTTGCAACAAGTTCCCTTGGTGCTAGATGAATGAACGTCTCTCCACATGCTCAGTTCTGAGAGATAAGTGTGAGTGAAAGCAGTCCTTCACCTATCTTGTTGGGAAAACAAAGTTTCTTTTCAGCTGCAAACTCCAATCTATACATATATATCGGTAGGTACTAACTCCAACTCGATTTTACAGTGATAACTGAAGGAACTTCAAAACGGCACTAGGAAAAAGACTGAGAAACCAGAGTAAAAGTTTCTCCTGCAACCCGTTCTATTTGTGCCACGTGAATGAACGTCTCTCCACATGCTCAGTTCTGAGAGATAACTGTTTGTGAAAGCCGTCATTCACATTTCTTGCTGGGAACACAAAGTTCCTTTTCAGTTGCAAACCCCACTCCATACAAATTTATGGAGAGGTACTAGCTCCAACTCCGTTTTACAGTGAAAATTGTATGAAGTTCAAACAGGCACTAGGAAACAGACTGAGAATCCAGAGTAAAAGTTTCTCCTGCAAACCGTTCCCTTGTTGCTAGATGAATGAACGTCTCTCCACATGCTCAGATCTGAGAGATAAGTGAGTGTGAAAGCCGTACTTCACCTAGCTTGTTGGGAACACAAAGTTTCTTTTCTGTTGCAAACTCCACTCCATACATATATATGGGAGGTACTAGCTCCAACTCGATTTTACAGTGAAAACTGCAGGAACTTCAAAACGGCACTAGGAAAAAACTGAGATACCAGAGTAAAAGTTTCTCCTGCAATCAGTTGTATTTGTGCCAGATGAACGAAAGTCTCTCCACATGCTCAGTTCTGAGGGATAAGTGTGTTTGAAAGCGTTACTTCCCGTAGCTTGTTGGGAACACAAATTTACTTTTCAGTTGCAAACTCCACTCCATACATATATATGGGGAAGTACTAGCTTCAACTCGGTTTTACAGTGAATACTGCAGGAAATTCATACCAGCACTAGGAAACAGACTGAGAAACAAGAGTAAAAGTTTCACTTGCAACATATTTCTTGGTGCTAGATGAACGAACGTCCCTCCACATGCTCAGTTCTGAGAGATATGTGTGTGTGAAAGCCGTTCTTCAAATATCTTGTTGGGAACACAAAGTTTCTTTTCAGTTGCAAACTCCAATCCATACATATATATGGAGGTGTACTAGCTCCAAATCGGTTTTACAGTGAAAACTGCAGAAACTTCAAACTGGCACAAGTAAACAGAATGAGAAACAAGAATAAAAGTTTCTTCGGCATCCTGTTCCCTTGGTGCTAGATGAACGAACGTCTCTCCACATGCTCAGTTCTGAGAGTTCAGTGTGTGTGAAAGCCGTCCTTCAGCTATCTTGCTGGGAACACAAAGTTTCTTTTCAGTTGCAAACTCCACTCCGTACATATATATGGGGAGGTATTAGCTCCAACTCAGTTTTACAGTGAAAACTGCAGGAACTTCAAGCCAGCACTAGAAAACAGATTGAGAAACTAGAGTAAAAGTTTCACTTGCAACAAGTTCCCTTGGTGCTAGATGAATGAACGTCTCTCCACATGCTCAGTTCTGAGAGATAAGTGTGAGTGAAAGCCGTCCTACACCTATCTTGTTGGGAAAACAAAGTTTCTTTTCAGCTGCAAACTCCAATCTATACATATATATCGGTAGGTACTAACTCCAACTCGATTTTACAGTGATAACTGAAGGTACTTCAAAACGGCACTAGGAAAAAGACTCAGAAACCAGAGTAAAAGTTTCTCCTGCAACCCGTTCTAATTGTGCCACATGAACGAACGTCTCTCCACATGCTCAGTTCTGAGAGATAATTGTGTATGAAAGCAGTCCTTCACCAAAGTTTTTGGGAACAAAAAGTTTCTTTCAGTTGCAAACACCACTCCATACATATATATGGGGAGGAACAAGCTCCAAGTCGGTTTTACAGTGAAAACTGCAGGAACTTCAAAACGGCACTAGGAAAAAGACTGAGAAACCAGAGTAAAAGTTTCTCCTGAAACCCGTTCTATTTTTGCCAGATGAACGAACGTCTCTCCACATGCTCAGTTCTGAGAGATAAGTGTGTGTGAAAGCCGTACTTCACCTAGCTTGTTGGGAACACAAAGTTTCTTTTCAGTTGCAAACTCCACTCCATTCATATATATGGGGAGGTACTAGCTCCAAATCCGTTTTACAGTGAAAAGTGCAGACACTTCAAACTGGCACTAGGAAACAGAATGAGAAACCAGTGTAAAAGTTTCTCCGGCATCCCCTTCCCTTGGTGCTAGATGAACGAACGTCTGTCCACATGCTCAGTTTTGAGAGATAACTGTGTGTGAAAGCCGTCATTCACATATCTTGCTGGGAATACAAAGTTCCTTTTCAGTTGCAAACCCCACTCCATACATATTTATGGAGAGGTACTAGCTCCAACTCCGTTTTACAGTGAAAACTGTATGAAGTTCAAACAGGCATTAGGAAACAGACTGAGAATCCAGAGTAAAAGTTTCTCCTGCAAACTGTTCCCTTGTTGCTAGATGAATGATCGTCTCTCCACATGCTCAGATCTGAGAGATAAGTGAGTGTGAAAGCCGTACTTCACCTAGCATGTTGGGAACACAAAGTTTCTTTTCAGTTGCAAACTCCACTCCATACTTATGTATATTGGGAGGTAGTAGCTCCAACTCAGTTTTACAGTGAAAACTGCAGGGAATTCAAAACGGCACTAGGAAACCAACTGAGAAACCACAGAAAAAGTTTCTCCTGCAACATGTTCTATTTGTGCCAGATGAACGATCCTCTCTCCACATGCTCAGTTCTGAGAGATAAGTGTGTGTGAAAACCGTACTTCACCTACTTGTTGGGAACACAATATTTCAATTCAGTTGCAAACTCCACTCCATACATATATAAGGGGGGGTACTAGATCCAACTCCGTTTTACAATGAAAACTGCAGGAACTTCAAACCGGCAGTAGGAGACAGACTGAGTATTCAGAGTAAAATTTTCTCCTGCAAACCGTTCCCTTGTTGCTAGATGAACGACCGTCTCCCCTCATGCTCAGTTCTGAGAGATATATGTGTGTGAAAGCCGTCCTTCAACTAGCTTGGTGGGAACACAAAGTTTTTTTTCAGTTGCAAAACCCACTCCATACATATATAAGGGGAGGTACTAGCTCCAACTTGGTTTTACAGTGAAATCTGCAAGAATTTCAAAATGGCAGTAGGAAACAGACTGAGAAACCAGAGTAAAATTTGTCCTGCAAACCGTTCCCTTGGTGCTAGATGAACGAACGTCTCTCCACATGTTCTGATGTGAGAGATAATTGTGTGTGAAAGCCGTCCTTCACCTATCTTGTTCGGAACACAAAGTTACTTTTCTGTTGCAAACTCCACTCCATACATATATATGGGGAGTTACAAGCTCCAAATCGGTTTTACAGAGAAAAATGCAGGAACTTCAAAACGGATCTAGGAAAAATACTGAGAAACCAGAGCGAAAGTTTCTCCAGAAACCCGTTCTATTTTTGCCAGATGAACGAACGTCTCTCCACATGCAGAGTTCTGAGAGATATGTGTGTGTGAAAGCCGTATTTCACCTAGCTTGTTGGGAACACAAAGTTTCTTTTCAGTTGCAAACCCCACTCCATTCATATATATGGGGTGTTACTAGCTCCAAATCCGTTTTACAGTGAAAACTGCAGGAACTTCAAAATGGCACTTGGAAACAGAATGAGAAACCAGAGTAAAGGATTCTCCGGCATCCCCTTCCCTTGGTGCTAGATGAACAAACGTCTCTCCACATGCTCATTTCTGAGAGAAAAGTGTGTGTGAAAGCCGTCCTTCACATATCTTGTTGGGAACACAAAGTTTCTTTTCAGTTGCAAACTCCAATCCATACATATATATGGGGATGTACTAGCTCCAAATCGGTTTTACAGTGAAAACTGCAGGAACTTCAAAACGGCACTAGGAAAAAGACTGAGAAACCAGAGTAAAAGTTTCTCCTGCAAAACGTTCCCTTGGTGATAAATGAACAAACGTCTCTCCACATGCTCAGTTCTGAGAGATAAGTGTGTGTGAAAGCCGTCCTTCACATAACTTGTTGGGAACACAAAGTTTCTTTTCAGTTGCAAACTCCACTCCATACATATATATGGGGATGTACTAGCTTCAACTCCGTTTTACAGTGAAAACTGCAGGGATTTAAAAACGGCACTAGGAAACAGACTGAGAAACCAGAGAATAAGTTTCTCCTACAACCTGTTCTATTTGAGTCAGATGAACGATCGTCTCTCCACATGCTCAGTTCTGATAGAAAAGTGTGTGTGAAAGCCGTACTTCACCTAACTTGTTGGGAACACAAAGTTTATTTTCAGTTGCAAACTCCACTCCATACATATATATGGGGTGTTACTATCTCCAAATCCGTTTTACAGTGAAAAATGCAGGAACTTCAAACCGGAACTAGGAAACACACTGAGAAACCAGAGTAAAAGTTTCCCCTGCAAACCGTTCCCTTGTTGCTAGATGAACGAACGTCTCCCCACATGCTCAGTTCTGAGAGGAAAGTGTGTGTGAAAGAAGTCCTTCACCTAAATTTTTGGGAACACAAAGTTTCTTTCCATTTGCCAACTCCACTCCATACATATATATGTGGAGGTACCAACTCCAACTCCGTTTTACTGTGAAAACTGCAGGAACTCCAAACTGGCACTCGGATAAAGACTGAGAAACCAGAGTATAAGTTTCTCCTGCAACCCGTTCCCTTGGTGCTAGATGAACGAATGTCTCTCCACATGCTCAGTTCTGAGAGATATGTGTGTGTGAAAGCCGTCCTTCACCTAGATTTTTGGGAACACAAAGTTTCTTTTCAGTTGCAAACTCCACTCCATACATATATATGGGGAGGTACTACCACCAACTCCGTTTTACAGTGAAAACTGCTGGAACTTCAAACTGGCACAAGGAAACTGAATGAGAAACAAGAGTATAAGTTTCTCCCGCATCCCGTTCCCTTTGTGTTAGATGAACGAAAGTCTCTCCACATGCTCAGTTCTGAGAGATAAGTGTGTGTGAAAGCCGTCCTTCACATTTCTTGCTGGGAACACAAAGTTTCTTTTCAGTTGCAAACTCCACTCCATACATATATATATTGGAAAGTATTAGCTCCAACTCAGTTTTACAGTGAAAACTGCAGGGAATTCAAAACGGCACTAGGAAACATTCTGAGAAAACAGAGTAAAAGTTTCTCCTGCAACCTGTTCTATTAGTGCCAGATGAACGATCCTCTCTCCACATGCTCAGTTCTGAGAGATAAGTGTGTGTGAAAGCCGCATTTCACCTAGCTTGTTGGGAACACAAAGTTTCTTTTCAGTTGCAAACTCCAATCCATACATATATATGGGGAGGTACTAGCTCCAACTCCGTTTTACAGTGAAAACTGCAGGAACTTCTAAACGGCACTAGGAAAAAGACTGAGAAACCAGAGTAAATGTTTCTCCTGAAACCCGTTCTATTTTTGCCAGATGAACGAACGTCTCTCCACATGCTCAGTTCTGAGAGATAAGTGTGTGTGAAAGCCGTACTTCACCAAGCTTGTTGGAAACATAAAGTTCCTTTTCAGTTGCAAACTCCACTCCAAATATATATATGGGGAGGTAATAGCTCCAAATCCGTTTTACAGTGAAAACTGCAGGAACTTCAAACTGGCACTAGGAAACAGAATGAGATACCAGAGTAAAAGTTCCCCCGGCATCCCCTTCCTTGGTGCTAGATGAACGAACATCTCTCCACATGCTCAGTTCTGAGAGATAATTGTGTGTGAAAGCCGTCCTTCACCTAGCTTGTTGGGAACACAAAGTTTCTTTTCAGTTGCAAACTCCATTCCGTACATATATATGGGGAGGTACTAGCTCCAACTCCGTTTTACAGTGAAAACTGCAGGAACTTCAAACCGGCACTAGGAAACAGACTGAGAAACCAGAGTCAAAGTTTCTCCTGCAACCCGTTCCCTTGTTGCTAGATGAACGAAAGTCTCTCCACATGCTCAGTTCTGAGAGATAAGTGTGAGTGAAAGCCGTCCTTCACCTATCTTGTTGGGAAAACAAAGTTTCTTTTCAGCTGCAAACTCCAATCTATACATATATATCAGTAGGTTCTAACTCCAACTCGATTTTACTGTGATAACTGAAGGAACTTCAAAACGGCACTAGGAAAAAGACTGAGGAACCAGAGTAAAAGTTTCTCCTGCAAACCGTTCCCTTGTTGCTAGATGAATGAACGTCTCTCCACATGCTCAGATCTGAGAGATAAGTGAGTGTGAAAGCCGTACTTCACCTAGCTTGCTGGGAACACAAAGTTCCTTTTCAGTTGCAAACCCCACTCCATACATATATAAGGTGGGGTACTAGCTCCAACTCCGTTTTACAGTGAAAACTGCAGGAACTTCAAACCGGCAGTAGGAAACAGCCTGAGAATCCAGAGTAAAATTTCTCCTGCAAACCGTTCCCTTGGTGCTAGATGAATGAACGTCTCTCCACATGCTCAGATCTGAGAGATAAGTGAGTGTGAAAGCCGTACTTCACCTAGCTTGCTGGGAACACAAAGTTCCTTTTCAGTTGCAAACCCCACTCCATACATATATAAGGGGGGGTACTAGCTCCAACTCCGTTTTACAGTGAAAACTGCAGGAACTTCAAACCGGCAGTAGGAAACAGCCTGAGAATCCAGAGTAAAATTTCTCCTGCAAACCATTCCCTTGTTGCTAGATGAACGAACGTATCTCATCATGCTCAGTTCTGAGAGATATATGTGTGTGAAAGCCGTCCTTCACCTAGCTTGTTGGGAACACAAAGTTTCTTTTCAGTTGCAAACTCCACTCCGTACATATATATGGGGAGGTACTAGCTCCAACTCCGTTTTACAGTGAAAACTGCAGGAACTTCAAACCGGCACTAGGAAACAGACTGAGAAACCAGAGTCAAAGTTTCTCCTGCAACCCGTTCCCTTGTTGCTAGATGAACGAAAGTCTCTCCACATGCTCAGTTCTGAGAGATAAGTGTGAGTGAAAGCCGTCCTTCACCTATCTTGTTGGGAAAACAAAGTTTCTTTTCAGCTGCAAACTCCAATCTATACATATATATCAGTAGGTTCTAACTCCAACTCGATTTTACTGTGATAACTGAAGGAACTTCTAAACGGCACTAGGAAAAAGACTGAGGAACCAGAGTAAAAGTTTCTCCTGCAAACCGTTCCCTTGTTGCTAGATTAATGAACGTCTCTCCACATGCTCAGATCTGAGAGATTAGTGAGTGTGAAAGCCGTACTTCACCTAGCTTGCTGGGAACACAAAGTTCCTTTTCAGTTGCAAACCCCACTCCATACATATATAAGGTGGGGTACTACCTCCAACTCCGTTTTACAGTGAAAACTGCAGGAACTTCAAACCGGCAGTAGGAAACAGCCTGAGAATCCAGAGTAAAATTTCTCCTGCAAACCGTTCCCTTGGTGCTAGATGAATGAACGTCTCTCCACATGCTCAGATCTGAGAGATAAGTGAGTGTGAAAGCCGTACTTCACCTAGCTTGCTGGGAACACAAAGTTCCTTTTCAGTTGCAAACCCCACTCCATACATATATAAGGGGGGGTACTAGCTCCAACTCCGTTTTACAGTGAAAACTGCAGGAACTTCAAACCGGCAGTAGGAAACAGCCTGAGAATCCAGAGTAAAATTTCTCCTGCAAACCGTTCCCTTGTTGCTAGATGAACGAACGTATCTCATCATGCTCAGTTCTGAGAGATATATGTGTGTGAAAGCCGTCCTTCAACTAGCTTGTTGGGAACACAAAGTTTCTTTTCAGTTGCAAAATCCACTCCATACATACATAAGGGGAGGTACTAGCTCCAACTTGGTTTTACAGTGAAATCTGCAAGAACTTCAAAATGGCACTAGGAAACAGACTGAGAAACCAGAGTAAAATTTGTCCTGCAAACCGTTCCCTTGGTGCTAGATGAACGAAAGTCTCTCCACATGTTCTGTTCTGAGAGATATGTGTGTGTGAAAGCCGTCCTTCACCTATCTTGTTCGGAACACAAAGTTACTTTTCAGTTGCAAACTCCAATCCATACATATATATGGGGAGTTACAAGCTCCAAATCGATTTTAGAGTGAAAACTGAAGGAACTTCAAAACGGCTCTAGGAAAAAGACTGAGAAACCAGAGCGAAAGTTTCTCCTGAAACCCGTTCTAATTTGCCAGATGAACGAACGTCTCTCCACATGCTCCGTTCTGAGAGATATGTGTGTGTGAAAGCCGTATTTCACCTAGCTTTTTGGGAACACAAAGTTTCTTTTCAGTTGCAAACTCAACTCCATTCATATATATGGGGTATTACTAGCTCCAAATCCGTTTTACAGTGAAAACTGCAGGAACTTCAAAATGGCACTTGGAAACAGAATGAGAAACCAGAGTAAAGGATTCTCCGGCATCCCCTTCCCTTGGTGCTAGATGAACGAACCTCTCTCCACATGCTCAGTTCTGAGAGATAATTGTGTGTGAAAGCCGTTCTTCACCTAGCTTGTTGGGAACACAAAGTTTATTTTCAGTTGCAAACTCCACTCCATACATATATATGGGGAGGTACTAGCTCCAACTCCGTTTTACAGTGAAAACTGCAGGAACTTCAAAACGGCACTAGGAAAAAGACTGAGAAACCAGAGTAAATGTTTCTCCTGAAACCCGTTCTATTTTGCGAGATGAACGAACGTCTCTCCACATGCTCAGTTCTGAGAGATAAGTGTGTGTGAAAGCCGTACTTCACCTAGCTTGTTGGAAACATAAAGTTTCTTTTCAGTTGCAAACTCCACTCCATACATATATATGGGGAGGTAATAGCTCCAAATTCGTTTTACAGTGAAAACTGCAGGAACTTCAAACTGGCACTAGGAAACAGAATGAGAAACCAGAGTAAAAGTTCCCCCGGCATCCCCTTCCTTTGGTGCTAGATGAACGAACGTCTCTCCACATGCTCAGTTCTGAGAGATAAGTGTGTGTGAAAGCCGACATTCAGCTATCTAGCTGGGAACACAAAGTTCCTTTTCAGTTGCCAACACCACTCCATAAATATATATGGGGGGGTACAAGCTCCAACTCCATTTTACAGTGAAAACTGCAGGAACTTCAAACCGGCACTAGGAAACAGACTTAGAATCCAGAGTAAAAGTTTCTCCTGCAAACCATTCCCTTGTTGCTAGATGAACGAACGTTTCTCCACATGCTCAGTTCTGAGAGATAATTGTGTGTGAAAGCCGTCCTTCACCTAGCTTGTTGGGAACACAAACTTTCTTTTCAGTTGCAAACTCCACTCCATACATATATATGGGGAGGACTAGCTCCAACTCCGTTTTACAGTGAAAACTGCAGGAATTTCAAACTGGCACTAGGAAACAGACTGAGAAAACAGAGTAAAAGTTTCTCCTGCAACCCGTTCCCTTGTTGCTAGATGAACGAAATTCTATCCACATGATCAGTTCTGAGAGATAAGTGTGTGTGAAATCCGGCCTTCATCTAGCTTGTTGGGAACACAAAGTTTCTTTTCAGTTTCAAACTCCACTCCATACATATATATGGGGAGGTACAAGCTTCAACTCGGTTTTACAGTGAAAACTGCAGGAACTTCAAAACAGCAGTAGGAAAAATTCTGAGAAACCAGAGTAAATGTTTCACTTGCAACAATTTCCCTTGGTGCTAGATGAACGAACGTCTCTCCACATGATCAATTCTGAGGGATAAGTGTGTGTGAAAGCCGTCCTTCACCTATCTTCTTGGGAACACTATGTTTCTTTTCAGTTGCAAACTCCAATCTATACATATATATAGGGAGGTACTAGCTCAAACTCGGTTTTACAGTGATAACTGTAGGAACTTCAAACGGCACTAGGAAAAAGACTGAGAAACCAGAGTAAAAGTTTCTCCTGCAAACCGTTCCCTTTGTGCTAGATGAACGAAAGTCTCTCCACATGCTCATGTTCTGAGAGATAAGTGTGTGTGAAAGCGTTCCTTCACCGTAGCTTGTGGGAACACAAAGTTTCTTTTCAGTTGCAAACTCCACTCCATACATATATATGGGGAAGTACTAGCTTCCAACTCGGTTTTACAGTGAATACTGCAGGAAATTCATACCAGCACTAGGAAACAGACTGAGAACCAGAGTAAAAGTTTCTCCTTGCAACCGTATTCTTGGTGCTAGATGAACGAACGTACCTCCACATGCTCAGTTCTGAGAGATAATGTGTGTGTGAAAGCCGTTCCTTCAACTATCTTGTTGGGAACACAAAGTTTCTTTTCAGTTGCAAACTCCAATCCATACATATATATGGAGGGTACTAGCTCCAACTCGGTTTACAGTGAAAACTGCAGGAAACTTCAAACTGGCACTAAGTAAACAGACTGAGAAACCAGAAGTAAAAGTTTCTTCGGCATCCCTGTTCCCTTGGTGCTAGATGAACGAACGTCTCTCCACATGCTCAGTTCTGAGAGATTTAGTGTGTGTGAAAGCCGTCCTTCAGCTATCTTGCTGGGAACACAAAGTTCTTTTCAGTTGCAAACTCCACTCCGTACATATATATGGGGAGGTATTAGCTCCAACTCAGTTTTACAGTGAAAACTGCAGGAACTTCAAGCCAGCACTAGAAAACAGATTGAGAAACTAGAGTAAAAGTTTCCCTTGCAACAAGTTCCCTTGGTGCTAGATGAATGAACGTCTCTCCACATGCTCAGTTCTGAGAGATAAGTGTGAGTGAAAGCCGTCCTACACCTATCTTGTTGGGAAAACAAAGTTTCTTTTCAGCTGCAAACTCCAATCTATACATATATATCGGTAGGTACTAACTCCAACTCGATTTTACAGTGATAACTGAAGGTACTTCAAACGGCACTAGGAAAAAGACTCAGAAACCAGAGTAAAAGTTTCTCCTGCAACCCGTTCTAATTGTGCCACATGAACGAACGTCTCTCCACATGCTCAGTTCTGAGAGATAATTGTGTATGAAAGCAGTCCTTCACCAAAATTTTTGGGAACAAAAAGTTTCTTTTCAGTTGCAAACACCACTCCATACATATATATGGGGAGGAACAAGCTCCAAGTCGGTTTTACAGTGAAAACTGCAGGAACTTCAAAACGGCACTAGGAAAAAGACTGAGAAACCAGAGTAAAAGTTTCTCCTGAAACCCGTTCTATTTTTGCCAGATGAACGAACGTCTCTCCACATGCTCAGTTCTGAGAGATAAGTGTGTGTGAAAGCCGTACTTCACCTAGCTTGTTGGGAACACAAAGTTTCTTTTCAGTTGCAAACTCCACTCCATTCATATATATGGGGAGGTACTAGCTCCAAATCCGTTTTACAGTGAAAAGTGCAGACACTTCAAACTGGCACTAGGAAACAGAATGAGAAACCAGTGTAAAAGTTTCTCCGGCATCCCCTTCCCTTGGTGGTAGATGAACGAACGTCTGTCCACATGCTCAGTTCTGAGAGATAACTGTGTGTGAAAGCCGTCATTCACATATCTTGCTGGGAATACAAAGTTCCTTTTCAGTTGCAAACCCCACTCCATACATATTTATGGAGAGGTACTAGCTCCAACTCCGTTTTACAGTGAAAACTGTATGAAGTTCAAACAGGCATTAGGAAACAGACTGAGAATCCAGAGTAAAAGTTTCTCCTGCAAACTGTTCCCTTGTTGCTAGATGAATGAATCGTCTCTCCACATGCTCAGATCTGAGAGATAAGTGAGTGTGAAAGCCGTACTTCACCTAGCTTGTTGGGAACACAAAGTTTCTTTTCAGTTGCAAACTCCACTCCATACTTATGTATATTGGGAGGTAGTAGCTCCAACTCAGTTTTACAGTGAAAACTGCAGGGAATTCAAAACGGCACTAGGAAACCAACTGAGAAACCACAGAAAAAGTTTCTCCTGCAACATGTTCTATTTGTGCCAGATGAACGATCCTCTCTCCACATGCTCAGTTCTGAGAGATAAGTGTGTGTGAAAACCGTACTTCACCTACTTGTTGGGAACACAATATTTCAATTCAGTTGCAAACTCCACTCCATACATATATAAGGGGGGGTACTAGATCCAACTCCGTTTTACAATGAAAACTGCAGGAACTTCAAACCGGCAGTAGGAAACAGACTGAGTATTCAGAGTAAAATTTTCTCCTGCAAACCGTTCCCTTGTTGCTAGATGAACGACCGTCTCCCTCATGCTCAGTTCTGAGAGATATATGTGTGTGAAAGCCGTCCTTCAACTAGCTTGGTGGGAACACAAAGTTTTTTTTCAGTTGCAAAACCCACTCCATACATATATAAGGGGAGGTACTAGCTCCAACTTGGTTTTACAGTGAAATCTGCAAGAATTTCAAAATGGCACTAGGAAACAGACTGAGAAACCAGAGTAAAATTGTCCTGCAAACCGTTCCCTTGGTGCTAGATGAACGAACGTCTCTCCACATGTTCTGATTCTGAGAGATAATTGTGTGTGAAAGCCGTCCTTCACCTATCTTGTTCGGAACACAAAGTTACTTTTCTGTTGCAAACTCCACTCCATACATATATATGGGGAGGTACTAAGCTCCAACTCGGTTTTACAGTAGAAAAATGCAGGAACTTCAAACGGATCTAGGAAAAATACTGAGAAACCAGAGCGAAAGTTTCTCCAGCAAACCCGTTCTATTTTGCCAGATGAACGAACGTCTCTCCACATGCAGAGTTCTGAGAGATATGTGTGTGTGAAAGCCGTATTTCACCTAGCTTGTTGGGAACACAAAGTTTCTTTTCAGTTGCAAACTCCACTCCATACATATATATGGGGAGTTACTAGCTCCAAATCCGTTTTACAGTGAAAACTGCAGGAACTTCAAAATGGCACTTGGAAACAGACTGAGAAACCAGAGTAAAGGATTCTCCGGCAATCCCCGTTCCCTTGGTGCTAGATGAACGAAACGTCTCTCCACATGCTCATTTCTGAGAGAAAAGTGTGTGTGAAAGCCGTCCTTCACATATCTTGTTGGGAACACAAAGTTTCTTTTCAGTTGCAAACTCCAATCCATACATATATATGGGGATGTACTAGCTCCAAATCGGTTTTACAGTGAAAACTGCAGGAACTTCAAAACGGCACTAGGAAAAAGACTGAGAAACCAGAGTAAAAGTTTCTCCTGCAAAACGTTCCCTTGGTGATAAATGAACAAACGTCTCTCCACATGCTCAGTTCTGAGAGATAAGTGTGTGTGAAAGCCGTCCTTCACATAACTTGTTGGGAACACAAAGTTTCTTTTCAGTTGCAAACTCCACTCCATACATATATATGGGGATGTACTAGCTTCAACTCCGTTTTACAGTGAAAACTGCAGGGATTTAAAAACGGCACTAGGAAACAGACTGAGAAACCAGAGAATAAGTTTCTCCTACAACCTGTTCTATTTGAGTCAGATGAACGATCGTCTCTCCACATGCTCAGTTCTGATAGAAAAGTGTGTGTGAAAGCCGTACTTCACCTAACTTGTTGGGAACACAAAGTTTATTTTCAGTTGCAAACTCCACTCCATACATATATATGGGGTGTTACTATCTCCAAATCCGTTTTACAGTGAAAAATGCAGGAACTTCAAACCGGAACTAGGAAACACACTGAGAAACCAGAGTAAAAGTTTCCCCTGCAAAACGTTCCCTTGTTGCTAGATGAACGAACGTCTCCCCACATGCTCAGTTCTGAGAGGTAAGTGTGTGTGAAAGAAGTCCTTCACCTAGATTTTTGGGAACACAAAGTTTCTTTTCAGTTGCCAACTCCACTCCATACATATATATGTGGAGGTACCAACTCCAACTCCGTTTTACTGTGAAAACTGCAGGAACTCCAAACTGGCACTCGGATAAAGACTGAGAAACCAGAGTATAAGTTTCTCCTGCAACCCGTTCCCTTGGTGCTAGATGAACGAATGTCTCTCCACATGCTCAGTTCTGAGAGATAATTGTGTGTGAAAGCCGTCCTTCACCTAGCTTGTTGGGAACACAAAGTTTCTTTTCAGTTGCAAACTCCACTCCATACATATATATGGGGAGGTACTAGCTCCAACTCCGGTTTACAGTGAAAACTGCAGGAACTTCAAACGGCACTAGGAAACAGACTGAGAAACAGAGTAAAAGTTTCTCCTGCAACCCGTTCCCTTTGTGCAGATGAACGAAAAGTCTTCTCCACATGCTCAGTTCTGAGAGATAAGTGTGTGTGAAAGCCGTCCTTCACCTAGCTTGTTGGGAACACAAAGTTTCTTTCAGTTGCAACTCCACTCCATACATATATATGGGGAGGTACTAGCTCCAACTCGTTTTACAGTGAAAACTGCAGGAATTCAAATCGGCACTAGGAAACAGACTGAGAAAACAGAGTAAAAGTTCTCCTGCAACCGTTCTATTGTGCTAGATGAACGAACATCTCTCCACATGCTCAGTTCTGAGAGATAAGTGTGTGTGAAAGCCGCATTTCACCTAGCTTGTTGGGAACACAAAGTTTCTTTTCAGTTGCAAACTCCAATCCATACATATATATGGGGAGGTACTAGCTCCAACTCCGTTTTACAGTGAAAACTGCAGGAACTTCTAAACGGCACTAGGAAAAAGACTGAGAAACCAGAGTAAATGTTTCTCCTGAAACCCGTTCTATTTTTGCCAGATGAACGAACGTCTCTCCACATGCTCAGTTCTGAGAGATAAGTGTGTGTGAAAGCCGTACTTCACCAAGCTTGTTGGAAACATAAAGTTCCTTTTCAGTTGCAAACTCCACTCCAATATATATATGGGGAGGTAATAGCTCCAAATCCGTTTTACAGTGAAAACTGCAGGAACTTCAAACTGGCACTAGGAAACAGAATGAGATACCAGAGTAAAAGTTCCCCGGCATCCCTTCCTTGGTGCTAGATGAACGAACATCTCTCCACTTGCTCAGTTCTGAGAGATAATTGTGTGTGAAAGCCGTCCTTCACCTAGCTTGTTGGGAACACAAAGTTTCTTTTCAGTTGCAAACTCCATTCCGTACATATATATGGGGAGGTACTAGCTCCAACTCCGTTTTACAGTGAAAACTGCAGGAACTTCAAACCGGCACTAGGAAACAGACTGAGAAACCAGAGTCAAAGTTTCTCCTGCAACCCGTTCCCTTGTTGCTAGATGAACGAAAGTCTCTCCACATGCTCAGTTCTGAGAGATAAGTGTGAGTGAAAGCCGTCCTTCACCTATCTTGTTGGGAACACAAAGTTTCTTTTCAGCTGCAAACTCCAATCTATACATATATATCAGTAGGTTCTAACTCCAACTCGATTTTACATGTGATAACTGAAGGAACTTCAAAACGGCACTAGGAAAAAGACTGAGGAACCAGAGTAAAAGTTTCTCCTGCAAACCGTTCCCTTGTTGCTAGATGAATGAACGTCTCTCCACATGCTCAGATCTGAGAGATAAGTGAGTGTGAAAGCCGTACTTCACCTAGCTTGCTGGGAACACAAAGTTCCTTTTCAGTTGCAAACCCCACTCCATACATATATAAGGTGGGAGGTACTAGCTCCAACTCCGTTTTACAGTGAAAACTGCAGGAACTTCAAACCGGCAGTAGGAAACAGCCTGAGAATCCAGAGTAAAATTTCTCCTGCAAACCGTTCCCTTGGTGCTAGATGAATGAACGTCTCTCCACATGCTCAGATCTGAGAGATAAGTGAGTGTGAAAGCCGTACTTCACCTAGCTTGCTGGGAACACAAAGTTCCTTTCCAGTTGCAAACTCCACTCCGTACATATATATGGGGAGGTACTAGCTCCAACTCCGTTTTACAGTGAAAACTGCAGGAACTTCAAACCGGCACTAGGAAACAGACTGAGAAACCAGAGTCAAAGTTTCTCCTGCAACCCGTTCCCTTGTTGCTAGATGAACGAAAGTCTCTCCACATGCTCAGTTCTGAGAGATAAGTGTGAGTGAAAGCCGTCCTTCACCTAGCTTGGTTGGAACACAAAGTTTCTTTCAGTTGCAAAAATTCACTCCATACATATATATGGGGAGGTACTAGCTCCAACTCCGTTTTACAGTGAAAAAACTGCAAGGATCTTCAAACCGGCACTAGGAAACAGACTGAGAAACCAGAGTAAAAGTTTCTCATGCAACCCAGTTCCTTGGTGCTAGATGAACGAACGTCTCTCTACATGCTCATTTCCGGAGAGATAAGTGTGTGTGAAAGCCGTCATTAACATAACTGTTGTGGAACACAAAGTTTCTTTTCATTTGCAAAACTCCACTCCATACATATATATGGGGAGTACTAGCTCCCAACTCCGTTTTACAGTGAAAACTGCAGGAACTTCAAAACCGGCACTAGGAAACAGACTGAGAAACCAGAGTAAAAGTTTCTCCTGCAAACCGTTCCCTTGGTGCTAGATGACGAACGTCTCTCCACATGCTCAATTCTGAGATAAAAGTGTGTGTGAAAGCCGTCCTTCAACTAGCTTGCTGGGAACACAAAGTTCCTTTCCAGTTGCAAACCCCACTCCATACATATATAAGGGGGGGTACTAGCTCCAACTCCGTTTACAGTGAAAACTGCAGGAACTTCAAACCGGCAGTAGGAAACAGCCTGAGAATCCAGAGTAAAATTTCTCCTGCAAACCATTCCCTTGTTGCTAGATGAACGAACGTATCTCATCATGCTCAGTTCTGAGAGATATATGTGTGTGAAAGCCGTCCTTCACCTAGCTTGTTGGGAACACAAAGTTTCTTTTCAGTTGCAAACTCCACTCCGTACATATATATGGGGAGGTACTAGCTCCAACTCCGTTTTACAGTGAAAACTGCAGGAACTTCAAACCGGCACTAGGAAACAGACTGAGAAACCAGAGTCAAAGTTTCTCCTGCAACCAGTTCCCTTGTTGCTAGATGAACGAAAGTCTCTCCACATGCTCAGTTCTGAGAGATAAGTGTGTGTGAAAGCCGTCCTTCACCTATCTTGTTGGGAACACAAAGTTTCTTTTCAGTTGCAAACTCCACTCCATACATATATATGGGGAGGTACTAGCTCCAACTCGATTTTACAGTGAAAACTGCAGGAACTTCTAAACGGCACTAGGAAACAGACTGAGAAACCAGAGTAAAAGTTTCTCCTGCAAACCGTTCCCTTGTGCTAGATGAACGAACGTCTCTCCACATGCTCAGTTCTGAGAGATAAGTGTGTGTGAAAGCCGTACTTCACCTAGCTTGTTGGGAACACAAAGTTTCTTTTCAGTTGCAAACTCCACTCCATACATATATATGGGGAGGTACTAGCTCCAACTCGTTTTACAGTGAAAACTGCAGGAACTTCAAACCGGCACTAGGAAACAGACTGAGAACCAGAGTAAAAGTTTCTCCTGCAACCCGTTCCCTTGGTGCTAGATGAACGAACGTCTCTCCACATGCTCAGTTCTGAGAGATAAGTGTGTGTGAAAGCCGTCCTTCACATAGCTTGTTGGGAACACAAAGTTTCTTTTCAGTTGCAAACCCACTCCATACATATATAAGGGGGGGTACTAGCTCCAACTCCGTTTTACAGTGAAAACTGCAGGAACTTCAAACCGGCAGTAGGAAACAGCCTGAGAATCCAGAGTAAAATTTCTCCTGCAAACCGTTCCCTTGTTGCTAGATGAACGAACGTATCTCATCATGCTCAGTTCTGAGAGATATATGTGTGTGAAAGCCGTCCTTCAACTAGCTTGTTGGGAACACAAAGTTCTTTTCAGTTGCAAACTCCACTCCATACATACATAAGGGGAAGGTACTAGCTCCAACTTGGTTTTACAGTGAAATCTGCAAGAACTTCAAAATGGCACTAGGAAACAGACTGAGAAACCAGAGTAAAATTTGTCCTGCAACCGTTCCCTTGGTGCTAGATGAACGAAAGTCTCTCCACATGTTCTGTTCTGAGAGATAGTGTGTGTGAAAGCCGTCCTTCACCTATCTTGTTCGGAACACAAAGTTACTTTTCAGTTGCAAACTCCACTCCATAACATATATATGAGGAGGTACAAGCTCCAACTCGGTTTTACAGTGAAAACTGCAGGGAACTTCAAACTGGCACTAGGAAAAAGCACTGATAAACCAGAGTAAAAGTTTCTCCTGCAACCGTTCCTTTGTGCTAGGTGAAGCGAACGTCTCTCCACATGCTCAGTTCTGAGAGATAATGTGTGTGTGAAAGCCGTACTTCACCTAGCTTGTTGGGAACACAAAGTTTCTTTTCAGTTGCAACTCCAACTCCATACATATATATGGGGAGGTACTAGCTCCAAATCCGTTTTACAGTGAAACTGCAGGAACTTCAAAATGGCACTTAGGAAACAGACTGAGAAACCAGAGTAAAGGATTCTCCGGCATACCCGTTCCCTTGGTGCTAGATGAACGAACGTCTCTCCACATGCTCAGTTCTGAGAGATAATTGTGTGTGAAAGCCGTCTTCACCTAGCTTGTTGGGAACACAAAGTTTATTTTCAGTTGCAAACTCCACTCCATACATATATATGGGGAGGTACTAGCTCCAAACTCCGTTTTACAGTGAAAACTGCAGGAACTTCAAAACGGCACTAGGAAAAAGACTGAGAAACCAGAGTAAATGTTTCTCCTGAAACCCGTTCTATTTTTGCGAGATGAACGAACGTCTCTCCACATGCTCAGTTCTGAGAGATAAGTGTGTGTGAAAGCCGTACTTCACCTAGCTTGTTGGAAACATAAAGTTTCTTTTCAGTTGCAAACTCCACTCCATACATATATATGGGGAGGTAATAGCTCCAAATTCGTTTTTACAGTGAAAACTGCAGGAACTTCAAACTGGCACTAGGAAACAGAATGAGAAACCAGAGTAAAAGTTCCCCGGCATCCCCTTCCTTTGGTGCTAGATGAACGAACGTCTCTCCACATGCTCAGTTCTGAGAGATAAGTGTGTGTGAAAGCCGACATTCAGCTATCTAGCTGGGAACACAAAGTTCCTTTTTCAGTTGCCAACTCCACTCCATAAATATATATGGGGGGTACAAGCTCCAACTCCATTTTACAGTGAAAACTGCAGGAACTTCAAACCGGCACTAGGAAACAGACTTAGAATCCAGAGTAAAAGTTTCTCCTGCAAACCATTCCCTTGTTGCTAGATGAACGAACGTTTCTCCACATGCTCAGTTCTGAGAGATAATTGTGTGTGAAAGCCGTCCTTCACCTAGCTTGTTGGGAACACAAACTTTCTTTTCAGTTGCAAACTCCACTCCATACATATATATGGGGAGGACTAGCTCCAACTCCGTTTTACAGTGAAAACTGCAGGAATTTCAAACTGGCACTAGGAAACAGACTGAGAAAACAGAGTAAAAGTTTCTCCTGCAACCCGTTCCCTTGTTGCTAGATGAACGAAATTCTATCCACATGATCAGTTCTGAGAGATAAGTGTGTGTGAAATCCGGCCTTCACCTAGCTTGTTGGGAACACAAAGTTTCTTTTCAGTTTCAAACTCCACTCCATACATATATATGGGGAGGTACAAGCTCCACTCCGGTTTTACAGTGAAAACTGCAGGAACTTCAACCGGCACTAGTAAACAACTGAGAAACGCAGAGTAAAAGTTTCTCATTCACCTTTCCCTTGGTGCTAGATGAACGAACGTCCTCTCTACTGCTCATTTCGAGAATAAGTGTGTGTGAAAAGCCATCTTAACATAACTTGTTTGAACACAAAGTTTCTTTCATTTGCAAACTCCCTCAATACATATAATGGGGAGGTACTTGTTCCACTCGTTTTACGTTAAAACTGCAGGCTTCAAATGGCCCTACGACCAGACTGAGAAAACCAGAGTAATAGTTTCTCCTGCAAACCGTTCCCCTTGGTTCTAGATGCGAACTTCTTCCCATTGTAAAATTTATATATAAAAGTTGTGTGAAAAGCCGTCCTTCAACTCTACTTGTTAGGGAACCCAAAGTTTCTTTTCAGTTTGCAAACATCCACTCCATACAATATATGGGGAAGGTACTAGCTCCAACTCCGGTTTACAGTGAAAACTGCAGGAATCTTCAACTGGCACTAGGAAACAGACTGAGAAAACAGAGTAAAAGTTTCTCCTGCAACCCGTTCCCTTGTTGCTAGATGAACGAAAGTCTATCCACATGCTCAGTTCTGAGAGATAAGTGTGTGTGAAAGCCGTCCTTCACCTAGCTTGTTGGGAACACAAAGTTTCTTTTCAGTTGCAAACTCCACTCCATACATATATATGGGGAGGTACAAGCTTCCAACTCGGTTTTACAGTGAAAACTGCAGGAACTTCAAACCGGCACTAGGAAAAAGACTGAGAACCAGAGTAAATGTTCCTCATGCAACCGTTCCATTGGTGCTAGATGAACGAACGTCTCTCCACATGCTCAGTTCTGAGAGATAAGTGTGTGTGAAAGCCGTCCTTCACCTATCTCGTTGGGAACACTAAGTTTCTTTTCATTGCAAACTCCATCTATACATATATATAGGGAGGTACTAGCTCAAACTCCGTTTACAGTGATAACTGCAGGAACTTCAAACCGGCACTAGGAAACAGACTGAGAAACCAGAGTAAAGTTTCTCCTGCAAACCGTTCCTATTGTGCTAGATGAACGAACGTCTCTCCACATGCTCTGTTCTGAGAGATAAGTGTGTGTGAAGCCGTCTTCACCTATCTTGTTGGGAACACAAAGTTTCTTTTCAGTTGCAAACTCCACTCCATACATATATATGGGGAGGTACTAGCTCCAACTCCGTTTACAGTGAAAACTGCAGGAACTTCAAACCGGCACTAGGAAACAGACTGAGAACCAGAGTAAAAGTTTTCTCCTGCAACCCGTTCCCTTGGTGCTAGATGAACGAACGTCTCTCCACATGCTCAGTTCTGAGAGATAAGTGTGTGTGAAAGCCGTCCTTCACCTATCTTGTTGGGAACACAAAGTTTCTTTTCAGTTGCAAACTACACTCCATACATATATATGGGGAGGTACTAGCTCCAACTCCGATTTTACAGTGATTACTGCAGGAAATTCAAATCAGCACTAGGAAACAGACTGAGAAAACAAAGTAAAACTTTCTCCTGCAACCCGTTCCCTTGGTGCTAGATGAAGGAACGTCTGTCCACATGCTCAGTTCTGAGACATATGTGTGCGTGAATTCCGTCCTTCAAGTAGTTTGTTAGGAACAAAAAGTTTCTTTTCAGTTGCAAACTCCAGTCCATACATATATATGGTTAGGTACTAGCTCAAACTCCGTTTTACAGTGAAAACTGCAGTTACTTCAAAACGGCACTAGGAAAAAGACTGAGAAACCAGAGTAAATGTTTCTCCTGCAACCCGTTCTATTTGTGCCAGATGAACGAACATCTCTCCACATGCTCATTTCTGAGAGATAAGTGTGTGTGAAAGCCGTCCTTCACCAAGCTTGTTGGGAACACAAAGTTTCTTTTCAGTTGCAAACTCCACTCCATACAATATATGGGGAGGTAATAGCTCCAACTCCTTTTTACAGTGAAAACTGCAGGAACTACAAACCGGCCCTAGGAATCAGACTGAGAAACCAGAGTCAAAGTTTCTCCTGCAAACAGTTCCCTTGGTGCTAGATGAACGAACGTCTCTCCACATGCTCAGTTCTGAGAGATAAGTGTGTGTGAAATCCGTCCTTCAACTTCCCTCTTGGGAACACAAAGTTTCTTTTCAGTTGCAAACTCCACTCCATACAAATATATGGGGAGGTACTAGCTCCAACTCGTTTTACAGTGAAAACTGCAGGAACTTCAAACCGGCACTAGGAAACAGACTGTGAAACCAGAGTAAAAGTTTTTCCTGTAACCCGTTCCCTTGTTGCTAGATGAACGAAATTCTATCCACATGATCAGTTCTGAGAGATAAATCTGTGTGAAATCCGGGCTTCACCTAGATTGTTGGGAAAACAAAGTTTCTTTTAAGTTGCAAACTCCACTCCATACATATATATGGCTAGGTACAAGCTTCAACTCGGTTTTACAGTGAAAACTGCAGGAACTTCAAACCAGCAAGTAGGAAAAATTCTGAGAAACCAGAGTAAATGTTTCACTGCAACCCGTTCCCTTGGTGCTAGATGAACGAACGTCTCTCCAGATGATCAATTCTGAGGATAAGTGTGTGTGAAAGCCGTCCTTCACCTATCTTCTTGGAACACTAAGTTTCTTTTCAGTTGCAAACTCCAATCCTATACATATATATAGGGAGGTACCAGCTCCAAACTCGGTTTTACAGTGATAACTGCAGGAACTTCAAAACAGCACTAGGAAAAAGACTGAGAAACCAGAGTAAAAGTTTCTCCTGCAAAACGTTCTATTTGTGCCAGATGAAAGAACGTCTCTCCACATGCTCTGTTCTGAGAAATATAGTGTGTGTGAAAGCCGTCCTTCACCTATCTTGTTGGCAACACAAAGTTACTTTTCAGTTGCAAACTCCACTCCATACATATATATGGGGATGTACAGCTTCAACCCGAATGTACAGTGAATACTGCAGGAAATTCAAATCAGCACTAGGAAACAGACTGAGAAAACAGAGTAAAAGTTTTTCTTGCCACCCGTTCCCTTGGTTCTAGATGAACGAACGTCTATCCACATACTCAATTCTGAGAGATAAGTGTGTGTGAAATCCGTCCTTCACCTAACTTGTTGGGAACAAATAGTTTCTTTTCAGTTGCAAACTCCACTCCATACATATATATGGGGAGGTACAATCTCCAACTCAATTTTACAGTGAAAACTGCAGGAACTTCAAACCAGCACTCGGAAACAGACTGAGAAACCAGAGTAAAAGTTTCTCATGCAACCCGTTCTATTTGTGCCAGATGAACGAACGTCTCTCCACATGCGCAGTTCTGAGAGATAAGTGTGTGTGAAAGCCGTACTTCGCCTAGCTTGTTGGGAACACAAAGTTTCTTTCCATTTGCAAACTCCAGTCCATACATATATATGGGGAGGTACTAGCTCCATCTCCCTTTTACACTGAAAACTGCAGGAACTACAAACCGGCCCTAGGAAACAGACGGAGAAACCAGAGTAAAATTTCTCCAGCAACCCGTTCCCTTGGTGCTAGATGAATGAAGGTCTCTCCACATTGAAAGTTCTGAGAGATTATGTGTGTGAAAGCCGTCCTTCACCTATCTTGTTGGGAACACAAACTTTCTTTTCAGTTGCAAACTCCACTCCATACATATATATGGGGAGGTATTAGCTCCAACTCGATTTTACATTGAAATCTGTAGGAAATTCTAACAGGCACTAGGAAACAGACTGAGAAACCAGAGTAAAATTCTCCTGCAACCCGTTCCCTTGGTGCTAGATGAACGAACGTCTCTCCAAATGCTCAGTTCTGAGAGATAAGTGTGTGTAAAATGCGTCCTTCACCTAGCTTGTTGGGAACACAAAGTTTCTTTTAAGTTGCCAACTCCACTCCTTACATATATATGGGGAGGTACTAGCTCCAACTCCGTTTTACACTGAAAACTGCAGGAACTTCAAACCAGCACTAGGAAACAGACTGAGAAACCAGAGTATAATTTTCTCCTGCAACCCGTTCAATGGGTGCTAGATGAACAAACGTCTCTCCACATGCTCAGTTCTGAGATATAAGTGTTTGTGAAAGCATTCCTACACTTAGATTTTTGGGAACACATTGTTTCTTTTCAATTGCAAACTCCAATCCATACATATATATGGGGCGGTACAAGCTCCAACTCCGTTTTACAATGAAAACTGCAGGTACCTCAAAACGGCACTAGGAAACAGAATGAGAAACCAGAGTAAAAGTTTTTCCTGCAACAGTTCAATGGGTGTTAGATGAACAAAAGTCTCTCCACATGCTGAGTTCTGAGAGATAAGTGTGCGTGAAAGCCGTCCTTCACCTATCTTGTTCGGAACACAAAGTTTCTTTTCAGTTGCAAACTCCGCTCCATACATATATATGGGTAGGTACTAGGTCCAACTCGGTTTTACAGTGAAAACTGCAGGAACATCAAAACGGCACTAGGAAAAACACTGAGAAACCAGATTAAAAGTTTCTCCTGCAACCCGACCTATTTGTGCTAGATGAAAGAACGTCTCTCCACATGTTCAGTTCTGAGGGATAAGTGTGTGTGAAAGCCGTACTTAACCTAGCTTGTTGGGAACACAAAGTTTCTTTTCAGTTGCAAATTCCACTCCATTCATATAAATAGGGAGGTAATAGTTCCAACTCCGTTTTACAATGAAAACTGCAGGAACTTCAAACCAGCACTAGGAAACAGTCTGAGAATCTAGAAAAAATGTTTCTCCTGCAACCAGTTCCCTTCGTGCTAGATGAACGAACGTCTCTCCACATGCTCAGTTCTGAGAGATAAGTGTGTGTGAAAGCCGTCCATCACCTATCTTGCTGGGAACACAAAGTTTCTTTTCAGTTGCAAACTCCTCTCCATACATATATATGGGGAGGTACTAGCCCCAACTCGGTTTTACAGTGAAAACTGCAGGAAATTCAAATCACCACTAGGAAAATTCTGAGAAACCAGAGTAAATGTTTCACTTGCAACAAGTTCCCTTGTGGCTAGATGAACGAACGTCTTTCCACATGATCAATTCTCAGAGATAAGTGGGTGTGAAAGCCGTCCTTCACATATCTTGTTGGGAACAAAAAGTTTCTTTTCAGTTGCAAACTCCAATCTATACATATATATAGGGAGGTACTAACTCCAACTCGGTTTTACAGTGAAACCTGCAGGAATTTCAAACTGGCACTAGGAAACAGACTGAGAAAACAGAGTAAAAGTTTCTCCTGCAACCCGTTCCCTTGTTGCTATA
The DNA here is from genome assembly GCF_009834535.1 of Camelus ferus. Taxonomy (NCBI): domain Eukaryota; kingdom Metazoa; phylum Chordata; class Mammalia; order Artiodactyla; family Camelidae; genus Camelus; species Camelus ferus. Next base: position 2,388,542 of record NC_045731.1, on the reverse strand, counting down.
TGAACGAAATTCTATCCACATGATCAGTTCTGAGAGATAAGTGTGTGTGAAATCCGGCCTTCACCTAGCTTGTTGGGAACACAAAGTTTCTTTTCAGTTGCAAACTCCACTCCATACATATATATGGGGAGGTACAATCTTCAACTCGGTTTTACAGTGAAAACTGCAAGAACTTCAAACCAGCAGTAGGAAAAATTCTGAGAAACCAGAGTAAATGTTTCACTTGCAGCAAGTTCCCTTGGTGCTAGATGAACTAACATCTCTCCACATGATCAATTCTGAGAGATAAGTGTGTGTGAAAGCCGTCCTTCACCGATCTTCTTGGGAACACTAAGTTTCTTTTCAGTTGCAAACTCCAATCTATACATATATATAGGGAGGTACTAGCTCAAACTCAGTTTTACAGTGATAACTGCAGGAACTTCAAAACGGCACTAGGAAAAAGACTGAGAAACCAGAGTAAAAGTTTCTACTGCAAACAGTTCTATTTGTGCCAGATGAAAGAACGTCTCTCCACATGCTCTGTTCTGAGAGATCAGTGTGTGTGATAGCCGTTCTTCACCTATCTTGTTGAGAACACAAATTTTCTTTTCAGTTGCAAACCCCAGTCCATACATATATATGGGGAGGACTAGCTCCAACTCCGTTTTACAGTGAAAACTGCAGGAATTTCAAACTGGCACTAGGAAACAGACTGAGAAAACTGAGTAAAAGTTTTTCCTGCAACCCGTTCCCTTGGTGCTAGATGAACGAACGTCTCTCCACATGCTCAGTTCTGAGAGATAAGTGTGTGTGAAACCCGTCCTTCACCTATCTTGTTGGGAACACAAAGTTACTTTTCAGTTGCAAAATACATTCCATACATATATATGGGGAGGTACAACCTTCAACCCGAATGTACAGTGATTACTGCAGGAAATTCAAATCAGCACTAGGAAACAGACTGAGAAAACAAAGTAAAACTTTCTCCTGCAACCCGTTCCCTTGGTGCTAGATGAAGGAACGTCTGTCCACATGCTCAGTTCTGAGAGATATGTGTGCGTGAATTCCGTCCTTCAAGTAGTTTGTTAGGAACAAAAAGTTTCTTTTCAGTTGCAAACTCCAGTCCATACATATATATGGTTAGGTACTAGCTCAAACTCCGTTTTACAGTGAAAACTGCAGTTACTTCAAAACGGCACTAGGAAAAAGACTGAGAAACCAGAGTAAATGTTTCTCCTGCAACCCGTTCTATTTGTGCCAGATGAACGAACATCTCTCCACATGCTCATTTCTGAGAGATAAGTGTGTGTGAAAGCCGTCCTTCACCAAGCTTGTTGGGAACACAAAGTTTCTTTTCAGTTGCAAACTCCACTCCATACAAATATATGGGGAGGTAATAGCTCCAACTCCTTTTTACAGTGAAAACTGCAGGAACTACAAACCGGCCCTAGGAATCAGACTGAGAAACCAGAGTCAAAGTTTCTCCTGCAAACAGTTCCCTTGGTGCTAGATGAACGAACGTCTCTCCACATGCTCAGTTCTGAGAGATAAGTGTGTGTGAAATCCGTCCTTCAACTTCCCTCTTGGGAACACAAAGTTTCTTTTCAGTTACAAACTCCACACCATAAATATATATGGGAAGGTTCTAGCTCCAACTCCGTTTTACAGTGAAAACAGCAGGAACTTCAAAACGGCACTAGAAAACAGACTGAGAATCCAGAGAAAATATTTCACCTGCAAACCGTTCCCTTGGTGCTAGATGAACGAACGTCTCTCCACATGCTCAGTTCTGATAGATAAGTGTGTGTGAAAGCCGTTTTTCACCTATCTTGTTGGGAACACAAAGTTTTTTTTCAGTTGCAAACTCCACTCCATACATATATGGGGAGGTACTAGCTCCAACTCGTTTTACAGTGAAAACTGCAGGAACTTCAAACCGGCACTAGGAAACAGACTGTGAAACCAGAGTAAAAGTTTTTCCTGTAATCCGTTCCCTTGTTGCTAGATGAACGAAATTCTATCCACATGATCAGTTCTGGGAGATAAATCTGTGTGAAATCCGGGCTTCACCTAGATTGTTGGGAAAACAAAGTTTCTTTTAAGTTGCAAACTCCACTCCATACATATATATGGCTAGGTACAAGCTTCAACTCGGTTTTACAGTGAAAACTGCAGGAACTTCAAACCAGCAGTAGGAAAAATTCTGAGAAACCAGAGTAAATGTTTCACTTGCAACAAGTTCCCTTGGTGCTAGATGAACGAACGTCTCTCCAGATGATCAATTCTGAGGGATAAGTGTGTGTGAAAGCCGTCCTTCACCTATCTTCTTGGGAACACTATGTTTCTTTTCAGTTGCAAACTCCAATCTATACATATATATAGGGAGGTACCAGCTCAAACTCGGTTTTACAGTGATAACTGCAGGAACGTCAAAACAGCACTAGGAAAAAGACTGAGAAACCAGAGTAAAAGTTTCTCCTGCAAAACGTTCTATTTGTGCCAGATGAAAGAACGTCTCTCCACATGCTCTGTTCTGAGAAATATGTGTGTGTGAAAGCCGTCCTTCACCTATCTTGTTGGCAACACAAAGTTACTTTTCAGTTGCAAACTCCACTCCATACATATATATGGGGAGGTACAAGCTTCAACCCGAATGTACAGTGAATACTGCAGGAAATTCAAATCAGCACTAGGAAACAGACTGAGAAAACAGAGTAAAAGTTTTTCTTGCCACCCGTTCCCTTGGTTCTAGATGAACGAACGTCTATCCACATACTCAATTCTGAGAGATAAGTGTGTGTGAAATCCGTCCTTCACCTAACTTGTTGGGAACAAATAGTTTCTTTTCAGTTGCAAACTCCACTCCATACATATATATGGGGAGGTACAATCTCCAACTCAATTTTTCAGTGAAAACTGCAGGAACTTCAAACCAGCACTCGGAAACAGACTGAGAAACCAGAGTAAAAGTTTCTCATGCAACCCGTTCTATTTGTGCCAGATGAACGAACGTCTCTCCACATGCGCAGTTCTGAGAGATAAGTGTGTGTGAAAGCCGTACTTCGCCTAGCTTGTTGGGAACACAAAGTTTCTTTCCATTTGCAAACTCCAGTCCATACATATATATGGGGAGGTACTAGCTCCATCTCCGTTTTACACTGAAAACTGCAGGAACTACAAACCGGCCCTAGGAAACAGACGGAGAAACCAGAGTAAAATTTCTCCAGCAACCCGTTCCCTTGGTGCTAGATGAATGAAGGTCTCTCCACATTGAAAGTTCTGAGAGATTATGTGTGTGAAAGCCGTCCTTCACCTATCTTGTTGGGAACACAAACTTTCTTTTCAGTTGCAAACTCCACTCCATACATATATATGGGGAGGTATTAGCTCCAACTCGATTTTACATTGAAATCTGTAGGAAATTCTAACAGGCACTAGGAAACAGACTGAGAAACCAGAGTAAAATTTCTCCTGCAACCCGTTCCCTTGGTGCTAGATGAACGAACGTCTCTCCAAATGCTCAGTTCTGAGAGATAAGTGTGTGTAAAATGCGTCCTTCACCTAGCTTGTTGGGAACACAAAGTTTCTTTTAAGTTGCCAACTCCACTCCTTACATATATATGGGGAGGTACTAGCTCCAACTCCGTTTTACACTGAAAACTGCAGGAACTTCAAACCGGCACTAGGAAACAGACTGAGAAACCAGAGTATAATTTTCTCCTGCAACCCGTTCAATGGGTGCTAGATGAACAAACGTCTCTCCACATGCTCAGTTCTGAGATATAAGTGTTTGTGAAAGCATTCCTACACTTAGATTTTTGGGAACACATTGTTTCTTTTCAATTGCAAACTCCAATCCATACATATATATGGGGCGGTACAAGCTCCAACTCCGTTTTACAATGAAAACTGCAGGTACCTCAAAACGGCACTAGGAAACAGAATGAGAAACCAGAGTAAAAGTTTTTCCTGCAACAGTTCAATGGGTGTTAGATGAACAAAAGTCTCTCCACATGCTGAGTTCTGAGAGATAAGTGTGCGTGAAAGCCGTCCTTCACCTATCTTGTTCGGAACACAAAGTTTCTTTTCAGTTGCAAACTCCGCTCCATACATATATATGGGTAGGTACTAGGTCCAACTCGGTTTTACAGTGAAAACTGCAGGAACATCAAAACGGCACTAGGAAAAACACTGAGAAACCAGATTAAAAGTTTCTCCTGCAACCCGACCTATTTGTGCTAGATGAAAGAACGTCTCTCCACATGTTCAGTTCTGAGGGATAAGTGTGTGTGAAAGCCGTACTTAACCTAGCTTGTTGGGAACACAAAGTTTCTTTTCAGTTGCAAATTCCACTCCATTCATATAAATAGGGAGGTAATAGTTCCAACTCCGTTTTACAATGAAAACTGCAGGAACTTCAAACCAGCACTAGGAAACAGTCTGAGAATCTAGAAAAAATGTTTCTCCTGCAACCAGTTCCCTTCGTGCTAGATGAACGAACGTCTCTCCACATGCTCAGTTCTGAGAGATAAGTGTGTGTGAAAGCCGTCCATCACCTATCTTGCTGGGAACACAAAGTTTCTTTTCAGTTGCAAACTCCTCTCCATACATATATATGGGGAGGTACTAGCCCCAACTCGGTTTTACAGTGAAAACTGCAGGAACTTCAAATCACCACTAGGAAAATTCTGAGAAACCAGAGTAAATGTTTCACTTGCAACAAGTTCCCTTGTGGCTAGATGAACGAACGTCTTTCCACATGATCAATTCTCAGAGATAAGTGGGTGTGAAAGCCGTCCTTCACCTATCTTGTTGGGAACAAAGAGTTCTTTTCAGTTGCAAACTCCAATCTATACATATATATAGGGAGGTACTAACTCCAACTCGGTTTTACAGTGATAACTGCAGGAACTTCAAAACGGCACTAGGAAACAGACTGAGAAACCAGAGTAAAAGTTTCTCCTGCAAACCATTTTATTTGTGCCAGATGAACGAAAATCTGTCCACATGCTCAGTTCTCAGAGATAATTGTGTATGAAATCCGTACTTTGCCTAGCTTGTTGGGAACACAAAGTTTCTTTTCAGTTGCAAACTCCAGTCCATACATATATATGGGGAGGTCTAGCTCCAACTCCGTTTTACAGTGAAAACTGCAGGAATTTCAAATTGGCACTAGGAAACAGACTGAGAAAACAGAGTAAAAGTTTCTCCTGCAAACCGTTTTATTTGTGCAAGATGAACGAAAATCTGTCCACATGCTCAGTTCTGTGAGGCAAGTGTGTGTGAAACCCGTCCTTCACCTATCTTGTTGGGAACACAAAGTTACTTTTCAGTTGCAAAATCCACTCCATACATATATATGGGGAGGTACAAGCTTCAACCCGTATGTACAGTGATTACTGCAGGAAATTCAAATCAGCACTAGGAAACAGACTGAGAAAACAAAGTAAAAGTTTTCCTGCAACCCGTTCCCTTGGTGCTAGATGAAGGAACGTCTGTCCACATGCTCAGTTCTGAGAGATATGTGTGCGTGAATTCCGTCCTTCACCTAGTTTGTTAGGAACAAAAGATACTTTTCAGTTGCAAACTCCACTCCATACAAATATATGGGGAGGTAATAGCTCCAACTGCTTTTTACAGTGAAAACTGAAGGAACAACAAACCGGCCCTAGGAATCAGACTGAGAAACCAGAGTCAAAGTTTCTCCTGCAAACCGTTCCCTTGGTGCTAGATGAACGAACGTCTCTCCACATGCTCAGTTCTGAGAGATAAGTGTGTGTGAAAGCCGTCCTTCAACTTCCCTCTTGGGAACACAAAGTTTCTTTTCAGTTACACAATCCACACCATAAATATATATGGGAAGGTTCTAGCTCCAACTCCGTTTAACAGTGAAAACAGCAGGAACTTCAAAACGGCACTAGAAAACAGACTGAGAATCCAGAGAATAAATTTCACCTGCAACCCGTTCCCTTGTTGCTAGATGAACGAAATTCTATCCACATGATCAGTTCTGAGAGATAAGTGTGTGTGAAATCCGGCCTTCACCTAGCTTGTTGGGAACACAAAGTTTCTTTTCAGTTGCAAACTCCACTCCATACATATATATGGGGAGGTACAAGCTTCAACTCGGTTTTACAGTGAAAACTGCACGAACTTCAAACCAGGAGTAGGAAAAATTCTGAGAAACCAGAGTAAATGTTTCACTTGCAACAAGTTCCCTTGGTGCTAGATGAACGAACGTCTCTCCACATGATCAATTCTGAGAGATAAGTGTGTGAAAGCCGTCCCTTCACCTATCTTCTTGGGAACACAAAGTTTCTTTTAGTTGCAAACTCCAATCTATACATATATATAGGGAGGTACTAGCTCAAACTCGGTTTTACAGTGATAACTGCAGGAAATTCAAACGGCACTAGGAAAAATACTGAGAAACCAGAATAAAAGTTTCTCCTGCAAACCGTTCTATTTGTGCCAGATGAAAGAACGTCTCTCCACATGCTCTGTTCTGAGAGATAAGTGTGTGTGAAAGCCGTTCTTCACTTATCTTGTTGGTAACACAAAGTTTCTTTTCAATTGCAATCTCTACTCCATACATATATATGTGGAGGTACTAGCTCCAACTCAGTTTTACAGTGAAAACGGCAGGAACTTCAAACCGGCACTAGGAAACAGACTGAGAAAGCCAGAGTAAAATTTTCTCCTGCAAACCGTTCTATTGGTGCCAGATGAACGAACGTCTCTCCACATGCTCAGTTCTGAGAGATAAGTGTGTGTGATAGCCGTTCTTCAACTATCTTGTTGAGAACACAAAGTTTCTTTTCAATTGCAATCTCCACTCCATACATATATATGGGGAGGTACTAGCTCCAACTCCGTTTTACACTGAAAACGGCAGGAACTTCAAACCGGCACTAGGAAACAGACTGAGAAACCAGAGTAAAAGTTTCTCCTGCAAACCATTTTATTTGTGCCAGATGAACGAAAATCTGTCCACATGCTCAGTTCTCAGAGATAATTGTGTGTGAAATCCGTACTTCGCCTAGCTTGTTGGGAACACAAAGTTTCTTTTCAGTTGCAAACTCCAGTCCATACATATATATGGGGAGGACTAGCTCCAACTCCGTTTTACAGTGAAAACTGCAGGAATTTCAAACTGGCACTAGGAAACAGACTGAGAAAACAGAGTAAAAGTTTCTCCTGCAAACCGTTTTATTTGTGCAAGATGAACGAAATTCTGTCCACATGCTCAGTTCTGAGAGGCAAGTGTGTGTGAAACCCGTCCTTCACCTATCTTGTTGGGAACACAAAGTTACTTTTCAGTTGCAAAATCCACTCCATACATATATATGGGGAGGTACAAGCTTCAACCCGTATGTACAGTGATTACTGCAGGAAATTCAAATCAGCACTAGGAAACAGACTGAGAAAACAAAGTAAAAGTTTCTCCTGCAACCCGTTCCCTTGGTGCTAGATGAAGGAACGTCTGTCCACATGCTCAGTTCTGAGAGATATGTGTGCGTGAATTCCGTCCTTCACCTAGTTTGTTAGGAACAAAAAGATTCTTTTCAGTTGCAAACTCCACTCCATACATATATATGGTTAGGTACTAGCTCAAACTCCGTTTTACAGTGAAAACTGCAGAAACTTCAAACTGGCTCTAGGAAACAGAATGAGAAACAAGAGTAAAAGTTTCTCCGGCATCCAGTTCCCTTGGTGCTAGATGAACGAAAGTCTCTCCACATGCTCAGTTCTGAGAGATAAGTGTGTGTGAAAGCCGTTCTTCACTTATCTTGTTGGTAACACAAAGTTTCTTTTCAATTGCAATCACTACTCCATACATATATATGTGGAGGTACTAGCTCCAACTCAGTTTTACAGTGAAAACGGCAGGAACTTCAAACCGGCACTAGGAAACAGACTGAGAAACCAGAGTAAAATTTTCTCCTGCAAACCGTTCTATTGGTGCCAGATGAACGAACGTCTCTCCACATGCTCAGTTCTGAGAGATAAGTGTGTGTGATAGCCATTCTTCAAATATCTTGTTGAGAACACAAAGTTTCTTTTCAATTGCAATCTCCACTCCATACATATATATGGGGAGGTACTAGCTCCAACTCCGTTTTACACTGAAAACGGCAGGAACTTCAAACCGGCACTAGGAAACAGACTGAGAAACCAGAGTAAAAGTTTCTCCTGCAAACCATTTTATTTGTGCCAGATGAACGAAAATATGTCCACATGCTCAGTTCTCAGAGATAATTGTATGTGAAATCCGTACTTCGCCTAGCTTGTTGGGAACACAAAGTTTCTTTTCAGTTGCAAACTCCAGTCCATACATATATATGGGGAGGACTAGCTCCAACTCCGTTTTACAGTGAAAACTGCAGGAATTTCAAACTGGCACTAGGAAACAGACTGAGAAAACAAAGTAAAATTTTCTCCTGCAACCCGTTCCCTTGGTGCTAGATAAAGGAACGTCTGTCCACATGCTCAGTTCTGAGAGATAAGTGTGTGTGAAATCCGTCCTTCAACTTCCCTCTTGGGAACACAAAGTTTCTTTTCAGTTACAAACTCCACACCATAAATATATATGGGAAGGTTCTAGCTCCAACTCCGTTTTACAGTGAAAACAGCAGGAACTTCAAACGGCACTAGAAAACAGACTGAGAATCCAGAGAAATATTTCACCTGCAAACCGTTCCCTTGGTGCTAGATGAACGAACGTCTCTCCACATGCTCAGTTCTGAGAGATAAGTGTGTGTGAAAGCCGTTTTTTCACCTATCTTGTTGGAACACAAAGTTTTTTTTCAGTTGCAAACTCCACTCCATACATATATGGGAGGTACTAGCTCCAACTCGTTTACAGTGAAAACTGCAGGAACTTCAAACCGGCACTAGGAAACAGACTGTGAAACCAGAGTAAAAGTTTTTCCTGTAACCCGTTCCCTTGTTGCTAGATGAACGAATTCTATCCACATGATCAGTTCTGAGAGATAAATCTGTGTGAAAATCCGGGCTTCACCTAGATTGTTGGGAAAACAAGTTTCTTTTAAGTTGCAAACTCCACTCCATACATATATATGGCTAGGTACAAGCTTCAACTCGGTTTTACAGTGAAAACTGCAGGAACATCAAACCAGCAGTAGGAAAAATTCTGAGAAACCAGAGTAAATGTTTCACTTGCAACAAGTTCCCTTGGTGCTAGATGAACGAACGTCTCTCCAGATGATCATTCTTGAGGGATAAGTGTGTGTGAAAGCCGTCCTTCACCTATCTTCTTGGGAACACTATGTTTCTTTTCAGTTGCAAACTCCAATCTATACATATATATAGGGAGGTACCAGCTCAAACTCGGTTTTACAGTGATAACTGCAGGAACGTCAAAACAGCACTAGGAAAAAGACTGAGAAACCAGAGTAAAAGTTTTCTCCTGCAAAACGTTCTATTTGTGCCAGATGAAAGAACGTCTCTCCACATGCTCTGTTCTGAGAAATATGTGTGTGTGAAAGCCGTCCTTCACCTATCTTGTTGGCAACACAAAGTTACTTTTCAGTTGCAAACTCCACTCCATACATATATATGGGGAGGTACAAGCTTCAACCCGAATGTACAGTGAATACTGCAGGAAATTCAAATCAGCACTAGGAAACAGACTGAGAAAACAGAGTAAAAGTTTTTCTTGCCACCCGTTCCCTTGGTTCTAGATGAACGAAAGTCTATCCACATACTCAATTCTGAGAGATAAGTGTGTGTGAAATCCGTCCTTCACCTAACTTGTTGGGAACAAATAGTTTCTTTTCAGTTGCAAACTCCACTCCATACATATATATGGGGAGGTACAATCTCCAACTCAATTTTACAGTGAAAACTGCAGGAACTTCAAACCAGCACTCGGAAACAGACTGAGAAACCAGAGTAAAAGTTTCTCATGCAACCCGTTCTATTTGTGCCAGATGAACGAACGTCTCTCCACATGCGCAGTTCTGAGAGATAAGTGTGTGTGAAAGCCGTACTTCGCCTAGCTTGTTGGGAACACAAAGTTTCTTTCCATTTGCAAACTCCAGTCCATACATATATATGGGGAGGTACTAGCTCCATCTCCGTTTTACACTGAAAACTGCAGGAACTACAAACTGGCCCTAGGAAACAGACGGAGAAACCAGAGTAAAATTTCTCCAGCAACCCGTTCCCTTGGTGCTAGATGAATGAAGGTCTCTCCACATTGAAAGTTCTGAGAGATTATGTGTGTGAAAGCCGTCCTTCACCTAACTTGTTGGGAACACAAACTTTCTTTTCAGTTGCAAACTCCACTCCATACATATATATGGGGAGGTATTAGATCCAACTCGATTTTACATTGAAATCTGTAGGAAATTCTAACAGGCACTAGGAAACAGACTGAGAAACCAGAGTAAAATTTCTCCTGCAACCCGTTCCCTTGGTGCTAGATGAACGAACGTCTCTCCAAATGCTCAGTTCTGAGAGATAAGTGTGTGTAAAATGCGTCCTTCACCTAGCTTGTTGGGAACACAAAGTTTCTTTTAAGTTGCCAACTCCACTCCTTACATATATATGGGGAGGTACTAGCTCCAACTCCGTTTTACACTGAAAACTGCAGGAACTTCAAACCGGCACTAGGAAACAGACTGAGAAACCAGAGTATAATTTTCTCCTGCAACCCGTTCAATGGGTGCTAGATGAACAAACGTCTCTCCACATGCTCAGTTCTGAGATATAAGTGTTTGTGAAAGCATTCCTACACTTAGATTTTTGGGAACACATTGTTTCTTTTCAATTGCAAACTCCAATCCATACATATATATGGGGCGGTACAAGCTCCAACTCCGTTTACAATGAAAACTGCAGGTACCTCAAAACGGCACTAGGAAACAGAATGAGAAACCAGAGTAAAAAGTTTTTCCTGCAACAGTTCAATGGGTGTTAGATGAACAAAAGTCTCTCCACATGCTGAGTTCTGAGAGATAAGTGTGCGTGAAAGCCGTCCTTCACCTATCTTGTTCGGAACACAAAGTTTCTTTTCAGTTGCAAACTCCGCTCCATACATATATATGGGTAGGTACTAGGTCCAACTCGGTTTTACAGTGAAAACTGCAGGAACATCAAAACGGCACTAGGAAAAACACTGAGAAACCAGATTAAAAGTTTCTCCTGCAACCCGACCTATTTGTGCTAGATGAAAGAACGTCTCTCCACATGTTCAGTTCTGAGGGATAAGTGTGTGTGAAAGCCGTACTTAACCTAGCTTGTTGGGAACACAAAGTTTCTTTTCAGTTGCAAATTCCACTCCATTCATATAAATAGGGAGGTAATAGTTCCAACTCCGTTTAACAATGAAAACTGCAGGAACTTCAAACCAGCACTAGGAAACAGTCTGAGAATCTAGAAAAAATGTTTCCCTGCAACCAGTTCCCTTCGTGCTAGATGAACGAACGTCTCTCCACATGCTCAGTTCTGAGAGATAAGTGTGTGTGAAAGCCGTCCATCACCTATCTTGCTGGGAACACAAAGTTTCTTTTCAGTTGCAAACTCCTCTCCATACATATATATGGGGAGGTACTAGCCCCAACTCGGTTTTACAGTGAAAACTGCAGGAACTTCAAATCACCACTAGGAAAAATTCTGAGAAACCAGAGTAAATGTTTCACTTGCAACAAGTTCCCTTGTGCTAGATGAACGAACGTCTCTCCAGATGATCAATTCTGAGGGATAAGTGTGTGTGAAAGCCGTCCTTCACCTATCTTCTTGGGAAACACTATGTTTCTTTTCAGTTGCAAACTCCAATCTATACATATATATAGGGAGGTACCAGCTCAAACTCGGTTTTACAGTGATAACTGCAGGAACGTCAAAACAGCACTAGGAAAAAGACTGAGAACCAGAGTAAAAGTTTCTCCTGCAAACGTTCTATTTGTGCCAGATGAAAGAACGTCTCTCCACATGCTCTGTTCTGAGAAATATGTGTGTGTGAAAGCCGTCCTTCACCTATCTTGTTGGCAACACAAAGTTACTTTTTCAGTTGCAACTCCACTCCATACATATATATGGGGAGGTACAAGCTTCAACCCGAATGTACAGTGAATACTGCAGGAAATTCAAATCAGCACTAGGAAACAGACTGAGAAAACAGAGTAAAGTTTTTCTTGCCACCCGTTCCCTTGGTTCTAGATGAACGAACGTCCTATCCACATACTCAATTCTGAGAGATAAGTGTGTGTGAAATCCGTCCTTCACCTAACTTGTTGGGAACAAATAGTTTCTTTTTTCAGTTGCAAACTCCACTCCATACATATATATGGGGAGGTACAATCTCCAACTCAATTTTACAGTGAAAACTGCAGGAACTTCAAACCAGCCTCGGAAACAGACTGAGAAACCAGAGTAAAAGTTTCTCATGCAACCCGTTCTATTGTGCCAGATGAACGAACGTCTCTCCACATGCGCAGTTCTGAGAGTAAGTGTGTGTGAAAGCCGTACTTCGCCTAGCTTGTTGGGAACACAAAGTTTCTTTCCATTTGCAAACTCCAGTCCATACATATATGGGAGGTACTAGCTCCATCTCCGTTTTACACTGAAAACTGCAGGAACTACAAACCGCCCTAGGAAACAGACGGAGAAACCAGAGTAAAATTTCTCCAGCACCCGTTCCCTTGGTGCTAGATGAATGAAGGTCTCTCCACATTGAAAGTTCTGAGAGATTATGTGTGTGAAAGCCGTCCTTCACCTATCTTGTTGGGACACAACTTTCCTTTTCAGTTGCAAACTCCACTCATACATATATGGGGAGTATTAGCTCC